>NC_054831.1:13886060-14189090 GCF_018345385.1 Vulpes lagopus | reverse complement strand
ATGACTTGATTCATGGGACTTTCTGAAGAGATACCATAAATGTTTTTTTTAAGATTTTATTTATTCATGAGAGACACAGAGAGACTGAGGCAGAGACACAGGCAGAGGGAGAAGCAGGCTCCGACGTGGGACTCGATCCAAGGTCTCCAGGATCACACCCTTGGCTGAAGGTGGCGCTAAACCGCTGAGCCACCCAGGCTGCCCAATATTTTTTAAATTTATTTATTTATTCATGAGAGACACAGACTGAGAGAGAGAGGCAGAGACACAGGCAGAGGGAGAAGCAGGCTCCTCACAGGGAGCCTGATGCGGGACTCGATTCTGGATCCCAGGATCACAACCTAAGCCAAAGGCAGGCACCCAACCACTGAGCCACCCAGGCATCCTGATACCATAAATATTTTAAGATGTGAGGAATTGGGGCAGCCCAGGTGGCTCAGCGGTTTAGCGCCGCCTTCGGCTCAAGGCGTGATCCTGGAGATTCAGGATTGAGTCCCACATCTGGCTCCCTGCATGGAACCTTTGTCTCCCTCTGCCTGTGTCTCTGACTCTCTCTCTCTCTCTCTCTCTCTGTCTCTCATGAATAAATATATAAAATCTTTAAAAAAAAAAAAAAAGATGTGAAGAATTAATGCAGATATTGCATCTACTGATGGATGAGTGGATCAGCACACTGCACTCCATCCTGCCACCACATGGAGGAGCCTTGAGGACGCTGCGCTCCCAAGAAGGCAGACACTGTGTGATTCCACCGTGTACACAAATCCAGAGACACAGGAAGGAGGGCGGTGGATGCTGGGGCTGCGGATGGGGAGGGGGAGCTAGTGTTTAATGGGGACAAAGTTCCAGTTTTACAAAACGGAAAAAGGCTCTGGAGAGGATGGTAAGGGTAGGTGCAGTCCACTGTGAATGTGCTGGATGTCACTCCACAGTGTACTTAAAAACGGCTAAAATGGTACATTCTTTGCTATGTTTATTTTACCGCAACTATTTTCTTAAAAAAAAAAAAAAAGAGGAAGCAGTCTTACATTATTACAGTTTATAAAAATTATATTAAAAATTGCATCCAGGGCAGTCCGGGTGGCTCAGCGGTTTAGCGCCCCCTTCGGCCCAGGGCCTGATCCTGGAGACCCGGGGTCGAGTCCCGTGTCGGGCTCCCTGCGTGGAGCCTGCTTCTCCCTCTGCCTGTGTCTCTGCCTCTCTCTCTCTCTCTTTCTCATGAATAAATACATAAAATCTTTTTTAAAAAATTGCATCCAGACTGCAGAAGAACGTCACCCACACAATACTGAGCGGACGAGAGGGAGAGAGCAGACAGCGTGAGCGCCTCCCGTGTGCACAGGTGGACCAGGTGGACCTGGGCCACGTCACCCGCAGGCACATATGTGGGGCAAACCACGAGCACCAGAACGCCACCGCCACCAAGTTCAGGGCAGCAGCTACCCCGTGGCGGGAAGCAGGTTATGACCAGGGCCGCGAGCTCCTGTGCCCCGTGTGGTGATCTGGATGGCGACTATGTAATCACAATCTTATGTTCCCCACATATACGACACAATCTCTAGTATATGAAGTTTAAAGTTATTCTTTATTTCAAAAACAGTGGTCTCGGGCAGCCCGGGTGGCTCAGCGGTTGAGCGCCCGCCTTCAGCCCGGGGCGGGATCCTGGGGTCCCGGGATCAAGTCCCACGTCGGGCTCCCTGCATGGAGCCTGCTTCTCCCTCTGCCTGTGTCTCTACCTCTCTCTCTCTCTTTCTGGGCCTCTCATGAATAAATAAATGAAATCTTTTTTAAAAATAAAATAAAATAAACCTCAGTGCTGTCTTGGTACTCAAGAACGCTACAACCAGCCTCACATCTGTTTTAGAAAGCCTCATAACCCAACCCTTTGGTGGCCCCCGTCCCCCAGGAACCACGGACTCGCCTTCTGTCCATGCATTTGCCTGCCCTGCACATTTTGCACACACGGAATCATACCCTCCCCTTGGATCTGGCTTCTCTCGTGTTTTCCGGGGTCATCTACATGGTGGCATCGGGGCTTTACTCCTGTTTATCGCTGAATAATACTCCATCTCACCACTTCTAACTAGTAACTGTGACTCCAGCCCCTATTCCAGACAGCTGCCAGGAAGTTTGCCTTCGGCCACTCTGGCAGAATAACTTGCACTTTTTTTTTTAAGATTTTATTTATTTATTCATGAGAGATACAGAGAGGCAAAGGCCCAGGCAGAGGGAGAAACAGGCTCCCTGTGGGGAGCCCGATGCAGGACTAGATCCCAGAACTCTAGGATCACACCCTAAGCTGAAGGCAGACACTCAACCACTGAGCCACCCAGGTGTCCCTAACTTGCGCTCTTAATCAGCACCCAAAGGCCCCCCATGGAGGCTGAAAGCCTAGCTCCCCTTGGCCCCAGAGACACCCTATGCTGACTGGAACCCAAGAGAAGGTTGTGATGGTAGAGCAAGCATGGGTGTCCAGTGCCGCACAGACTCCTATGAAGCCAGCGTGCTGGTGAGCACCCTGTGGGAGCGGCTCCCAGCCACCACGCAGGGGACATGGAGCCCTCAGGGACCACAGCCCTGCCCCCACCATGGCAGCTCCCCACTTTGAAAGTGCTGAGACTCCAGTGGAGGGTCCTTCCTGATTCCTTCGGCTTTTGTAGGCTTCAGGGATCCCCTGGGTTTGGCTGTGTCTCTTCCATCATGGCTTTTCCCATGTCTGTGTCTCTCTTCTTTCTACAAGGTCACAAGTCACGCAGGATTAGGGTCACCCTAATGACTCATGTTACCTACTTACATCTGCAAAGGTCCCGGGGTCAGGACATGGACCCATCACTCTTTGGGGGCACCATCTGCCCTTCACTCTAAGATAACAGATAACATTGCTCAGAAGAGAGTTCTCCTACTTAAACCAGCCCCGACAAAAAGCCCAAGTCCGGACACCTGGGTGGTTCAGTTGTTGAGCATCTGCCTCAGGCTCAGGGCATAATCCCAGGTCTGGGGATTGAGTCCCTCATCGGGCTCCCTGCAAGAAGCTTGCTCCTCCCTCTGCCTTTGTCTCTGCATCTCACTCTGTGTCTTTTATGAATAAATAAATAATATCTTTTTTTAAAAAAAAAGAAAAGGCCCAAGTCGGCCCAGTCTCTTAAAAACCCACGTGGGCAGGAGAGTGAGGCCCAGCAGGCCCGAACATGAAAGACACCCGGAAGTCTACGGATTTCCTCTTGGCCTGCTGGGCTCGGGCTGGCTCCCCTGGACCTACATATCCCAAGGTCAAGACCACCTACTCCCCCAAATCCTCTCAAAGGTGGCAGCTTGAAACTGGCCAGAGACAGACTCCTCTTGGGCTGCAGGCCCAAGGATGAAGGATGCACCAGGGCTGGGGCTCTCTACCTATGGTCTCCCATGTCAAGTCCAGGCCTCCCCTCAGGCCTGAGCAGCCTGGACATGTGCAGTCAGCCCTCCTCATCCACCGACCCCCCCCCAACTTTGTTAGCCAAGCCCTTCATGGAATGTTGGGCGCAGGCCAATGCGCAAACTGCACCGCGCCCCCCCCCCCCCCCCCCCCCCCCAGGGTGCAGAGTGGTTTCTCCCTGAAACTCTTTCAGGCAGCAGCAGTTCCAGGGCTTTTCAAACAACCCGTACTCCCTGGGGTCTGTGTTGAGGTCAGAGGAGTCCACCCATAGCCTGCTCCAGGGCCCAGAATCTCCAACCCTCCTACTCAATTCTTCTGTTCCACACATTCCTCAGGCCTGGGCTGCCTGTCCGTGCCCAGTGAGACACCTTTCAGCCAGCCTCTGGCTGTGCATGTATACTGGGTCCCACCAGGAGCAAGTGGGTTCTCCCTGAAATGCTATCAAAGGTGGCGGCTTGAAGCTGGCCACAGACAGACCCCTGTAGGACTGGATGCCAGATGTGTGTATTTGGAGGTTTCCCCAGAACAAGCCACACCACCTCCAGCAGGGCTGACTGGAATCCTCCAGCTCTTCCCTTAGAGCAAATATGCTCCATGGTCCCGAACACTGATGAAATGAGGAGGATAACCTCCTGCTCCTTGTGCCACGTGGCTGGCTCTGCTCATGGATATAGAGTCTCCTACGTCTTCCACCTCCAGGTCACTGGCACATGCCTGGCTCTGCGGCCACCCCAACACCCTCCAGGGCAAAAGGAGCCTTCACATCCCAAAGTACTTCTTAGGTGTCAATCCTCATTTCATTTTTTTAATGACTTTTATTTATTTATTCATGAGAGACACAGAGAGAGGCAGAGACACAGGCAGAGGCAGAAGTAGGCTCCCTGTGGGGAGCCCAACACAGGACTCCATCCGGGGATCCCAGGATCACCCCCTGAGCCAAAGGCAGACACTCAACCGCTGAGCCACCCAGGTGTCCCTCAATCCTCACTTCCACTGAGTGGCTTCTTGTAGGGTCCCAGGCTTACAGGGAATCAAGTCTCCCAGTTGTCCTAGTGAAGAACACCTTAGCAGCCACACAGTCCTGTGCAGAAAAGGCAGCCCAGGGACTCCCAGGGGGCTCAGTGCTTGAGTACCTGCCTTTGGCTCAGGTCGTGATCCTGAGATCCCAGGATCGAGTCCCACATCAGGCTGCTCAAGGGGAGCCTCTTCCTCCCTCTGCCTATGTCTCTGCCTCTCTCTCTGTGTCTCCATGAATAAATAAATAAAATCTTTGGAAAAAAAAAAGAAAGAAAGAAAGAAAAGGCAGTCCGCATAGCTTTAGCATAACATTCTAGGGGGAAATACATAAGTTTTTCTAACACAGTAATATGACTTGGGCAGATTTGGGGGGACAGTCCTGAAACACTTCCACATTAATAGTCCTCGTCTATGTGTACAACATCCAGCTGGAAGTCCACTGAAAATCATTCTGCGGTGGCAACTTTCAACTGGCAATCGTCACTCGCCCTTCAGACAGGCCACACCACAGGGGCCAGGCTCTCCCCAGACTGGAGGCTCTCAGGGGCCGCATTCCACCCGTCCAGGGCACGGGCCCTGGGCTTGCAAGGCGATTCGCGTCTTCCCGGTTGCCCTAAGGAGGGAGAGGCTGGACTATGTAGGTTAAGCCTTGGAAAAAGGCAGATGCCCTGAACCGCCCTCCCCAACAATTTCCTCCTGTCACGCAGCCTGGCCAGATGGTGCCCAGGTCCAGGTCCTCACCCACCCATGCACAGTCCACACCCGGGAAGCAGGCCCCAGGCTGCGGGGAGGTCAGGGTGCGGGGACCCACACTCTGAACAGCCTCATGAGGCTTCTTGTGACTTGAAGGGCTGCCCATCCCCTTGGGTTCTGACCCCACGGGCCCCTGGGCTTCCCCGGCGTCTGTCCTTGGAGGCCTCCTGGAAGCGCTGTTACTCCAGAAAGAGGAAATGCCCCTTCTCTTGCGAGCTGAATGACTCGGTCTCTCCTATTTATAGCCAGAAAATCTACTCGAGCCCTCTATCAAAAACATCAGTTACTATAAAGCCAAGTTAAAAGAACCAATCCTTCAGCTCCATCCGCTCTGGGCATTCCTCATAGTTCCTCCTGGGCGGCTGCTCTTCCCGGGGCGCCCAGCTGCCACCCCTACTCCCAGCACAGTCAGCTCTCCCCGGTCCACTGCCAAATCCCATCGCCGTCCCTACGGCAGCCGTGGAAGGGCCCCATACCCTGAATGAACATCCCTAACTAGGCTTCAGCACGCGGCATTATTCCTTTCTCCTAAACCATACACAGTTGGGCCCGCACCGACGTGGGAACACGCAAAGCTGCAGTAATTGGAGACGTCACGACCCAACCAGGCTTCGGGACGCCCTTCCCGAGGGCCCCGCCCCCGCTGGCCTCCCGGCCCCGGCCCCGCCCCCGCTGGCCTCCTAGTCCAGGCCCCGCCCCCGCTGCCCTCCCGGCCTCGGCCCCGCCCCTTCGCTGGCGTCCGGGCCTCGGCTCCGCCCCTTCGCTGGCGTTCCAACCCTGGCCCCGCCCCTCCGCTGGCCTCCAGCCTCGGCCCCGCCCCTCCGCTGGCGTCCCGGCCCCGGCCCCGCCCCTCCGCTGACGCCCAGGCCCCACATCCCGTGGACGTCTCGGCCCCGCCCCTCCGCTGCCGCCCCGTCCTAGCTCACCCTCCCCAGGCCCCGCCCCACGTTGGCCTCGCCACTCTCGGACAAAGGCCCCGCCCTCTTA
The DNA here is from genome assembly GCF_018345385.1 of Vulpes lagopus. Lineage (NCBI taxonomy): Eukaryota > Metazoa > Chordata > Mammalia > Carnivora > Canidae > Vulpes > Vulpes lagopus. Next base: position 14,182,921 of record NC_054831.1, on the reverse strand, counting down.
CGTAACTTCCTACTAACCCGGAAGGAGACTTCCGGAAGCGAAGGTCGCGCTCTGGTAAGTGAATTCTGGTCTTTGAGGTTTAAACCCGGGCTCCTGTGCCCCTTCCCGGCTCCGTTCTTCGCCCGAGGCCCCAGGGTTCCTGCGGGGGTCACAGGCCCCGCGCCCGGCCGTCACGCCCGCGGGGAGAGGCTCGGGGCGCGGGTCCCGGAGTCGCCCGCAGGCCCTCCCTAGCCCCCGGTCCGCTCCGGACCCGGTGTCGCCGTGGTCCCCGGACTGGGGGAGGAGAGCGGCCGGTTCCTGCCCCCGCGCTGTGGGGCGGGGTGTGGGGGGGCGGGCGGCGGCGGTCACGCGGCCCGGCGAGGGGCGGGCGGCCTGGGGGCCGGGCCGGGCGCTGCGACGGCGGGGTCACCGCCGTCCCCGTGCGTTTCCCTGGGGATGGATAAGTAACAGCCGGCCATACCCCTGTGTGCGGTTGTTGGACATGCTCTTGTCTTCCACTCAAAACCAAGTTTAAACCCTCTCCTACTTTTATGTGATTTTTTAAAAAAACATTTGAGAGAGGGAGCGAGCGCGCGCACGATCGGGAGGAGGAGCAGAGGGCGAAGCGGACCCCGCTGAGCAGGGACCCCGGGACCCCCGGGGATTGTGGCCTGAGCCGGGGCTCGACCCCAGGACCCTGGCCTGACCTGAGCCGCCCAACCGCCCCCTTTTATGTGATCTTTTACTAATAGGATCTGAAAGCTGAAGTTTCCGGCTAAGTTTATGATTTCTTCAGATTTCTTCTGTCCCGCCCCGGGTTGTTGTGGAACTTTGTCCTAACGTGTCTCATCTGATCCTAATAAATACGTTGCTGAAAGGTACTTCCGTTCCTGATTTTGTCTGTTTTCCCCTGCCAATAATAGGGTCTGTTTTCCCCTGCCAATAATCTCAACAGGAAATTTTTTGATGTACTGATGTGATGTTTTTGGGGAAAAAAAAAAAAAAGACAAAAGCTTTTGATCAGTGTGAGTAAAACCATGAGATAGAGGCGCGCCAGTTGCTCAAGAGGATGCACTGTGGGCTGGAGTCTTCAGGAGCAGGGGTGAGAAGGGCGGGCCTCACCAGGATTGAAACCACCTCCCGTGCAAAGCAGGATGGTGGACTCCAGGAGCCTCTCCTTTCACATCTCTGCCTCGTGACATCTCTGCCAAACACACAGCACAAGGCAGCTGGAAAGGGGAAAACCCAGAATTGTTGAAATAAGTGCAGAACAAATGCGTCAGTCCGCCAAGGAATAAGACTTGTTTCTGCGAGGGCGGCGTATTAGTGGGAGACCAGAGAGGAGGGCATCCTCCCTCCAGCAATCCTCCGTTCAGCATACACTGGGAGACTGCAAGGTGGGGGTCACATACACTCCCTCATCCTGAATGCCAGGGGACACGCAGCTTCCCGGGGTTCCCCTCTGTCTGCAGGTATATTATCCCCGTTCCCTGGTGGTTGAGTAGCCAGCGGAGGATACAGATGCCACACGCTCATCTCCTCCCCATGTGCGTGCCTGTAGCCTAGCGATGGCACATTTCTCCAAACCAGGCGGTGGCATCTCAGGACTGATGGTGCTGAGAGTTGCACAGAGTGGAAGGAAGGTGATGACACAGGAAGGTCTCTTTCTCTGCAAAAGTTCGTTTATCTGTTGATGATGCTCCTCTACTACTCTCAGGGTCTCAGCTGTCTTGCCTGACACATTTCCTCACTCACCCTGGCTTCTCTCCTACTCTCCCGCCTCCAAACCAGTTCCATCTCTGAACCACGACACGGAACTTGTGAAGTGGCTGCATTTAGGGGACCTTCACGGGAAGTGCTTCATGCCCAGACAGATTAGGGACCAGGACTGGACACCATGGTATCAATAAGGTTTGCCAGTAGGTACCGTCTAAGGGCCAAATCTGGATGTACTGTTAGCTCTTCACATACCAGGATTAAAGAAATGACACATTAGTAATAAGTGAATCTCAGAAATACCTAAAAAAATCCTGGAGAGAAAAAAAAAAAAAAATCCTGGAGAAGAATACCAGTAAAGGGAAATGGCTTCACAAAGTAAATGTGTGCATCTGAACCAGAAATAGTCATAATTTGCAGTAGAAGGGAGAGATTACAAACAGAACTATGACAAATTGAGGTGGTACCTTAACACACAATGAGTATTTTATTCACTAATTGCTATTTAAAATCAACCTAAATGTTTAACATAAAGAGGATTTTAAAATTGTTCACAGCACAACGCTCCCAACCAGACATTAGTGTTCATGGATCTGTAAAGAATCGACTCTCCTGCAGATATCTGAGGGTAAGTTGGAGTTTGCTGGGCCACGAGATGTCACCTTTCATGTTATGATATATGCCAGCCTCATTGTCCCCCCAAATTGCAAAGAAATCTTTATCCATGACCAACTCATGAGGTTCCCCCTGCAGAAGCCAGGAATCCATAATATACATACATACATACGTATAGATTTAGATGAAATGACAAGTCTTTATTACCATTTTACTAAATACGTAAGAGACTGAATATATTTTATTTTTATAAACATGTATTAAATGTTTTTCTAATTTTTGATGTACATTTACATACTGTTTTTATTTTTGTAGCTTAATCATGTATACACAGGCATATACATTGTTCTTATAATCTTAATGCAGTGAAACCAAAATCCTTTCTTTATGCCCTTTCCTTATTTTTCCTGTGGAAGGCATCCCCTGTTTCACATTAAAAAGTGATGGCAGGGACGCCTGGGTGGCTCAGTGGTTGAGCGTCTGCCTTTGGCCCAGGGCGTGATCCTGGAGTCCCGGGATTGAGTCCCATGTCAGGCTCCCTGCATGGAGCCTGCTTCTCTGCCTGTGTCTCTGCCGCTCTATCTCTCATGAATGAATAAATAAAATCTTTTAAAAAAAAGTAAAAATAAAAAATAAAAAGTGATGGCATTCCATTTAGTTCTAATATTGTATCATTAAATATTGTGTAACTACTTAATTTTAATTGTGGTAAGTTTGAGATAATGTATCTTCATATATAATTTCACCAAGCTTATTTTTTTTTTCTGCTCCAAATTGTTTTGGCTATATCCTGACCCAAAATCAAATTTGACACAAAAATGGCTTTTAAGATAATTCTCAGTTTTTATGTGAAATACCATGTGTTACTTTTAAATCTGGATTGCACCAAATTTCTATAGTCCCCAAGGTTTTTATGTCATAGTGTCCTCTAGTTTAAGGATTGGTTGGGTAGGCTTCATTCTTGTCATTTTTTGTCCTCAAAAGTTTTAAAAATATTTTTACACAGGTCTACCATATGATTTCAGATGGAAGCCATAATATTTTGCTATTGTAAGTAGAGACTTTTTTTAATGTGTCTGATTTTTAAACTACTGTAACTAAAGAAAGTATTGATTTCAGTATATTAAGCATAGATTTGTCCACTTCTTAAAAAATGTTTATTAGGTATGACCATTAAAAAGGATTCTCCTGTTTGTTAGAATTTGAAATCCTGTCTTCTGAGAATAGCTACCGTTCCAATTTTTTATTGACTATTTCTGACACGCAGGCATCCTGGGCCATAGCAGCAGCCCTAACCAGCCCCCTGTCCACAGCCTTAACTTTAGTGGGACTGCTTCTTTGTCTGCCACTGAGTATGCTTACTAAGTTTCTCTTGATTAACAGGAAATATTCCCCAGTATTTAACATGAATTATAAATATTTTTAATTATTTTGAAAGGTCAGATGTTTTTCTAAGGGTCTGCTGATGTGATCTAATTATTGGGGTATTTAAATATTTTTACTGAAGTGACGCCTAGGTGGCTCAGTGGTTGAGCATCTCTGCCTTTGGCTCGGGTTGTGATCCCGGAGTCCTGTGTCAGGCTCCCTGTAATGGAGCCTGCATCTCCCTGTGCCTATGTCTCTGCTTCTCTCTCTGGGACTCTCATGAATAAATAAATAATATTTTTAAAAATAAAAATAACTGATAAATTTTTAAATTTGTTATTATGTTTATGCTTTTCTTTTGCTCTCACACACTTCCATCTGCCTCACCAGTTTCACTGTCAACACCCTATGCCAGGCAAATATCTTCTTTTTAAAATTAATCAAACCCTTCTTGTTTTACTGCATTCCTCAGCAAAAGACTCATTTACTAACACAAATCTATTCCTGTTTCTTGCTTTCAGTTCTCCAGTAGATTCCCATTACCTTTAAAAATTATTTTTTAAGATTTTATTTATTCATGGGAATACACAGAGAGGAGAGAGAGGCAGAGACACAGGCAGAGGGAGGAGCAGGCTCCATGCAGGGAGCCCGACGTGGGACTTGATCCCGGGACTCCAGGATCACGCCCTGGGCCAAAGGCAGGCACCAAACCACTGAGCCACCCAGGGATCCCCTAAATAAATAAAATCTTTAAAAAAAAAAAGTTAAAAACCAATCTAATTACAATGACCTTGGTTCCTGAAATCTGCTTGTTTGCCACCATGTCAAGTTCATCCCATTACTCCATTACCTTCCAGTGTGTTTTCACTTACTGGGGCACAGCAGGTTCTGCTTGTGTTCACAGTGTTTTACTTGCTTCCTGTCTTTACTAAACTTTCTGAGGCTTTCCCCTTTAAATTTTTAAGGCATCAGATAAATTATACATACATTTTAATAGTATTTCCCCAAATGAAACACAAATGAAATGCTTTAGTATTTGAATATCTTTGTCATTATTTCTTTAAATAATCTCTTCTAAACTAGACTTAATTCCACAAGGGCAGATGATCTCTCTCATTTATTCATCCATGGATTTCACTGTCTGGTACAGTCTTTTCTCTGAGTTGACTTGAAATTTTTATTTATTAATGACAAAAGGAGATCATCACTTGTTCTCAAATGACTCAAAGGTTGTAGTAAGTAGGTTAAAAAGACAACATGTCAAAGGTACGTGAAAATCAAAAAGTTCATCAACTAAAATAAACATACTAACGATCTTTTACTGTCAGAAGATTAAAATGTTATTAAAGAAAATGACAAAGCATTTCTTAATGCATCCTACCTAAAATGAAAATATATTGCATGATTCTTCTTCAAAAATAATATATTCTGTAAAGAAATGTCCTAAGATTTTAAAATTTATATTCTTTTACCATCAGTTTAAAACAGAACACTATTTAGAGAAAGTAAAAATTCCATGGTTGGGCAGCCCCAGTGGCGCAGCGGTTTAGCGCCGCCTGCCACCTGGGGCGTGATCTGGAGACCCAGGATCGAGTTCCACGTTGGGCTCCCTGCATGGAGCCTGCTTCTCCCTCTGCCTGTGTCTCTGCCTCTCTCTCTCTCTGTGTGTGCCTCTGTGCATAAATAAATAAATAAATGTTTAAAAAAAAAGTCCATGATTTAAAAAAAAAAAAAAAATCCATGGTTATCAGAGGGTGAGAATGGTGAAGAGGAGTGGGAGTTGTTTAGGCACAAGTTTCAGATTTAAAAGATGGAAAGAGTTCTGGAGATGGTGGTGACAATTGCACATTATGAATGTATCAACATCATTGCACTGTACACTTAAAAGTGATGAGGATTGGGGCGCCTGGTGGGCTCAGTCAGTTGAGCATGCAACTCTTGATCTTAGGGTTGTTAAGTTCAAGCCCCATGTTGGGTGTAAAGATCACTTAAAAAATAAAATCAGAGGGTGCCTAAGTGGCTCATTTGGTTAGGCAGCTACCTTTGCCTCGGGTCATGATCCCCGGGTCCTGGGATCCAGCCCCATGTTGGGCTCCCTGCCAGCAGAGAGTCTGTTCTCCCTCTGTCCCTCCCCCTGGCTTGGGCTTGCTCTCTCTCAAACACATAAAGTGTTTTTTAAAAAAATTTTTTTTAATAAAATCTTAAAAGATCAGAATGGTAAATGTTATAATGTATTTTACTACAAAAAGAATAAAATGGAAAAATGTCCTATTTATAGTAAGATCAATGCTTAGTGATCATTCACTCTGGAAATAACCTGTCAAGCTATATAATTCATTTAGTAGAAAAAAATCTCATTTTTAGAAAGTGAAGGGAGAAATAAATCAATGTGCGAGTTTAAAGGCATTGAGAAGGTTTGAAATGTTTAAGAAGATGGGAGATTAGTCACCAAATAAGAATGATGTTACCAGATATACTTGGAGGTCACTATGAGTTGTGACTTTACATATAAAAGAGAGGCAAGGGCAGCCTGGGTGGCTCAGCAGTTTAGCGCTGCCTTCAGCCCAGGGTGTCGGTGTGGGTGACCCGGGGATAGAGTCCCACATCAGGCTCCCTGCATGGAGCCTGCTTCTCCCTCTGCCTGTGTCTCTGCCTCTCTCTCTTGTCTCTCATGAGTAAATAAATAAAATCTTAAAAAAAAAAAAAAAAGAGGGAGAGGCAATATTTTCATCCTGTGTTGCCACATACAGTCATGGAATAGGCAGGTATTTGGAGTCACTTTCTGTTTAAGCCTTGGTCAGCAGACATAGTAAAGAGACAAATAACATTAGTAAACATCTATTGAAATGAGTAAATTAAACTGGTCCGTTAAAATGAGGAGGGCTGGAGACTGACATTTGAGAATTGGGGCAATGCTGTGTTTCCGTGCAATAGAAAACATGGACACAGGAGTTAATTTTGTGAAAAAGCAAGGACAGTAGGTTGTAAAAACAGAGTGGGGCCTCTGTAATGTTAGGGATACTCTTCCAGGTAAAATCCAGGTATGATGTGTAACCTTTAAAATTTGAGATTAGGAGGCAGGCAAAGGAAAATTCAAACTTTACCTGTAACACTTTTCTAATGTATGCTTATGTGCCACTGTATGCTGGTATGCATGAAGCTTTGTCATGTTACTAAAGTTGCTTTGAACCTATGATGATGGCACTTACTAAATAACAAAATCTTAATTAGAATTCTTTTGAGGCAAAATGAACAAATGTATGTATATCTCCCAAGCACAGTCACATAAAATAAAATCTTGTTATCTGTTCTTGACATGAGATACAAATGGGTGAGTTAAACCTACTTCTGTTTATGACTCATTAGAAATACACTTACTATGGATGTTTTAAGGGAGGATTTACAATTTATGCTTTCAAAGATACAAACACAAAATCAAACAATGAAATTCAGGGAAGTTGCAGCTAATACAATTTGCTAAAAACTTTAGCTGGAGTAAATAAATGTCCTAAAATCCTTTCATTCTGTAATTTCTGGAAGTACTACTCTGTAAAGATTGATGGACATGACAGTAGGCTCTAACCCACATATTCCTGTGATTCTCTGATGCAGGGAATTTTAAGGGGTAAATTTGTAAGATGGATGTCCTTGAACCCTCAAAATGAAATCACTAAATTAACTTTACCATAAAATGCATTCTTTTCTTAGAGATTTTTTTATTTATTCATTAGAGCATGAGCAGGGGAAGGGCAGAGGGAGAAGCAGACTCCCCACTGAGCAGGGCACCTGACAAAGACAACCAACTCAGCCACCCAGACACCCCCATAAAGTGCATTCTTACTAATCTTGTTTCATAACAAAACCCATTCAGAACAAATCTAAAGGTCAGCGTTGGAGTGATACTGCTGGAGACCCTTCTTGGAGAAGACGATGATGATATTGTATCCAGAGGGCTGAGAAGTTGGGGAAATAGTACATGAACAGATACCCAATTCTGAGAACTTTCACAATGTTTCCACGTGTGGCAGGTGCCAGAAATCCTGTTTAGGAATCGGGAGTGAATTGGCTTTTCATATTCTTCCTAAATTGAGGGTCCTTCTACCATCTCTCCAAGCAACCATAGTCAGAGCCTCAACTTTGGAGAGCTGTCTCCCTCCCCACTTCTTTGGAGCACAGGGCATGTTCCTATCGGTCCTGCTGGGGATTAGTTCCGGGTGAAGGACTGGACCTCGTAACAAGTGGGCAGCGAGAGTTTCATGGCTCCTTTCCCCTTCCTCAGCTTTGCCACCCGTTGCTGACACTGTGTACAAGTGACAACTCCGAAGAGACATGGCAACGGAGCAACTAAGAATGGAATCACAAGTGAGTAGGGAGTTATTCTTTCTACTGAAATAGCATGTCTGTCACCATCTGGTGGACATATAATCATTCATGTTCTAAGTACACTCAACTTTCCAAGAACTGGAATGCTCATGCTTGGTCGACTCATCATCTCTTTCCCAATGTTATGTTAATACATCTCAGCCTCAGTTAATGCCCTGTATTTTCAAGAGAGAAGGTTTCTTGTTTGTTTGTTTTCATATCCATCACATGCCCTAGTTGGTACCAAAAATTCACTCATTAACCATTTTATTGACTGTAAGGACTTAGGATTCAGGTCAATGCAGGTGATAAATATGAATAAGGAGCAAAACTTCACAGCCCTGTAGGAAAGCAGATGTTCTTACATGTGAGCTCAGTCAATCCAGTATTATATGTGCTGGGCAGGGAAGGGAGTGCTAATTAATACTAAGGGAAAAATGAATAATGGTCATGCCAGAGAAGCCAATGAGTCTTTTTTTTTTCTTCCAAATTTAAACCTCTTAAAAGTTTTGATAGAATGTATTTGTACTTTTTGAAACTTATAAAAGAAAACTAATTCATTACTTCTTCGTCCCAAATCCATATTTTACCCCCTCATTGTAATTTCCCTTTGTTCAAATTTGGTAGCTGGAAACGATGTATAGGGAGGTATAGTTTCCTTAATTTTGACTGTAATTCAGGAGGAGTATAGGAGGTAAAATAAAACTTAGGGACCCGGGCAGCCCTGGTGGCTCAGCAGTTTAGCGCCGTCTTCGGCCTAGGGTGTGATCCTGGAGACCCGGGATGGAGTCCCACATCAGGATCCCTGCACGGAACCTGCTTTCCCCTCTGCCTATGTCTCGGTCTCTTTCTTTCTCTCATGAATAAATAAATAAATCTTTAAAAAAAAAAAAAAAAAACCTTAAGGACCCTTAGAAATTTTTGATGAGCTGGAGAGACAAGAACAATAAAGTGGCTTTAAGTAAGCTTGAACAGAGACCAGATAAAAGCATGACAACTGATATGTGGAAGGCTGCAGGCCACAGGAAGGATCAGGCTAATACTATCCTTCATTACAAAAGTCTCAGAGCCTCTGAATTATGCTCATGAATCATTCAGCCTTATATTTTATAATAAATGCTTAAATTGGGTGGCCTGGGTGGCTCCGTGCTTTAGCACTGCCTTCAGCCCAGGGTGTGATCCTGGAGACCTGGGATCGAGTCCCATGTCGGGCTCTCTACAAGGAGCCTGCTTCTCCCTCTGCCTGTGCCTCTCTCTCTCTCTCTCTCTCTCTCTCTCTCTTTCGGTCTCTCATTAATAAAATCTTTTTTAAAAAATAAACACTTAAGGGAACCCTGGGTGGTGCAGCGGTTTGGCGCCTGCCTTTGGCCCAGGGCGCGATCCTGGAGACCTGGGATCGAATCCCACATCGGGCTCCTGGCATGGAGCCTGCTTCTCCCTCTGCCTATGTCTCTGCCTCTCTCTCTCTCTCTCTGTGACTATCATAAATAAAAATTAAAAAAAAATAAACACTTAAATTATGTGAAGGTAAAAGGATGTGCTGTTGATCTCATATCCTGTACAAATTGTTAAGTTTTGCAGAACTATGGACATTGCTTCAGTACTCTCTGACATTTATTGAATAAAACTAGAAATTGTATTTAAGAAATGTTTGCTAGGGGATCCCTGGGTGGCCCAGGGCATGATCCTGGAGACCCAGGATGGAGTCCCATGTCGGGCTGCGTGCATGGAACCTGCTTCTCCCTCTGCCTGTGTCTGTGCCTCTCTCTCTCTGTGTCTCTCATGAATAAATAAATAAATAAATTTTAAAAATGCTAGTTAGTATTTACTACATCATTGGATCTTTAAGAACTCATAAAAGGTCAGTACACTTGTGGATAACAAAGCTGAGGTCATAAAGGGGAACAATCTAATCCTAGTACTTACAAAGTGGAAGGTTGTGTAATGAGCCCATAGATTTACTTGAAATTGGAGAAAAGTGTTTTAAAGTTTTCAAAAGAAACTTTTATACTCATCCTCTGGCAGTCTTAATTACAAGTTTATCGGGAAATCCACAGATTATACATCTCATCCAATCTCTTTATAATGAAATTTATGTGTTTACAATGTGTGTCTGGGTATATCTTAAAGCCAGATACCTAGGTGTGCACTGTAAATAATGACCAAACCCAACATCCTGTTTGAGCTATGTGTACATGCATGCCTCATGCTTCCTTAGTGCTGTTACCTGTACTATCCTCCCCTGACTACTGGCAGAGATGGTCCTGTCTGAAAACATCCATAATCTTCTAGGAATCCGTGACCTTTGCAGATGTAGCTGTAGACTTTACTCAAGAAGAGTGGACCCTGCTAGACAGGTCCCAGAGACAACTCTTCAGAGATGTGATGCTGGAGAATATCAGTCACCTGGTCTCAATTGGTGAGTCTCTTATATTATGTATTCATTCAACAGCTGTATAGAAAAGATTCCTCATTTCTCACTGAAGACTGTCTTGATTCTTTCTTAACTTTCAAAACTACTTTATCACAATCTTCTTCACATTTTACTTTTGTCATCCACTAGAAGGTAATCTTCTCACACAATTTCATGTCTTTCGTGCTACTCAATCTCCACAACACCCAAACAGTGGTGGGAAATCATTATTTTTGAATTGGTAAGTAAATATATTGACTTTTTAAAAAATACATTTTTTCGTGTAGGTACTGACCAACCACAGTATTAAAACAAAAATTAAAAAATAAAAATAAAAATAAAACAGAAAGAGGGGTAGCCCTGGTGGCTCAGTGGTTTAGCACCACCTTTGGTCCAGAGTGTGGTCCTGGGACCCAGGATCGAGTCCCATGTCAGGCTCCCTGTGTGGAGCCTGCCTCTCCCTCTGCCTCTGTCTGTCTCTCTCTTTGTCTCTCATGAATAAATAAATGAAATCTTTTAAAAGATAATAAAACAATAAAAAAATAATAAAAAGAAAAAGAAAAACTAACCAGGGGCACCTGGGATGCTATCAGTTGAGCTTCCAACTTTTGGTTTCAGTTTGTGATCTCATGGTCGTGGGATTGAGCCCTGCATTGGGCTCCATGCTCAATGCAGAGTCTGCTTAAGTTTTTCTCTCGTACTTCTTTGGCTCCTCTCCCTGGCACTCTCTCCCTCAAATTAATAAATATTTTAAAAGAGGGGGTGTAGGGCACCTGGTGGCTCAGTGGTTGAACATCTGCCTTAGGCTCAGGTCATGGTCCTGGGGTCCTGGAATGGAGTCCTGCATTGGGCTCTCAACAGAGAGCCTGCTTCTCCCTCTGCCTGTGTCTCTGCCTCTCTCTGGGTCTCTCATGAATAAATAAATAAAATCTTTGAAAACAAAAACAAAAAACAGATAAACGGTTTTCCATATAAAACCTAGATTTTTCTGATGGAATTGTATTTATTGGGTTCATTTAAGATATAATATTCACACTGTGAATAGTTGTGTCATTGTATTAAAATACTGAAGATTGCAATTTGTCTTTGAACTTAGTTAGGCATCAACAATGATAGCTCCTTAATGTCTTTGAGAAAATTTAAGAATTAAAAAATTCTGTTGGTGAAGGACTATCCATGTTGTTTTCAACATATTCTTCTCTGGAATTAAATTCTGAGGTTACCTTATTCTTTCTCATTAGTTGGCCCTATACTGATAATCATGCACTTGTTATGAGCACAAAAGTCAAAATTCAATTATTTCTTTTCTATGAACAGGCAAACAGCTCTACAAATCAGATACAATTTCCCACATGGAACCAGGAGTGCAACTTTCAAAAGAAGGGATAAGTTTGCTGCAATGCCAGAGTCTAGGTGAGCTACAGGAAGAACTTAGTGAGTAGGCCCTAAGAATCATCAAATGAAATTTAGTGACTTTTTAAAAAGACAGTATGATAGGGGAAAACTTCTTCAGATACTGTATTACACTTTACAGGTGACAATTTCTATTCTGTCTTTGGGAAGGTAATAGTTATGTACTTACTTACTTACTGGAGTTAAAATATACACAGTAGCACTTTTCGGGGTTCTCCTCTATGAAGATTTTCCCTCTTTTCCTCCCCAGCTTGCCATCTCCATCTTATTTTCCTTATATTTCAGTCCTAAAAATGTCAACTCTTGATGTCATGTTTATTCTCATGTTATATTCCTTAATTTGACACTTTCTCATGTTATTATTTGAAACACACTCAAATGACCATTTAGTGTCTTCAACATTTTAATTCCCTCAATGTCACTATGGGAATTATTTCCCCAATCATTTCAGATAAAGAAGATGGTCCTAAAAAACAAGAAATGATATTCATGCAGCATATCTGCAAGAAGGACACAGCATTAATCAGTGCAATGGTAAGCTTTAAGGGTGTGAACCTGTGCTTCCAAATGATCTGGGTATTTAATAAGTAAGGAATTGGGCAAAATTGCCCAATCATAGTTTAAGCTGGAATCCAGGGTTTTCACAGCAGGAAGTTTTGCTTAACTTAATTTTAAGGAAGAAATTAATGTGAAGTCAAAACCATAATCTGAGGTCTTATAAACAGACAGCTGCATGATTATGACTTATATACTTAACATTTGAAACATAGTAATGTCTTTCATCAGGTATCTCTACATTTGGGATACTACAAGAAAGAAAATCTCTATGCTTGCCAGAGACGAATACCCCATGTTTATGTAAATACATGCAAACAATTTTGTAGGAGTCTGTCACTGAATGATGACTATAGAATTCATATGCAGGTTAAGGAAGGGAGGAATAAATGTGAGCAAAGTTTTAACAGTCTCTCATTTCCTTTCAAAAAGCAGAGATCGCACACTCAAGAGGATCCTTTTGAATGCAATGATCTGGGAGAAAATTTTACTGAAATACTAACATGGACTCAATATGTGGTACCTAAAATAGGAAAGAATCCCTTTATCAGCAAAGAATGTGGAAAAGACAGCAGTTATTTGACATCTTTTAATATACATAAGCAGAGTCACACTGTAAGTAAATCATATGAATGTCATCAACGTGAGAAAGGCTTTATTCAAAGCTCTGCCCTTAGACAACCCAATAATACTCAAAATGGGGAGAAAACATTTGAATGTCATGAATGTGGGAAAGCCTTTGGAAAAAGTTCTAACCTTAGACGACATGAGATGATTCACACTGGAGTGAAACCACATGGTTGTCATCTATGTGGGAAAGCCTTCACTCACTGTTCCGACCTTAGAAAACATGAGAGAATACACACTGGAGAAAAATCATATGGATGTCATCTATGTGGGAAAGCCTTCAGTAAAAGTTATAACCTTAGGCGCCACGAGAGGATTCACACTAGGAAAAAGATGCATGAATGTCATCTATGTGGGAAAGCCTACACTCAATGTTCTGACCTTAACAAACATGAAAGAACTCACTTTGGAGAGAAACCATATGAATGCAATCTATGTGGGAAGACATTCAGTAAAACTTCTTACCTTAGACAACATGAGCGAACTCATAATGGAGAGAAACCATATGAGTGTCATCTCTGTGGGAAGGCATTCACTCACTGTTCTCACCTTAGAAAACATGAGAGAACTCACACTGGAGAGAAACCATACGAATGTCATCTGTGTGGGAAAGCTTTCACTGAATCTTCTGTACTTAGGCGACATGAGAGAACCCACACCGGAGAGAAACCGTATGAATGTCCTCTGTGTTGGAAAGCCTTTACTGATTCTTCTGTCCTTAAACGACATGAAAGAACTCACACTGGAGAGAAACCTTATGAATGCCACCTATGTGGGAAAGCTTTCAATCACTCTTCTGTCCTTAGGCGACATGAGAGAACTCACACTGGTGAGAAACCATATGAATGCAATGTATGTGGGAAAGCCTTCAACAGAAGCTATAACTTTAGATTGCATAAGAGAATCCACACTGGAGAGAAACCATATAAATGTTATATATGTGGGAAAGCCTTCAGTAAATATTTTAACCTTAGACAACATGAGAAAACACATATAAAGGTAATAAATGTGGAAAACTCACCACCTATAGCTTCAAACTATAAACACTCTTGAGGGTTCAAATACTCAAGAAATGCTGTTTGTAATCAGTATGGGAGAGCATTTATTCATCCTTATTACTTCACTCAACTTAGATTAATCCAAAGTGGAGAGAATCCATATGTGGTCCATCTATATGATAAAGCCTTCAAATAATGTACATGAAAGAATGTAAATGAAGTGAATGTGGAAGAATTTCAATACATAGTTCTCTTTTAAAAAAATGAAGTCACATGTCAGAGAAAATCTATGTAATCATTGTAGAAATACCTTCATTTATCCTTTAAATAAATTGTGCAGGAGAGATTCTAGATATGTAATCACTGTGCACTCATTCAATTTAGCAACACATCTGGCATGCAGAAGAAATGTGCTAAAGCGATAAATAAGTGGGAAACAATCATTAGTAGGAAGACAAGAGAATGTTGTGGCCAAAGGGTTGTTTTCAACAAGAACTAGGACATGAAAAAGATTGAAGACAGTTGGAGTATCCTATTTCCAGAATGCCTAATATATTTCCACTAATTTCTGCAGTGACAAAAGCACGGTCTCTAGTAGTGACAACACTATTTGGCAAAACTAAAAGTAGAAGCAAAGACAACCTGACCTTGCCCCATATCCTTGTCACAACAGCTACAAATCCACAATTCACCCAACTGAGGATCCCTAGGAGTCCCAGCTCCTCCAACATGCAAATACAGAAAGCTAGAAGAGCAGTTAACGCTTCTCTTCTGCCAGGACAACAAAAGGCTGAGTTGTTCGTTGGTACTCTTTTGAACATTAATAAGTAATCGTGTTTCACAAATAGCAAAAACAAAGATGCAAATCTTTATTTTATTAAATGTCATGAGGGAATATGCAATGCCCTTTTCAATCCTTGATTTGTACTTTCATTTGAATATATGATTGATGTGTCCTCAAACTGATGTTTTCCATGTGGAACCTCTATTAAAGTCACCCACTAATGTCACTAACAGGATATAGTTTCCCAAACCTTGAACTATTGAAGTTCTCCATCTTCTCATGTTTCTTATAACTTCTTCTATTTTGTATAGTAATATAAGTTTTCCTAACTCCAATCTAAAGATACATGTGGATCTGTTCCTTGTGTCTTTTATCAGCTTTCCTGCTGCTTTGCAAAGATGTTTTTGTATTTTTTAATTTTACACATTGTCTTAAAAAAAAAAAGGAAGAGGCTGAGTTGATGTTTTACCCAGACAAGTTTATTATTGTCTTAGTGAGAGGACATCACTTCTTCCATCCAGGAATTAAAATACACTCAGGCTAAATTGCAGCTTTGATTTCATTCATTCATTCATGCCTTTCAGGTCCTTCCTCTATTCCTCTAGATTTATTGAAGACAGCTCCCAAAGTACAATAAACTGAGAAGATAAAACACTTTTTTTTCCTCTCTGTCCATCCCCACCTAAAAACTGATGGGGAAAAGGATCCAAGTATTTGAGATCTCTGTATTTCAGTCAGCCTGTGCCAGTCCACAGGTTCATAAACCCATCTACTTATTATTCCCTGGTAGTATACTTTAGCCTATGATTTTCAGTGTCTATACTAAGCAGATTCCCCCAGATGTGGAAATCAGATGGCCTCTTCATGGTTATTACAATCTTCTCTGGTTCCACAAATCTCTGAATTTAAAACAATACATTTTTATTTGAATCTTTAATTTTCTGTTGTCTGTCTTACCTCTATTCACACAACTTAACCTGAAAGAAGCCTCAAAATTTGTTTGAACGAATTTCCAACGGATTTTGTTAGCAGTCCAAAAAAGTGACCTATTTTATCTGGACTGCCCTTTCATGGTGTTCCTTTCCAAATGCTCCAGTAGAAAGTCACTCTGAGTATGATAAGCATGTCATCGAGCTTCCCTTTTCTGATTTTATCAAGTCGTCTCAACACACTACACTTCAGTTATTTTGAGCAATTGCTTTGTGTGTATTAGTACAGTTTCATTGCTATCATTGGTCAATTGGTCCAATAAAGCTACTCAGGGCCAAAATGGAAATAATTCACCTGGAGACATTTTAAAGCAAAGAATGATTTATCTCTATTTTTAACACAGATATTTGTCACAATTTTGAATATACTGTTTATATAGGAAAAATTCCTCGGTTTACAACTTGGAATCACATTAAAACTTTCTTTCTCATGGGAATGTTTTAATTATCTGCACTTTCCTAATTTAATGTCTTTTTTTTTTTTAAAGATTTTATTTATTCATGAGAGATACAGAGAGAGAGAGGCAGGCTCCATGCAGGAAGCCCGATGTGGGAGTTGATCTCGGGACTCTGGAATCATGACCTGAGCCAAAGGCACGCTCAACTGCTGAACCACCCAGGCATCCCTACTAACTTAATTTCTTGAGAATGTTATCAAACACCTAAATATCAACCCTTTGTCCTCATCTCTTTTAACATATGCCACCATACAGACCAGTTCTGCTGGGTTGTGATGGGAGGTCAGCACACATTTCATCCCTGTACCAAATACCTGGGCCTCCTCAGCCCTGTTGATGTCCAAGGGTGAAATACCCCCATTATCTAGGCAACACAGGTACAGGGTGTGTGTCAGCAGTTGTCTATGGTCAGAGGGCATTTGGTAATTATATGATCTCCACATAGTCCAGTTTCCTTGGTGCTTCTGTGACTTAGAACATCATGTTGTCAGAGTATGTGATCAACGTGGAAAGTGCATACATGATTCTAAGAACATATACATGCTTTAATCATACCTTGTGTGTGCATGCACATCCATATGTTAGGGTTTGTGTATGTTGAGGGTACTGTGTTCAAAGTACATTAGGGATGCCTGGGTAGCTCAGCTGTTGAGCATCTGCCTTTGGCTCAGGGCATGATCCCGGGATCCAGGATCAAGTCCCACATCGGACCCCTTGCAGGGAGCCTGCTTCTCCCTCTGCCTGTGTCTCTACCTCTCTGTCGCTCATGAATAAATAATTTGTCTTTAAAAAAAAAATTAAAGTGAAGATAATTAAACCAGGTTCCCAGGTTCCTATGGCATGAGTATGTGTGATGACATGCTTCAGAGGGTGCAGCAGGTGGAAAGTAAGGTCTCCCTGGTACCAGTTCACCAGTCAAGGCTCACAGAGCACTCCCATGGGGGAGACTGGGAAAAGTGAAGCCAACATGGTGGAGTCAGGCCTGTGGGACTTGCTGGGGCTCTGGAGAAGGGAAGGCCAGATCCTGACCAGTGGGAAACTATGATCCAGGGTCTGAACGACTCAGAGAAGTGGGAACTGTGGGCACCAGTAATGGGGGCTCTGAGTGGGAGAGCTGTTAAGTTTGGACAGAATGTTGGGGAGTGAGTTACAGAGCTATGTGGTGGAAAGCCTGTAGGTTGGGGGATCAAGGATCCTAAATTCTCCACCAAGGGAAAGGACCAAAGGTACTTTGAGGCAACTCCAAAATGTGGGGTGATGCATACTGTTGGAGGAAGGAGGGGCAGGTGCACAAGCACCTGGGTAGGTGAGGCATAGACTGCTCACACTAGCTACATGTCTCTCAAGGCCCAGCACATCTGAACCAAGCCTCACTGCCCCTGCCCCTTCTCAGGAGAGGCCCCTCTTTGATCACACTCTTCTTTGACCAACACTACATGCCCTATAGTCTGTTGAGCTAGAAGCAAATTTCCTGGAGTAAAGGTACCACCTAAGTGGACCAGGTGCTGCTGTCCTTGAGACTCAAATCCTACATTCATTGGTACCTCCTGCCCCACCCGTTCTCCACACCTGCCCATACTGTCAGCAGAGAGACCCTCATCACCCTGAGTGGCTCAGGACACTGGTCATTCTCCTGCCACGTCTAACTTATTTTGTTTCTGGTTGGAAAGCTATCCTTGTCTGGATTTTCTGCCTTTGGGTTCTTCACTGTCTCTTGTCTCAACATCATGACAAATCATAATTAGGGAGTGGATTACTGCCCTTCGCTATCATCAGCCAAGTTGGCCCTTAAGACCATCCCCCAGACACCATGCCATTCCTGGTCCTAGCATTCTGCAGACCCCAGGCCTCTCCTGAGACCCTGTTTCTGTTCTCCTGGGAACTGCACCTACTGTTTCTCATGCTTTTGCTTCCATCTACCTCAGGGAAGTCCTAGGAGGTGGGGTGGAGATGGGGGGTCAACAACCTCTCCTTTAATTCCAAATTTTACCTTCCTTGCTGTGTCTGGCATGGTGTTTACATTCCCAGTGTTTTGCTGGAAAGTCAGCTCTTCCTAGGAGGACAGCACTGTTAGCACATTCATATGGATGTGGATGTTGGATGTGGGCATACAGAGGAAAGAACAATTCAGAGGAAGAAAAAGACAGACGGAATGAATCAGAGAAAGTGAGGTAGAAAGACAGAGTACAATAAAGGATGGGGGGGGGGTCCAATGGGCTCATAAAGACCAAATAGCAGCAAATTACACGTGATCTAGACAAGATTCAGTGGAATAAATGAAAACAAGTTGGAAAAAAAATGTTGGACCATGAGAGATGAAAGACAGAACAGAAGTAGGCCTTAAGAATAGCATAGGGCATAAAGGAAGGGCAAATGTCATAATTATTATTTTAAAAATTTTCTAAATTACTTCCCACTCAAAATTTGTCACAAGACCTGAAAATATTCCTCAACCTATGTTAAATAATTTTACATAATTTCAATATGTATTTTTTTAATACTTTATTTATCTATTCATGAGAGACACAGAGAGGGGGTGGGGCAGAGACACAGGCAGAGGGAGAAGCAGGCTCCATGCAGGGAACCCGATGCAGGACTCGATCCTGGGACTCCAGGATCACGCCCTGGGCTGAAGGCAGGCACTCAACCGCTGAGCCACCCAGGGATCCCCCAATATGTACTTTATAAGAATATTAGATTTTTTATATTAATAAAACCTTATATAACCAGTTAATCTAATATCCAGCAGTATCTCTGCTTTATGTGATCTTCTGACTTATTGAGCAGTGAGCTCAACAAAATTCATAAACTGCATAGAGCCATTTCTAAAGAATATCAGGCAAAAAAAAAGAAAAAAGAAAAAAGAGAAGAAGGGAAGGAAGGGAAGGGAAGGGAAGGGAGGGAGGGAGGGAGGAAGGAAGGAAAGAAGGAAAGAAAAGAGAAAGAAAGAAAAGAAAGAGAAGAAGGTCAGGCTTTCCTGTATCTTTTACTCATAATTTTCATGTAGTCAAACATAAAACCTTGCCTTCATGCCCTCTTTTTTGCCCTCCTGTGAAAGGACTCCCTATTTTGTTTATTATAAAATATTACTGAGAAAACTGACTTCATCAACATGCCAGAAGGATTTTTCCCTGTCTTCCTCTCTAAGAACACTGATTAGACAATCATCCAGGATGAGAGGGCCTTTGTGGAAATTCAGGAATCCAGCAGAGAAGTTCCAACACACTACTGGAGCAAGAAAAAAAAAAAAAAGAAAGAAAGAAATCAAAGATTTGGTGCATTAAAAGGGTAAGACTGACAGCGTGACTTTAACTGTATCACAATTCCCCCACGATGGCACAGCTCTGTGCCAGGAAAGACCATCCTGGCCCATTTTCTCCCATGAGGAAAGGGAGAACATCCAAGTGAGTGGCCTGCTCCTCTAGCTGTGTGAGAGGCTGCCAGAGAAACCCTGTTCTTTCCTGCATGATCTACAACACTGGGGTGTGCTGCGTGATTCGGGGCTGGGAAGCACCTGTGAGAAGAGCAGAAGGGTCTTACAGGGCATCAAAGAGACGTGGATCCTACTGGCTCCACTAACACCACTCCATGAGGAAGCCTGTCCACAAGCTGCCAGGAACACCGCACCTCTGAAACCCACCCCAACTGGCCCACGGGCAACCAGTGCACATCACCCACACATCTCTAAACCTTGTGGCCAACTTCCTGCATGCACTCGCAACTGTGTTCAGAGGGAACTCTGGCAGATGGATAGTGAGAATGCCAACAACACTGCCCCAACCTGTAGGACCGTGAGTCAACACAAACCAGGAACATTTAGCAGCACAAGAGGGAATGCAGGACTAAGGCTGTCAGCACCTAACTTTGCAGTAGCAAGAGAAGGCATACATGCCTGCCCCCAGGAGAAGACAGGAACTGCAGAACAGGACTATACACAGATAATGTATGGGAAAAGATACAGCAAACACAAGATTTAAAAGAACATAGGGGCACCTGGATGGCTCAATCAGTTAAGCACCCAACTCTCAATTTTGGCTCAGGTCCTGATCTCAGGGCTGTGAGATCAAGCCCAACACTGGCTCCATGCTTAGCAGACAGTCTGCTTGCAATCCTCTCTCTCTCTCTGCCCTTCTCCCACTCATGTTCTCTTTCAAATAAATAAATCAAACTTAAAAAAGAAATGCTGGGATCCCTGGGTGGCGCAGCAGTTTAGCGCCTGCCTTTGGCCCAGGGCGCGATCCTGGAGACCCGGGATCGAATCCCACGTCGGGCTCCCGGTGCATGGAGCCTGCTTCTCCCTCTGCCTGTATCTCTGCCTCTCTCTCATCTCTCTCTGTGTGACTATCATAAATAAATTTAAAAAAAAGAAAAAAGAAAAAAGAAATGCTGAGGGGAGTTCTCTAAGTTGAAATGAAAGAACAAATAACCAAAAAAAAGCATATAATGTAGTAATATAGCCAAAATCAGAATACTGCAGTCCTACTGTATGGTGATTACTTCCAGCAGAAAGGTCAAAGGAAAAAAGAACAGAGAATAACTACAGCGACCATAATTTTTAAAGGACACACAATATGAAAAGAAATAAATCATGACATCAGAAACATAATGCATGAGGAGAGTAAGGTTAAGTTGCTTATCAGCTCAGACGGTTCTATCTAGATGTTTTACAGAAGTCATACAGTAGCCACAAACCAACTGTAGATACAGAAGATAAAAAGGCAGGAATCAACAAGCATCAATACAAAGGCACAGACATCAGTGAAGGATCAAGACAACTGCAGAACATCCAGAAAAGAACTAATAAGATGGCATTAGTAAGTCCTCGTTTCTAATCATTATTTCAAATGTGAGTAGATTAAATTCTACAATAAAAAAGACTGCATAGTGGCTGACTGAATAAAAAACAATACCCAAATATACACCACCAACACAAGATTTGCTTCAGCTTTAAGGACACATATGGACTCAAGTGGTGGGATAGGAAAACATATTCCAGGTCAGTAGAAATCCTAAGAGAGCAGAGGTAGCTCTACTAACATCAGACAAGACAGACTGTAACTCAGAAGCTATAACAAGTAACAAGACCACTACATGGACACAGAGATGAGCTCATCAAGAAGATATAACGTGTTTAAGTGTATTAAACAACATAATACTCAGACTAAAATGAATAGAGCATTTTATACCGGCAGAATAAGGAAGATTTCCAAAATAACACACAGAAGATAACAGCAGGAAGTAAAGATTTACATTTCACTGTATAAAAATTAGAACTAAAACAGATCAAAGTACACACATGTATGTATATATGACTGTGTGTGTGCATGATAAAACTATGTAATAAATATTATATAAAATTACATGAAAAATGAACCAAGTAAGAAAATTAATGCACATTTCTACAAATACAACTGTGTTAATAACATTTATTCAGTAATCAGTGAATTATAAATGAAAACAATAAGCATTTTTTATAATATACAAAAAAAAGAATGTAACATTAAAAGTCTTGTCTATAGCTGAGTGAAAAGCCCACATTTTGGGGTTGACAATATCACTGCAACTCTAGGCAGGGACTGTCTTGCCAGAATCTACTAAACAGGAACGCATGCACCATACTTCAAACCAGCACTCAGACTCCAACTTGCCCAAAGCATAGGAACACACAGACATCTTCAGAGAAGCCACTGTGCTCAGAGGCAACCACTGAGATTCTTTACAAATCCAGTAATGTCAAGGTCTCTTGTATGTGCTGCAAGCTATTTTTGCTCTTAGTCATTTAGGTTGATCTCATTTTTAAAAAGCAATTGTGGTGCTCGCTTCGGCAGCACATATACTAAAATTGGAACGATACAGAGAAGATTAGCATGGCCCCTGCGCAAGGATGACACGCAAATTCGTGAAGCGTTCCATATTTTTAAGAGTTAAAAATAGACCTGCCCTACGACCCAGCAATTGCACTGTTGGGGATTTACCCCAAAGATTCAGATGCAATGAAACGTCGGGACACCTGCACCCCGATGTTTCTATCAGCAATGGCCACAATAGCCAAACTGTGGAAGGAGCCTCAGTGTCCATCGAAAGATGAATGGATAAAGATGTGGTTTATGTATACAATGGAATATTACTCAGCAATTAGAAACGACAAATACCCACCATTTGCTTCAACGTGGATGGAACTGGAGGGTATTATGCTGAGTGAAATAAGTCAATCGGAGAAGGACAAACAGTGTATGTTCTCATTCATTTGGGGAATATGAATAATAGTGAAAGGGAATATAAAGGAAGGGAAAAGAAATGTTGGGAAATATCAGGAAGGGAGACAGAACATAAAGACTCCTAACTCGGGGAAACGAACTAGGGGTGGTGGAAGGGGAGGAGGGCGGGTGTTGGAGGGGAATGGGTGACGGGCACTGAGGTGGACACTTGACGGGATGAGCACTGGGTGTTTTTCTGTATGTTGGTAAATTAAACACCAATAAAAGTTAATTAAAAAGTAAAAAAAAAAAAAAAAAAAAAAAAAAAGCAATTGTGGAATAAAACCCACCCTATCACATGGATTAAATGCAACCTTGATCTTCATGATCAGTTTCTGCATTCTCCCACTATATTCCAAGTAATGATTTATATATATATATTTTTTTTTTTTCCAAGTAATGATTATTTTGAGGTCAGATCCACACAGGCGCACTTTGCCAAGATCGGAATGCACTACAAAGTCAGGTAGATCAAATTTTCTATTACCAATCTTCTCTTCCAGGATTTTCCAGAGATTCCTACACACCAATCAACAACTTCCCTGTGCAGTTTCTTTTCTCTTTTTTTCCCCCCTGTTCAGTTTAACTCTTACTCATAGAGAATTGGCAGGACATCCTGATACCCTAGGAAATCCCTACCTTACCCAGTTGAAACCACAGTACTTACCCCCCAGGCTCCAATCCATGTGTGAATATGACATCCTTCCAATGATTCAGCCCCAAATGGAAATACTTCACAACTCTCACATCAGTAGTTCATAGAGAGATGGATCATGGTTCAGGAAACACCATGAGTGACTGTGAACAATGTGTTAGGCAGGATACTTGAGCTGAAGATTAGTAGGCTCTAAAAAGGCATTTCAGGAGGAAGAGGACATAACAACCAAGAGAATAACCTTTTTTCTAAGAAAAAGGCATTCCTGACTCCTGCTCACCTTCCTTCTTGTCTGAGCTTCCTTACAAGGCAAGATCACTCTTAACACACTTGTGAGTGCTGAGACTATGCCTTTCAGGGCTGGAAATCAATATACCCCTTCTTGTGTCAAAACCATACACACTGGAAGGAATTCAACATGTGGAGATGAGTCCTCTGCGTTCTACTAAAATAGTGGGACACCTCCCAGACTCCTACACTGGATTGTATGGATGGAAGTTTCTGTGATGCGTCCTGCATAACCCACCACCCCAACCTGCAGGGACACAGGCAGGCTAAAGCATGTTTGTGTGTAATACTCATGCTGCATGACTGACCTCGGGGGCCCGCTTAGTAGACATTAGCTGGCCTCCTGGTCAGAACTGGCGCTTCTGGTCTGGACACTCAGGACTGTAGATCTTGTCTCACATCCCCTCCTGCTCCAGGCTGGGTTGGCCCCCCAGAATGCAATGCAGGAGGGGAGGCAAGCACACATGGCCTGGGCTCCTTGAAGATGTGAAGACATGTCAATGTGGAAATGCAGCTCATTCCATACTGCAGGAACACATGTTTAACCTCAGACCCCATCATTGGCCCCATAAATACAGCCCTGGTGGGGATGGTTGAGGGAGAGGTCTCACCTGAGGGGAGGATGTTACACCTGGGTGTGTGTCCAGGGGGCTTCCCCAGCTGATGAGGTTGGACTCTGTAAGCACTTAATGCAACTATGTCCTATTCTCCTTTACTGCTCACTACTGCCCTCATCTAGGTGCAGATCTCCCTTCTCTTCTTTGTTTCTATTCTATAGATTTTTGTAAGATCAAGGAAGTGGTTTCTCATCTTTGCAACAGAGTTTGGCTGCTGTGAATCTCTTCTTCAGAAGATACATGGATGATAAACTCCACCATGGACACCCAGTTTTGTTTTTCTGCTCATTTCTTCAGAAAGTTTTTGTATCCTAGTTAAAGCCACGTTACTTGGCAGCAGGGGTAAAGGATCTCCGGGTGAAGATGGGCAGATACTTGTTTTTCCTGTTCTGAGCTTCCCAGGGTCCCACTCCTGATTTGTCACCACTTCACCAAGAGCCCCTGCTCTTGGGAGACACATCTTTGTTCCATCTTGTCCTCTCCTACTGCCTGCAAACCCTGCTCCCATATATTGGGCCAGGCAAGAAGGTCAGTGGAAGCCGGCAGGATGCAGCCACTGGTACCCCTGCAGGGACACTGTGATCTGAATGCCCTAGGGTCAGCCCTTCTCTTCCCTCCCCTATGTCCAAAGATGACAGACCACACTGCAGACTCCTCAGCAAGAGCAACTTATCTGTCATGGTTTTAATCATAATGATCACAAGTATTTCATGCTTCTAAAACATCACAGTGAACTATCAGAAATTAGGAAGAATTCATTACTGGCCCTGGAAATCATGAAGGACGGCCACCTATGTAAACGGCTCCTCCTGACCCACTCCTGAGCAGATAGGTTTGTTACAACACCTCACCCTTCAACCCTGGCTGCGAAGGCATAAAGGGAGCAAGTCCTTAGTGGGAAACTGTTAGTTCACAGCCCACAACGTTAAAGTATCACCTTAAAAAAAAAAAAAAAAAATCTAGGGGAGCCCGGGTGGCTGAGCGGTTTAGCGCCACCTTCAGCCCAGGGTGTGATCCTGGAGTCCCAGGATCCAATCCCGCGTCGGGCTCCTTGCATGGAGCCTGCTTCTCCCTCTGCCTCTGTCTCTGTCTCTCTGTGTTTCTCATGAATAAATAAATAAAATATTAAAAAATAAATAAAAATTTTAAAAAATTAATCTATTATTAGACAAACCGGTTAAACAAAATTGTGACTGTTAATCCCAAAATAAAGGTCACTATCCTTAACAAATGCACATTGAAACAGTGCAAAATGGGGATCCCTGGGTGGCTCAGCGGTTTGGCGCCTGCCTTTGGCCCAGGGCGCGATCCTGGAGTCCCGGGATCGAGTCCCGCGTCGGGCGCCCTGCATGGAGCCTGCTTCTCCCTCCTCCTCTGCCTCTCTATCATAAATAAATATTAAAAAAAAAAAAAGAAACAGTGCAAAATGATGAACTTCCAAAGATTTCCTACAATAAGGAGCAGAAAGCTTCATAATCTAAGCACGACACAATAAACACAGAAGATTATAAAAACAAACTATGACGACTCTGATAGCTGCCCTTCGGTCACCGTCCTCCTGCTCCTCTGCGCTCCGGCCTCCGGGGTCTGCGTCCTTCACAGTCGGAGCGTGCTCCCCCGCCCCCACCTCCTCCCCACGTGCACACGGCCCGTCACCCCTCTTCACCCCACCACGTGCACACGGCCCGTCACCCCCTCTTCGCCCCTCCCCACGTGCACACGGCCCGTCACCCCCTTCGCCCCTCCCCCACGTGCACACGGCCCGTCACCCTCTTCGCCCCTCCCCCGCGTGCACACGGCCCGTCACCCCCTCTTCGCACGCACACACCCCGACCCTTCCCCGCCCCGCGGCCACCTCCAGGTTCCCACGGACGGAATCCAGATGGTCCCGGAGGAAGTTGCCGGCGGGACCGTAAGCACACCCCGGCAGGGACAGCCAGCCGCATGGCAACCGGGACGGAGGGCAGGAGGCGTCCGGGGAAGCGCCGGTCGTCCCCTCCCAGCGCCGGGCCTATGGGGAGGACCGGGCCGCACCCCCACCGCGAGCGCCGTCCTGCGCTCCAAGACCGAAGCCCGCGCTCACAGGCGGGAAGGGCGCTCTCGGAGAGCGCTTCCGGGTCACAGGTCGCGGGGAGGCGGGACCTGAGGAGGGCGGGCCAGTGTGAGCGGACGCAGCACGTCCTTCCGCCAGGCCGCGACGCTTCCGGTCTGTCCTAGTCCTCGAGGAGTCCGCGGGGGGGCGCGGGGCGGCGTGCGTTCTGCGGGTCCTTCGGAGCCTTGCGGGTTACCGCCGAGAGGAACAAGCGTCGTAAGCCCCGAGATGTTTCCTTCCCAGCCTTGGAAAGGGCTTCTGGGACAAAAAGCTTTTTCAGGGGCGCCTGGGAGCTCAGGGTGAAGCGGCTGCCTTCCGCTCAGGTCAGGATCCCGGGGTCCTGAGGTCCTGGGGTCGAGTCAGGTCGGGATCCCGGGGTCCTGGGGTCGAGCCCCACATGGGTGGGGGGGTCCCTTGTTGGCGGGGAGCCTGCTTCTCTCTCTGCCGCCTCCCCCTACACCCCGCCTGGTGGTCACTCTCGCTGGCTCATGCTCTCTTAAAAAAATAACTTAAAATATTTTTTTTTTAACTTTTTCTTGGTTTCGGCTTAGGTGGCCGACGACCGCGAGGCCGGGGAGGGCGGTGGGCGCACCAGGGTCACGGAGCCGGGGGAGCAGGTGGGCTGCAGAGGCCGGGGACCAGGGCCTGGCAGTCGCCACACTAGGCCAGGGCGGGGACTCCGCAGAGCCTGACTGGCTTCTGGCCCGCGACTACGCAGGGGTTAGAGACGCCGTCCTGGGCTCTGCACCTATAGTCCTCTTTCCATTTAGTTCATTCCGTTCAGAAGGTGTAGAGATGATTAATGAATTCTGATGTCTTTGGGTTAAATGAGGGTGGCATTCCATAATTAGTTTTTCAATATTTCCAGGCATATTTGTTATGGATGTCTATTATTTTACATGAACATTTGAAAAATAATAAAACTCCATTTTCGACTTTCAGAGGCCTCAGTAATACCTTTACCAGGTTTTTTTTTTTTTTTTTTTTTTTTAAGATTTTATTAATTAGGGCAGCCCGGGTGTCTCAGCGGTTTAGCGCCTCCTTCAGCCCAGGGCCTGATCCTGGAGACCTGGGATCGAGTCCCACATCAGGCACTCTGCATGGAGCCTGCTTCTCCCTCTACTTGTGTCTCTGTCTCTGTGTCTCCCATGAATAAATAAATAAAATCTTTAAAAAAAAAGATTTTATTAATTATTTGACAGAGCTCTAGCAGCACAGAGAGAGGAGCAAAAAGAGGGAGAAACAGGCTCTCCACTGAGCTGGGAGCCCATCCCAGGACCCCAGGAGCTCACAAAGACAGATGCTTCACCAATTGAGCCACCAGGTGCTCCCCTATTTACTTTAAAAATTCTTAAGTTTTTGCTGCTGGATTTTGGCAAGATCAAATCCCAGTCATTCATGCTGCTTAATTTTTTTTTTTTTTTAAGATTTACTCACTTACTTACTTGAGAGAGTGCAGTTGTGCAGGGGTGGGGGTCCAGAGGGAAGAGGAGGACTCAAACTCCCCACTGAGCACTAGAGCCCCACCTCATGCCCGAAACCAAGAGTTGAATGCTTCACTAACTGTTCCACCCAGGTGCCCATCATGCTTCAATTTCATAGAGTGTCTCTAAATCTGAGCAGTATTCTGACATTCCCATAAGTAATACCAGTTTCTCCCAACTTTTGAGTATTTTTTACATTTTTAAATATATTGGGTTTAAATTTGTAGAAAATAACTCTCTTAAGCAAAGGAACAGAAACTAGTAGGACTGAAAAAGTGGAGGAGAAATCATCTCCACTGCTGCTCCAGGTGTGAGTTCCCTTCTACTCAGACTTGCAGTAAAGTAGGTGCAGATAAAGGAGCGAGTTCTGCGCATTACTTGATGGTCAAGGAATCCAGGTTTCCAAAACCTCCAATTTAAGTTTCCTTCCCACTTTTCATTGGAGTCCAGCGATAAGACTTCTGTCTGTGTAAACTCTCCAGCCTCCAACCACCTTCTCCCTCACATCTCCTGTGTTTGTATTTATACACAGTGTGTGTCTGAGGTAGAAGGGACCTCCCCTTGGCTCTGAGTGTCTGTTTACCTCACTGGAGTTAGAGCCAATAGAAACAGGCCAGTAAAAGGAAATGACAGGGCACTGAAGCATAATTCATTTGCTTTTCTTTCCTGCTATTACAATTAAAAAAGGATTTCCAGGCATTCGTTTGAAGAGCCCCCTGATAAATAAGTATTCCTATTTTCAGGAAAACTTCACCCCTACCTAAGCACAGTAGTGCTCAGATGGCCTCGATGAAGAGGTGGCCTCTCTAAAATGCAATGCAGACACAAAAATGAAAAACAATGCAGTACACAGAAGGGACCCTATGTCCACTTCAGTCCCTGAGGGGTAAGAATTCCTCCTTGTTAGGATTCTGGTGTCCTCTCATCTTAGGGAACCTCTCATCTCCAGCTTGAGAGGAGAAATCTGTTGAGAACTTGCTGCACGTCAGTTCATAGGTTTGGTTAGGATGGTACAGAAAGGAAGCTCCCATTCCCCGTCGTGAGGACAGGAGCACATGGCGTAGAAGGCCCTGGGGTAGCACCCATGTTACTTTTCAGTACTAAACTCATCTCTCCAAGCTGTGTCTTGAGCACGTGCACAGGTCCTCCCAAATCACTGCATGGGAAGTGAACAAAACACAACAATCCTCGGTGAGTATGTGAGCAAAATCCATTGGCCAATGGCCCTCATATCTAGACGTAGACACACCCTTAGAGGCCCTGGCCTCACGGGTGACCTCAGTCCTATCTACGGGCAGACCTCTCTGCCCCAGGCAGCACAGAGTCACCCCTGAACCCAGACGCTGTGGCTGTGCATGGGGTCCACAGCACCTGGCACACAGCACATCCTGGCAAACCTGAGAGCACACAGTACATGCCCAAGCAAGCTTGCTCCAATGAATGCATGTGTGTTTCTCAAATACTGCCTTGCTCAGACACTATTGACCTCAGTTTAATGAGAACCAGTGAAAGAGGTAACCACAGGGGGAGTCAAAGGGGATCCCGGTTGTACTGAGAACTGATGGCTGACTGTGAGGCACTAGTGTGTGCTGTGCTCACCCCCATAGGGCATGTGAGGAGCATCTGGGGGCGCCCACGTGAGCACCACCAGTGATTTTGAATGTGAACATTCATGGTTCCATCCCAAACAGCTTGAAACAAAATCTCGTGTCAAGCCCTGGATCTCCAAAACATCTGTAAGCAGGGAAAGGTTTAAGAGCAATATTTAGCTAAATGGTTCTCAATACTGATTTCCTACTGGGGTCACCTGGAGCATTGTAAGAAACACAGTCATCCTGGACATCATTTCAAGTGTTTGGAGTGGAGCCGTGCATCATACTGTTCTAACAATGCCTTCTTGCCTCCTAACCCTCTGATCCCTGTTTGCATTTCAAACATGTAGCTTGCTGCTCGCTTTCCACCCCAGAACTCAAATTGCTATTTATGTATGACCCTAAGAGTCTTTAACTCCTGTGGTTGCTGAAAGATTCCAGAAAGGAGAGCAATTTTCTGTACTTCTCCAGACTGTTTCAATATTGCCAGAAATGAAGAGCTATGCTAGAATAATGAGGCAAGATGCAGAACAGGAGCCCAGGCCTTGTCCTACACAGAAACAGCCTGTGACCCAAGTGACACAGAGACCAGATCATTTCATGGGCTATGGAGGATCGGAGGACTGGTCCAACCTTGGGTTTCTTTCCTTTCCCGGTGTTTGTCATGGACCTTTTCTTGCTCTACAGGAGATGCCCTGCACTTAGGGACAAAATCCTGTTGAAAGAAAGAAGCACCGATGAGGTGAGTACTAGACAGGGAGGAAGGAGACCTTATTTGCTCTTCAGAAGGAAATCCTTCCCTTATGGAGCCATACAACTTTTGTGGATGCTAGTGACAGTTTTTCCAAAGTTAGAAAATGTAGACAGCATGAGCATCCTGTGATCTCTTCACCAAGAACTCCGAGGTTCTCAAGTTCTGCTGCCCATTACCACCACCTGGACACGGTGTGGCTCAAGGCACAGGCCTCAAAACAAAGAACAGCAGGTAATTGGTATCTTTAAGGTAGGGCCTAGATAATAAAAACTGTAAATCTCAACAACTGATTCCAATGTGAGAAAAACAGAGGATCAGTCTGTTTGCAGTACTTTCCACAATTTAATATACATAAGATCCACTTAGGAACAGCGTCTATGGTCAGCCCCCTTGGCCCAGCGGTTTAGCGCCGCCTTTGGCCCAGGGTGTGCTCCTGGAGACCCGGGATCGGGTCCCATGTCAGGCTCCCAGCATGGAGCCTGCTTCTCCCTCTGCCTATGTCTTTGCCTCTCTCTCTCTCTGTATCTGTCATGAATGAATAAATAAAATCTTTAAAAAAAAAAAAAAAAGGAACAGCATTTATATGCATATCTTGATGCGCTGGGGCTGAGTTGTGCCTAAGATTTGTGTTGGGTTTTTTTTTTTTAAGATTTTATTTATTCATGAGAAACCCTCAGAGAGAGAGGCAAAGACACAGGCAGAGGGAGAAGCAGGCTCCATGCAGGGAGCCTGATGTGGGATCAGTCCCAGGTCTCCAGGATCACGTCCTGGGCCGAAGGTGGCGCTAAACCACTGAGCCACCCGGGCTGCCCAAGATTCGGGTTTTTAATAAGATACGGGTCCTGGGACGCCTGGCTGGCTCAGCGGTTGTGCATCTGCCTTTGGCTCAGGGCATGATCCTGGAGTCCTGGGATCAAGTCCCTTATCAGGCTTCCCTGGAGGGAGCCTGCTTCTCCCTCTGCCTGTATCTCTGCCTCTCTCTGTGTGTCTCTCATGAATAAATAAATTCTTTTTTAAAAAATTAAATAAATAAGGTACAGATCATACCAACCTCCTTTTTATTCCCAGATAAACTTTGATGAATAAAAATAATTTACAGGGGATCCCTGGGTGGCGCAGTGGTTTGGCGCTTGCCTTTGGCCCAGGGCGCGATCCTGGAGACCTGGGATCGAATCCCACATCAGGCTCCCGGTGCATGGAGCCTGCTTCTCCCTCTGCCTATGTCTCTGCCTCTCTCTCTCTCTCTCTGTGACTATCATAAATAAATAAAAATTAAAAAAAAATTAAAAAAAAAATAATTTACAAAATGTCTTCAATGCTTAAAAGTTAAGATACCTGCATAATAAGTCAAATTTGGAAGAATTTTATTAATAATGAAATAATTTTTTAAAAAGACATACTTACAACAGCATCTGGGTGGCTCAGTTGGTGAAGCATCTGCCTTCAGCTCAGGTCATGATCCCTGGGTCCTGGGATCAAGCCCCATGTGGGGCTCCCAGCTCAGTGGAGAGTCTGCTTCTCTCTCTGCCTCTCCTCCCTGCTCGAGCTCTCTCTCTCTCAAATAAATAAATAAATAAAATCTTTAAAAAAAAAAAAAAAGCCAAAATATACAGGACAATAGATTATTCCCCATGATGATTTTCACTGAAACACTTCAACAGAGTCAAAAACTCTTATCTCTGGAGAGGACACTTTAAAAACTACACACCAGGGATGCCTGGATGGCTCAGTGGTTGAGCGTCCACCTTTGGCTCAGGGTGTGATCCCAGAGCTCCCAGGATCGAGTCCCACATCGGGCTTCCTGCGTGGAACCTGCTTCTTCCTCTGCCTGTGTCCCTGCCTCTCTATCTCTCTGTCTCTCATGAATAAATAAATTAATAAAATCTTTTTTTAATAAATTAAATAAATTAAAAATAAAACTAAATAAAAACTACACACCACATAGGTGGGTCCTTTCACGGATTTTATCAAAATTTAATCATTTGCAGACCAAATGCAGATTAATAGTATTCTATTTAGATTATAGTTTAAAACCTACTCACACAACTTGACTCATTTTTTAACAAAACTAATTAAAAATAGTTCATATTCCAGTTTAATAAGTTCCTTTCTTTTTTAAGATTTTATTTATTTAGGGATCCCTGGGTGGCGCAGCGGTTTAGCGCCTGCCTTTGGCCCAGGGTGCAATCCTGGAGACCCGGGATCAAATCCCACGTCGGGCTCCTGGTGCATGGAGCCTGCTTCTCCCTCTGCCTTTGTCTCTGCCTCTCTCTCTCTCTCTCTGTGTGACTATCATAAATAAATAAAAATTATAGAATAACTTAAATCTTTAATGAATTCATAAGAAATTTTTAAAAATAGATTTTATTTATTTATTCATGAGAGACATAGGCAGAGGAAGAAGCAGGGTCCTCCCAGGAAGCCTGATGCGGGATGTGATCCCCGGACCAGGATTACACTGAGCCAAAGGCAGATGCTCAACTACCAAGGCACACAAGCGTCCCAATAAGTTCCATTTTATTTTTTTTAAATTTTTTTTAATTTATTATTTATGATAGTCGCACAGAGAGAGAGAGAGAGGCAGAGACACAGGCAGAGGGAGAAGCAGGCTCCATGCACCAGGAGCCCGATGTGGGATTCGATCCCGGGTCTCCAGGATCGTGCCCTGGGCCAAAGGCAGGCGCCAAACCGCTGCGTCACCCAGGGATCCCCAATAAGTTCCATTTTAAATACAATTTCAGGAGCACCTGGGTGACTTGGTGGTTGAGCGTCTGCCTTCGGCTCAGGTCGTGATCTGGGGACCTGTGATCCAGTTCCACATGGACTCCCTGCAGGGAGCCTGCTTCTCCATCTGCCTGTGTCTCTGCCTCTCTCTCTGTGTGTGTCATTCATGAATAAATAAAATCTTTTTTAAAATACAATTTCAGTTTATATAACTAAATATGTGGTGTCTGCATGTGTCCCCGAAGTGCTGTCTGGGATTCCAGCATCTGCACACATGCCAAGCTGGAGAAGCACTGCAGAACCAGAAACAGCTGCCTCCTACATCTTTGTCCTTGTCGATGCAGCCATAACCTCCAAGTCACATGAGACAAGGATGCATTCACATCCTGCAAGGGGTCTCCCTCCCAGTCATTCTTCTCAGGGAAGGAGACCAGAGGTCTTCACAGAGGACACTAAAGGGGACATAGGACAGCATCTGGAAAAACTGAGGCGTCTGAAATTGAGGTGTATGCTTCTCAGGCGGATGGAATGAGAGCTGCTATGAATCTGGAGCTTCATCAACCGCCGTCTACTGTGCTGAAGACCATTCTGAAGGATTGGCCTAGAACATGGCTGGATGGTGAAAGATGAGAACCAGTGCAGGTGTAGACGGCATTCAGATGAGGTCTGCTCAGAACCTCAGCTGCCATCTTCCTGGTCATGTGGGGTTTTCCTTTGGTCCAAGTCCAGTTGTAATGGACAGAAAGTGGAGAGTTGGAACAGTGTCCAAATCAGGTCTCTGAGGCTCTCCTGGATGATCTAGAAGGGAAGGAGTCTCAGTTTACTTGGGGGCTTATGGGGAGTCCAGATGGACATCTGGTCAGATCTTTTGCCCGATACCTTGAGGCTGAGCTTAGAATCCTGGCCCAGTGTCCACGCAACAGGCCATGAGTTCAGGTTTGAGTTTACATCATGACACTAGATTTGTGCCTGATGGATTAGGACATGGCCCAGTCCACGTGTTTTAGAGGCAGCCCAGGGAACATCATGGGAACAGACTTCAGGCCCGTTGTCTGCCAAGGTGATAATGAGGGCAGGGTCTGGGCCACAGTGCCTGGACAGTGTCATTGTGTCAGTGACAGCCATTTCCTATCTTCTCTCCAGTCCATGAAGTGAGGTAAAGCTCACTTCAGGTCTTTCAATGGGAGACCCTATAGAGCAGATGGTTCTCATAGGTTTCTTTCCCAGCAGCTGACTTGTGAGAATAGGGTTCAGGGTAGATGTCTTCTTGGTTCTGTAGATAAGCATAGGTTTGTCTGGATGCTGTGGGAGGGCACACCACACACACACACACACACACACACACACACCATACACACCTATGTATATACACATATAGCTGACCCTTGAACAACACAACTTTAAATTGTGTGTGCCCACTTCTGCATGCCTTTTTTTCAATACAGTAGGATACAGGAAAATTTTAAGATTTTATTTATTCATGGAAGATATAGAGAAAGAGGCAGAGACACAAGCAAAGGGAGAAGCGGGCTCCCTGCAGGGAGCCCAATACAGCAGGACTTAATCCCAGGACCATGGGATCAGGACCTGAGGTGAAGGCATATACTCAACCACTGAGCTTCCCAGGCAGTCCTTCCCCCTTATGTTTTCTTAATATCAACTCTTTTCTCTAGCTTATTTCATTGTAAAAATACAGTACAAATATGTGATATTGATTATGTTATCAGTAAGGTTTCCAAGCAACACAAGGCCATTAGTAGTTCAGTTTTGGGGGGAGTCAAAAGTTATACTTGGATTTCCAGCTGGTGATATAAGTGTTAATTAACTTGACTGAGAATTCACCACAATGTATATGTACATATATGTACATCAAATCATCATGTATGGGGATGCCTGGGTGGCTAGTGGTTGAGCGTCTGCCTTCAGCTCAGGGTGTGATCCAGGTCCAGGGATCAAGTCCCGAAAACAGGCTCCTTGGGAGGAGCCTGCTTCTCCCTCCACCTATGTCTCTCCCTCTCTCTTTGTGTCTCTCATGAATAAATAAATAGAATCTTAAAAAAAAAATCATTATGTATACTTTAAATATATTCCACTGCAATTTATTAATTATAACACAACAAAGCTGAAAAAAGTAAAAAGTTTATTTAAAGTGTTAAAATATATATGAATATTATGTATACATAAATACATTACATATACATGTATACCCACAGAACTACAAGCAACATTAAGACAATGCAGAGATCATCTTAGGAGTGAAAGGCTAAATCAGTACTTCTTTTTTGAATCAATACTTTTTAAGTGAATATAATTCAGCATATTATCACAACAGTGAAAACTCTCAAGAGATGCAGGGAAACAACAAATTTCAATATCCAGTCATTGTGCACACTCCAAAGATACCAGTAAGGGAAGGGAATTCCTTTAATCTGATAAAATGCATCTGCAAAAAACAAACAAAAACCCTAGAGCTAAAAGGATACTTAGTGGTGAAAAGGGAAAAAAAAAAAAAAAAAGCTTTCCATCCAAGATCTGGAACTTGTCAAGGATGTACCTTCTCACCACACATTTCAGGGCACCCTGGGCTCAGGCCTGGGAAGAAGCAGCAGGCTATGAGTGGGGGGCCATGAGCAGAGGCTGGGAGCAGGCGGGGGGCTGGTTATGGGCCGACTGTCCCTCACGGTTCCAAAGCCCTTGCAGCATCTGATCAGTGTCTGCAGGCTCACAGAGCATCTCCAACGTCACTGCTTTGGTCTGCTCTCCATTTCTGTTCCTCAGCTTGTTCATTGCTGGTATTACTATCAACTTTTACCCTTCTTTATTTTTATATTGCTTTTTTCTACGTCATTCTCTTATACTTTTGTCTTTGCTATTTCCTTACTTCTGTATGCTTCCTGAAGGAAACAAAGGTGACGGATTTCATCTTTCTTCTATTCTAATGTGTCCACAGAAGTCTATAATTTTACGTAAGACATTGATTTAGTTGGGTCCGATGGTTCTCTCTTGTCTTCTCAAACCCTGTGCCCCCCAGCCATGTCTGTCTCCAGCATCATCATGCCATGTTTTCCTCTGTATATTTCCAACGCCTGTGCCCACAACCCATGTCTGTCGTCACGTGTTTCCAGTCACTCTGCCAGTTCTCACCGGTTCTCAGAAGTCTATGTTCTTTCTGCCTACATCCTATGCCAGCACAGGGCTCATCATCCCTTCCGACAACCACATCATGGACCTCATTTCGCCATCTCCCCATGTGCACACCCCATGGCAGTTCGTGGGTTTCTGCTGCCAGGAGCTCACTGGCCTTGGGGAGAGAGACTCAGCTGCCAGGTGTCAGAGCAGCAGACAAAGCATCAAATCAAAAATGAAAGCTTTGATCCTATAATCACTCATATGATGGCACAAGCAAGAGCCTTTGCCACATAAGTCCTGGCTCCCCCTGTTCAATTCCCCATCCCAGGCAGTGTCGTACAGATCACAGATCAGGTGAACACAAGCATAG
This sequence comes from Vulpes lagopus, assembly GCF_018345385.1. Taxonomy (NCBI): domain Eukaryota; kingdom Metazoa; phylum Chordata; class Mammalia; order Carnivora; family Canidae; genus Vulpes; species Vulpes lagopus. The sequence continues at coordinate 14,146,685 of NC_054831.1, read as the reverse complement.
CGTTGGTCTCACTGTTTAGGAAACCCCAAACAAAGGTTATGGCTTCATTTATTTATTCATAGGAGATAGAGAGAAGTGGCAGAGACACAGGCAAAGGGAGAAGCATTTTCAGAGACTGGGCTGGAGAGAGACTGAGAAGTGCTAGGGGCACAGTACTCAGTACCATGTCAGAGTTGGAAAAGTGTCTTCCAGGTTTTCCCTTCTCTTCCTATAAGGGGGTCTCAGCAGAAGCATCTGCGGAGGACCTCATCTCAAGATTCAGATGAAGATAAGCGTGTGTTTCAGGAAATGTTGTCCTTCCCTGAGGTTTCTTATGCTGAAATCCAATTGCCTGCTAAGCCTCCAATTCCTGAGTGGCACCATCATTTTATTATGGATGGAGAAATGGGATTCCACAGGAATGTTAGGAGCATTTGTCAACAGTTCAGAATGGACACAAGAACGTAATGTCAAATATTGGCATCAGAAATAGAGACCAAAAAAAAAGAAATAGAGACAAATCTTTGCAATTCAGTGTTAATTAATATATAAATGTAGAATATATATGTGTCTGTGTGTATCCATAGTAGGGATAAATATCTATACTTGATACAGGTATACATATAGCTTATCACTTACCTCCACAGAGATGAGATTCTAAATTGAACAATGTAAGAGAAACAAGTAAAAGAGAGGCTCGACAGCCAAGTCTTTCAGAGTCTACCTTAATTGGAGTGATCCACGTGGAAACCATCAGCCACGGAACAAGAAAGCACAGCATCACTTCATCACTTCTACATTATTACTGACGTTTAAAAAATGAGGAAATAGGGCAGCCTGGGTGGATCAGAGGTTTAGTGCCACCTTCAGTCCGGGGCCTGATCCTGGAGACCCGGGTTCGAGTCCCATGTTGGGCTCCCTGCATGGACCCTGCTTCTCTCTCTGCCTGCGTCTCTGCCTCTGTGTGTGTGTGTGTGTGTGTCTCATGAATAAATAAATAAAATCTTTGTAAAAAAAATAAACACTGGACAAATTTATAATGCAGAACAATCTAGAAAGTGACTGGCCTGCAATCTTCACAACTGCTAAGGTTGTGAAAGTCAAGAAAAGGCTGTGGACCTATTTCAAATTAAAGATGTCGGAGGAGACTTGACCCTTACGATCAGATTCTGTGACTGTGCAGAACAAGACTGGGACGGCTGACCACACCTGAAGAGGGCCTGAGGAGTAGAAGGTGCTAACCCAGTACAGGGAATGCGCTGAGTTTGATGCTTATACCCATTTACACAGAAGAACATCCTAGTTTTTACTAATGATACATCCTAATTCCTTGAAGCTGAGTATGTTACCTGACCTGACTGAAGAGATTACAGATGTGATTAATATTTTGAGATGGGAGACTGTAGGGAATTTTATTCAGGTAGATCCTTACACAGGAAAGAGGGAAGCAGGAGAGTCACAGGCACAGAAGATGTGATGATGGAGGCAGAGGTTGGAGTGGTGTGACTCCTGGAAGGGATATGTGAGCCAGAGATGTAGGCAACCTCCAGAAGCCAGGAAAGAAAACAGATCCTCTCCTGGAGCCTTCAGAAAGAACGCAGCCCCACTGACACTGTGATTTTAGTCCATTAACATTCATGTTGGTTTTACCGTTCTTATTCCAGAACAGAAAGAGGATGAATCTGTGTTCTTGTAAGCCAAATATATGTAAAGGGGGCGGAGGAATTAACAAAAGGAAACACACACACAAAAGCTAGGTTCATACAGTCCAAGAGAGAAGCTCCATTAATGAATTATTTCATTAATGGATAGTATTGCTTTATTCAATCTTTTCCAGTGGTTTTATAAACACTGAATATAAGGCTGATAATAGATCTTCCCATAGATTGGCCCATATAATACCTGTCAGACAAATTGGACATATGCAAAGAAATGTTAAAGTATTGCACAAAATATAAGTAAATATTCATCAACTTAAGAAATATTATACCATGATCAAGTGACATTTATGTCAGGATGCAAGTGTGATTCAGATTGAGGATATCCATTAAGACAATCATATCAATAGGGATCCCTGGGTGGCGCAGTGGTTTGGTGCCTGCCTTTGGCCCAGGACGTGATCTGGAGACCCGGGATCGAATCCCACGTCAGGCTCCCGGTGCATGGAGCCTGCTTCTCCCTCTGCCTGTGTCTCTGCCTCTCTCTCTCTCTCTGTGTGACTATCATAAGTAAATAAAAATTTTTAAAAAAGACAATCATATCAATAGAAATGCGAAAATTATGTGTTCATGTTTAATGTAGGGTAACTGCTAAAACAGGAAATAAGTGAAAAAAGAAATCACCAGGAAGATAAAAATATATGAAAATAAGAGAATTCACAATGGAGAAGCTATTTTATGAAAAATCATCAGAAATTCTTAATAGATCAAGTAAGGTCTGCTGGTATGTCAATTGACCTCCTTTAAAAGGACATGTATTGCTACCAAAATTTCAAAAGTAGTAAGGGACACCTGGGTGGCTGTCAGTGAAGCATCTGCTTTCAGCTCAGACCATGATCTCAGGGTCCTGGGAGTGAGCCCCACATATGGCTCCCTGCTCAGCAGGGCGTCTGCTTCTCCTCTCCTGCTGCTCCCCACTTGTGCACACTCGCTCTCTCTCTCTCTCTCTCTCTCTCTCTCCAATAAATAAAATATTTTAAAAAGTTCGTTCTCAGGTTTCAGCACCAAAAAAAAAAGAAAAGAAAAAAATCTTAAAAAAAAAAAAAACAAAAAGTCACTGCAGATGTCTTCCTGCAGTTGGAAGTAATCCTCCCAAACCATGGGACTGTATTATAACAGCTTTCTTGCCTGTAAAAAAAAAAAAGCAGCCAAGTTTGGGAATTCTGTCGGCCAACACCCCATCAACTTGTTTTTACTCCCTAGTGGTGTCTCTCCCCAAGATCATCAGTGTCCACACTAAACAGGTGCTTCAGGTGTGAAAATGCCTGGGGACGTCACCGTTCACAGTAAGGGCTTTTACCCATGTAGAATCCTAGTGCTTATATTCCCTTCTGGTCCCGCAACCCCCTAAACTTTCACAAATACACCTTTGAAGTGAATATTTATTTCCTACTATTATCTCACCTCTACTCACCATGACTTACCAGGAAGCAAAGCCCCAATATTTTGCTTGCACAAAGTTCCATCTTATTTCTCCTAAGCCCAGAAAGGCTTCACTTTTCTTCTGGGTCTCAATCTCCCTCCCTGCTAATGTTCAATTGCCCCAGGAGAAAATCTAATGTGGATGAGGCATCATATTCCTGTGGACTCCCCTAGACCCATCCATTGTGCCTTAAAAATTCCTGTTTAAGGGATCCCTGGGTGGCGCAGTGGTTTAGCGCCTGCCTTTGGCCCAGGGCGTGATCCTGGAGACCCGGGGATCAAATCCCACGTCGGGCTCCCGGTGCATGGAGCCTGCTTCTCTGTGTGTGTGTGTGTGTGTGTGACTATCATAAATAAATAAATAATTTTAAAAAATTCCTGTTTAAACAGCCTACAGGGACGCCTGAGTGCTCAGTAATTGAGCGTCTGCCTTCAGCTCAGGGTGTGATCCTGAGCTCCTGGGATCAAGTACCCCCACCACCCTGCATTGAGCTCCCCGCAGGGAGCCTGCTTCTCCCTCTGCCTATGTCTCTACCGCTGGTTCTGCTCTTTGGGTTGCTCATGAATAAATAAAATCTTAAAATATATATATATATATACATATATATATATATATTTTTTTTTTTAAAAATAGCCTACATACTGATGTCTCCAAAGACATCTTTTACTTCAAAGATTTGTGTTCTTAACCAGGTTTTGCTGTTGCTTTTTATGGGTTGGATCAACAAAATCTACTCACTCATGGCAGGAACTTCAATTCTTTTACTTCACATATCTTCAAGCAAAGAATGCTTTAATATTTTTATGTATGAAACATTTATATCCCAAGTTTTAAGAGAAACAGGACTGCTCTGAGGACAAATCCTCCTGACAATTTGGAGTCATACTGAATCCTTAGTGCATTCTCAGGGGACCCTGATTACATTTTCTGGATTTTTTCTATGAATCTTTTTGCTGATATGTTTGTATCAAACACCTAGTGTGCAGATCCTTAGCTCCCTGTATCCTACACCATCTGCCAAGAATAAGCACTGCCAAGCACTGATGGGAGGTCCACGCACATCCTATCCCTGTGCCACAAGCCTCTCCCCTCCATGCATGGAGTTTTCATGTTGATGTCAAACTGGGAAATGCCTCATGATCCAAACACACATGCACAGCCAGAGTCCCTCTATACAAGGACCACATGTCTGCATCACCAATTCTGTGTGGCTGCAGAGTATACAGTAATATGATCTGCATAGTTGTTTCCCTGGTTTTTCTGGGTTCTTTTGTATAATTTTTTTTACTGGAGTTTGATTTGCCAACATATAGTCTAACACCCAGTGCTCATCCCATCAAGTGCCCCCCCTCAGTGCCCATCACCCAGTCACCTTTCCCTGGTTTTTCTGACTTTGAGGGTGTTGGCCATTATATGGTCAGGGCAGAAGGTCAACGTGTGATCATCAGAACTCGTATGTCACCCGAGAGAATGCATGTTCAGTGTGCCGTGTTTGCTGTGGATGAGTGTGTGTGATGACATGTTTCAGAGGGTGCAGCAGGTGAAAAGCAAGTCATCCCTGGCACCACTGCACCACTGCAGTCAAGGTCCACAGAGGACTCCCGCTGGGGAGCCTAGAAAAAGTGAAGCCAACATGGTGGAGTCAGCCCTTTGAGACTTGCAGGGACTCTGGAGAAGGGAAGGCCAGATCCTGACCAGCGAGAAACTATGATCCAGGGTCTAAACAGCCCAGAGAGGTGGGAGCTGTGGGCACCAGTTTGGAGAGAACACTGTGGGGCTGAGATACTGAAATATGCAGTGGAAATCCTGTAAGTTTGGGGGTTATGTCTTGAGGGTCTTCTAAGGTAAATGATCATGGGGACAGCAGTTTGAATGCCTCTAAGGGATCAGCAATGGGTGTCCCTCAAGGTCAGTCACCAAACAGGTAAGGGATAAAAACAAACATCCTTACGTGGTTTGGTTTCAGGAGCACCGTTTACCCCAGTGGACACCACATTCCGCCGATGGGAGAGTGCCGTGCACTCAACAGTCACTGCTCATAGAGAGCACCAGGCAAAATCCCTGCAGTAATCAAAATTTGCTATAGGAGTGTGTGGGTGCCACTATCAGTTAAATGTCTGGTTCTTGGTTTTGGCTCAGGTCATCATCTCAGGGTCCTGGGACTCAGCCCCTGCATCGGACTCTGCACTCAGTGGTCCGCCTGTGCCTCTCCCTGCCCCTCCCCCTGGTCGGTCACATGATCCCTCTCTAAAATCAGTAAAATCTTAAAAAGAAAAAAAAAAAAGTAATAATCTCCCCAAATTTAAAAGACCCGTCGTCACTGCCAGCCTAAGAGACCTGACCAACAACTCCTAAGGACATGAATTTTAGAAAATCGTCACTTAGGAAATACATGAGAAAACGTTCCATTTACATCATAGATCCTATTGGAAAACAATTTTCCAGGCAGCCCCGGTGGCACAGCGGTTTAGCACCGCCTGCAGCCCAGGGTGTGATCCTGGAGGCCTGGGATCGAGTCCCACGTCAGGCTCCATGCAGGGAGCCTGCTTCTCCCTCTGCCCGTGTCTCTGCCTCCCTTGCTCTTTCTCTGTCTCTCATGAATAAATAAAATTTTAAAAAACAAAACAAAAACAGCTTTCCAAGTTTGATCAGGGCCAGAACAAGTGTCTACTCTCCCTAGGACCCTTCTTGCCATTTGGAATGGTCAGCTCTATGTCTACTAACATATAGTGGAGTAGCTACACTCTGCAATGACTCTAAAAGATAAAACAATTAGAAAAATTGGGAAATATGACTGTAAATGAAGGGACTATGTATGCAGAAAGCCCAACTATATTTAAACAAATATAGAGGGATGCTTAGAGTGATGTCTGGGTGGCTCAGGTTGTGATCCTGGGGTCCTGGGACTGAGTCCCACATCAGACTCCCTGCAAGGAACCTGCTTCTCTCAGCTTGGGTCTCTGCCTCTCTCATGAATAAAATCTTTAAAAAATAAACAGAAAAAAAAGCTGATAAATAGCTATTAAATGTATCGCAGAGAATTCAAGGTCATGTAACTCAATTATACTTGTTAGCAATTAGTCAATGTAATTAAAATATAAGCATTTACAAAAGCATAAAGGTGTAAAATCTGAAGATGACTGTAATTAAGTTGTTTGAGCTTCTATGGACTTGGGCCACTTTCTCCTCTACTGGGTGCTAGCACCTCAGAAATGTGAGATCGTGGGTCTTGTTGCTGCTCAACTTTACTATAATGGACCCCAAAGTCCTTGTTGCCTCTTCACAAAGCAACAGCCTCTGGCCTAAACTCTCATCTAGGGAAGTCCTCTCCTTTCTGCTCACATCACTCCTCCCCAACCTGGCACCCAAGGAGGTGGATCTGGCGACTTTTCCGCCTCTCAGAATCCTACTGTTGAGGTTTCCTGGGAGTGTGCTCTTCCTGGTTTACTTGCCTCAAACTGCCTTGGCCCTTTTCTCTTGGCCCCTTTATTTCCATGCTCTCACCTTCATTTCCTCAACTGGTCCTGCTGGGAACAAACATCAGCCTTCCTTCACCCATCCCCACCCCTCCACTCTCCCCTGAACTCAACACCAGCACTTGTTCTCTGCAGGGCAGCAGTTCCTGATATCCTTCCTCCCCCCAACCATCAGGTCCCAGTACCCATGAGGTCTGCACTTGGTCCCTAGAGCCCCCTTTCAGCTGTTATTGTCCAGGGATCCTCTCCTTCCCCGCCTCAAATCCCTGACCATCATTTTGTCCCTCTGTGGCCTTGACCCCATGGGCGGGGGAAGAGGGGTGGTGGTGGTGGTGGTCAGAGCCAAGAATCTAGAAGGGTAGAGAGATGATCTCCACGTTTCGTGGGTGATACGTGATGGGCCTTCTGTGGCAGGCACAGCATGAGCAGACTCTCTGGAGCTACAAACAAGTCCCTGAAACTGCTGGAGATTCCAGCACCCAGGTCAGCTCCTCCAGAACTCACACTGTAGTGCAGGGCCAAGAGAGGAAGGCAAATATTCTTGTCCACTCTGCCACCCTGAAAACAAGCACTGCAATGAGAGGCAGACAGATGCGCATTTATTTGGGATTAATGAATTACAGTTTGGGGAGCACAGACTCCAGCAATAACCAGAAGTGTCCCACCTAAAGAGTGAAAGCCATGGGTTTTTATGAGAAATAGGAGGGCAGCTATGTGGCTTGGTTAAGAGAGAAAGCAACTGTCCAATGGTCCTGACAGGTCCTAACATACGCTCAATCCTGGAGAATGTCTCATGTGCACCTGACAAAAAGGATGCATTCCGCTGCTGTTGGAGTCTTGAGGATCCATCTGTGAAGTCCATCTGATCTAATGTGTCACTGAAGTCTGTTTTCTTACAGATTTTCTGCCTAAATCATTTATCCATTGATGAAAAGGTGTATTAAAGTCTCCCCTCTAAAAAAATTAATAAAGTCCCCCTTCTGTCACTGTATTGCTGTTTCTCTCTTTAGCTGTTTATATATTTCATATTTATAGGTGTTCCTTTTTTATATATTTAAGATTTTGAGAAAAAGTGAGAGCAAGAGTGTGGGAGGGTCAGAGAGAGAGGGAGGAGGCTCCCCACTGAGCAGGAAGCCTAATACAGGGCTCGATCCCAGGACCCCAAGACCATGACCAAAGCCAAAGCCAGACGCTTAACTCACTAGGTCACCCAGGTGCTACTATATATTGGTGTTCCTATGTTGGATGCAAATATTTACAGATGTTATGTCCTGCTGTTGAACTGGCCCTCCTTATTGTCCTGTTATACCCTTCATCCCAATAATAGCATTTTAAAATGAAAATTTAAGCGAAAATCAGTCACAAACTATCCATGTATCAATATTTAATTCATCAAGCTCTACATACAGGGTTAACAATATGTTGTAATGACACATCATCCTGTGTTTACAGTTAATATTCAAAGTTATTTCTAGTTGAACCCAATCATAATTATTGCTGTATGGAAAATAGGACCTGACCAATGTAATGGATTTTCTAGCAACAACTTTGCTTCATATGCATTTCTAAGTACTAGTTAAAAAAAAAAAATTATTGTCACAAAATCCTGCATTTAGAATTCCCAGATGTCATAATCCCACATTTCTTACAGTTTTATAATAAGCCATTAGGCAAAACTATAATGTCTAAACTGTTGTTTATGTTGTTTATCCTTGATGTGTTTTTCCTAGTTGGGAATTTCTGATGCAAACTCTAACCTTTCATCTGATTTTAGCAATGGCATATATACAGTGAGAAAATTGCATGTTGACTAAAGAATTAAAAATCACTGAAGACTTCCATTCATTCTCTATTCTACAGTGTGAAACTTCACATGCCTACAAGTTTTTCTACTAATAAAGATTTTTTTCCATGCATATTACAATGAATAAGCTCTCCAGCATTAATTTTTGCTATTCTACTAGACTGACCTCCATCTGTAATTGTGTAATTTCCCATTTTAGGGAGGTTAGATTATTCATAGTGAATTTTCTTCTGCATCCTACATCCGGAGATCATCTAATGTCTCTTCCTCCTTTATTATAAATATAAGGTTCCTCCAAATGGAGTTCACTCATGTTCTGTAATGATAAATTAGAAATGAAAGCACTTCCATAATGAATATGGCCATAGAATTTCCCCCATTTAGGAGTTCTGGGATTGGTTTGAGCTGTGGCTGAAGGCTCTTCTGTGTTCATTTACTGCATTTAGAGTTGAGTTCTTTCATGTCTTCAAAGGCAAGAGCTTGTAACAAAGGCTTTTCCACATAGAGGACATTTATATGGGTTCTCTCCAGCATGAGTTCTCTCAAGTTCTCTAAGATTAGGGCTCTCAACAAAGGCTTTTCCACATAGAGGACATTTATATGGGTTCTCTCCAGTATGAGTTCTCTCATGTTCTCTAAGGTTAGAGCTTGTAACAAAGGCTTTCCCACATAGAGGACATTTATATGGTTTCTCTCCAGTGTGGGTTCTCTCATGTTTTCTAAGACAAGAGCTTGTAACAAAGCCTTTTCCACATAAAGGACATTTATATGGTTTCTCTCCAGTGTGAGTTCTCTCATGTTCTCGAAGACAAGAGCTTGTAACAAAGGCTTTTCCACATAGATGACATTTATATGGTTTCTCTCCAGTGTGAGTTCTCTCATGTTCTCGAAGATTAGAACTTGTAACAAAAGCTTTTTCACATAGAGGACATTTATATGGTTTCTCTCCAGTGTGGGTTCTCTCATGTTCTCTAAGATTGGAGCTTGTAACAAAGGCTTTTCCACATAGGAGGCATTTATATGGTTTCTCTCCAGTGTGGGTTCTCTCGTGTTTTTTAAGACAAGAGCTTGTAATAAAGGCTTTCCCACACAGATGACATTTATATGGTTTCTCTCCAGTGTGGGTTCTCTCATGTTGTCTAAAACAAGAGCTTTGAACAAAGGCTTTCCCACATAGATGACATTTATATGGTTTCTCTCCCGTATGGGTTCTCTCATGTTCTCTAAGATTGGAGCTTGTAACAAAGGCTTTTCCACATAGGAGACATTTATATGGTTTCTCTCCAGTGTGAGTTCTCTCGTGTTGTTTAAGATAAGAGCTTTGAACAAAGGCTTTTCCACACAGATGACATTCATAAGGCTTCTCTCCAGAATGAATATGCTTATGTCTAGTTAAAGATGAAAAATACCTGAAATGACTCCCACACTGATTACAGACAAATGGATTCTCCCCCGTGTGAGTTATTTTATGGGAACGAAGGTGGGAGTTTCGACTGAAGTGTTTTCCACATTCATCACATTTATAGGGTTTCTCTCCCGTGTGAATTCTCTGGTGTATGCAAAGCTTTCTTCTATTATGGAAATATTTCTCACATTCGTTACATTTATAAAGTTTGCCTTCCATATAAGGTTTCTGGTGTCTATATAGGTCATTTCTATGACTGAAAGGTTTTCCACATTCACTCCATTTATAGGGTCTTTGTCCAGTGTGAGTTAAAACATGCTGAGTCAATGTGTAGGGGTGAGTGAAAACTCCATCATACCCAATATGTGCAAAGGGGTCTTCTCCTGAGTGACATTTCTGCTGTTGGGAAAGAGATGACAGACTGTTACAGGACTTCTCGCAAACATTCATCCATTCAACACTCTACATATGAATTTCAAGCTGATCATTCAGTCATCATCTCTAATTAAAACCTTCACCAGGTTACATATATGCACATGGAATATTCACCTCCTGCATTTACAAACATTTTTGCCTTTGTGTATTTTATGGATGGAGGTTTCTGTGATGTGTTCTGCATAACCCACCAGCCCCACCTGCATGGATACAGGCAGGCTAAAGCGGGTTGTGAGACTTGTGCTACATGACTGACCTCGGGAGCCTGCTTAGTGGACATCAGCTGACTTCCCGGTTAAAACTGGCCCTGCTGGTCTGGACACCCAGGACTATAAATATGTCTTGCATTCCCTCCTGCTCCACGCTGGGCTGGCCCCCCAGAATGGAATCTGGGAAGGGAGGCAAGCACACATGATCCAGGTTCCTTGAAGATGTGAAGACATGACAACATGGAAATGCAGCTCATTCCATACTGCAGGAACACATGTTTAACCTCAGACCCAATCACTGGCCATAAATACGGCCCTGGTGGGGATGGTCAAGGGTAAAGTTTCACCCGAAAGGAGGACATTCCACCCAGGCCTCTCCAGCTCATAGATGCTCTGTGGACGGTAACTGGGAAACATGATATGTCATTCCTAGCACACTGGGGATGCTGTTTAACAGTCTACAGGAGAATAATACTAAAACCCTGTGCTCAGTGCAGGAGGAAAAACTACAGTTAGAAAAGAAAATATCTGATTTATAATCTCAGATGGCCATCCTTCAATGTCAGACTTATGTTCATCCTGACCAAGTTCACACCCACCAGTACATGGCACAAAAAGCAGCCACAGAGGTGGCCAAGTCTAAGTAAAAGAGGAGAGGGAAGATGGAACACTACACAAGTGCACGTAGCTACTGCTTCTGCTGGGCCTAAAGTGGGACACTGACACGTGGATGGCAACATCTAGGATGATGATGAGACCAGTATAGACTGGAGCAATGATGGCAAAGAAACTTGCCCCAGAGAGCCTCAGCCTCTCTGATGATGCCACCTACAGCATCACCAGGCAGAATATGAGTTTTTCTGAGAACTTTGAGAAAAGAATTCCTCATGAAGAAATGTCACAAATATAAGATATAGTGCTAAATGAAGTTTAAGAAAAAGGTGGAATACATTGGAATACATCTAAATACATTGCTATACTCTGTGGCAGTTTTTTTTTTTCTTAAGATTTTATTTATTTACTCATGAGAGACACAGAGAGAGAGAAGCAGAGACACAGGCAGAGGGGAGAAGCAGGCTCCATCAGGGAGCCTGATTCAGGACTCGATCCCAGATCCCAGGATCACGCTTGAGCCAAAGGCAGATTCTCAACTGCTGAGCCACCCAGGTGTCCCTCTTTGGCAATTTCAAAAGAGATTTTACCCAAAGCTCACAAAACATTATAGACCTTAAGATTGGTAGAAATAACAAAAATGATTCTGTATGTAGAAAAGTAGGGGATAGGGGATACCTGGGTGGCGCAGCGGTTTAGCACCTGCCTTTGGCCCAGGGCGTGATCCTGGAGACCTGGGATCGAATCCCATGTCGGGCTCCTGGTGCATGGAGCCTGTTTTTCCCTCTGCCTATGTCTCTGCCTCTCTCTCTCTGTGTGACTATCATAATAAATTTAAAAAAAGAAAAGAAAAAAGAAAAGTAGGGGATATATAAAATAGACATAAGGAATGGGAATGTATTTTTGTTGAAGGTAAAAGATGGTAATTTTGTCCTGGATGAGACTAGTTGCTTGGGGAGAAATGGCTTGGAACAAACTCTGAATGCTAAGTAAATTTGTAGATGGTTTGTGAAGGGAAATCCTTGGAAATGAATTTATGTGTGGTAGGACAGATTAAGATTGAAATGAATGGATTTTAAAAGTATAAAATTAAAATTCTGTGTTTCCCTCTGTTCAAAAAACAAAGTTTCTTGAATTATTGGTCTGCACTTTATAAACAGATGTCTTCTCTGTCTGCTCAGAAAAACCAGTTTCTATGTTTTGGCTTTATCAGGTCTTTAAATATCTGTAATCCAACTTAGACATGTGCTTTTAAAACTTTGTAGGGTTTTAAGAAACTTTCCAAGATTTCAATTGTAAATGAAGTCTTTTTAACCAAGGAGGCCTTTTATTTGGTATGTTAAGTTACTTGGAAAACATGGTCAAACAAAAAATAAGCCTCAGGTCATGCTGTCTGGGTAAATGCTCTAACTATTCTAAAGATCTTTTGTAATAAAGTTTTAGCAAAGGACGAATAAGCCCATGTTATCTCTGTTGCAATTTGTTGGCAAAAAGAGGACTTAAAATAATGGTTAATTTTCTGTTCCAAAGTTTTCATGGATAATTGTTAAGATAGCTTTCAAAGTCTCTGATAACCTGAAACTTCCAGGTTTTGCTTGGATGATAAACTGGGATTGAATTCGTTGGAAATCTAGGTCTTTTCCAAACAGGATAAAGTGCTAAAGTATTGATTACTGAACATAAAGGTTGCACTTTTAACTTCTTGTTGCAGAGAAACTAAGAATATTTGACTCTTTTTTAAAATATGCTTTGTGCTTAATTGACTCATAAATTTGCCATCCCAAGAATTCTGGTATGAGAGTCCACAATTTAGTTACTAGTTTTTACTGAAGACTCCTATGGGAAGTTATCTGGCAATGGACCCCAAATACTAAAATTACTGTTTTCAAAATAAATAAATAAATAAAATTACTGTTTTCCATGTAGATCCTCAGTGTGCTCACCTCCACAGAGCATATCTCCAACAAAGTAGCTGACCCAGTAGCCCAAATCACAGCAAATAGAACTGAACCTGTGACACACACCAGCCTGGCACAATGGACGCAGGAGAAAAGCAGACACTTGGGTAAAGCAGGCTATTTACAGGTGGGTCCAGGACTCTGGCATACTCATCACTCGGGATGCCATAAAAGAAACCATAGTAAAACATCCAACTTGTCAGATTTGGCCAAGCAAGAAATTTCGCAACGGTGGGATGGATGCCTGGGTGGCTCAGCAGTTGAGCATCTGCCTTTGGCTCAGGGCGTGACCCCAGGGTCCTGGGATCGAGTCCCACATCGGGCTTCCTGCATGGAGCCTGCTTCTCCCTCTGCCTATGTCTGCCTCTCTCTGTGTCTCATGAAATAAAATCTTTAAGAAGAAAAAAAATTTTTTCCACAACAGTAAAAAGGACAGATACAGAAAGGAAGACTCCCTGTCCAAATTTGGCAAATAGATCATATGGGGCCAGTACCCCCTTCCGAGGTTGTCAATACATTTGTATGGCAGTGAACACTTTCTCGGGTATTTAATAGCTTGCCCATTTGCCCCACATCCCCCAACAAAATACTATCAAAATCTTAGAGACTATTATATTATGATGTCCATATTCAGATCCAGAATGATATTAGCTCCCACTTGATAGGTAGTTTAAAAGCTTTTGCTGCCTCCTCTAATACTGAATGGACTTATCATATTCCCTATTGACCCCAGGTGGCTGAATTGATGAAACAGATAAATGGACTGCTTATATAACAATTTAAAAAATTAGAAGATGTCTCTTCATCAAAATGGAAGTTATTTAGCTGAGGCTAAAATGTTACACAAGAGACATATTGGTCAAAATGAAACTCCAGGGCAGCCTGGGTGGCTCAGCGGTTTAGCGCCACCTTCAGGGCATGATCCTGGAGACCCAGGATCAAGTCCCATGTCAGGCTCCCTGCATGGAGCCTGCTTCTCCCTCTGCCTGTGTCTCTGCCTCTCTCTTTCTCTCTGTCTCTCTCATGAATAAATAAATAAAATCTTTAAAAAAAAAAAATGAAACTCCATTAGGATAGATGAAGACCCTTAATTTCCAAGCAAGCAATATGCAAAACCCTTCCAGCACCATTAATATGCTAGAATATTCATTCAGGTGCTTGACGACCTTACAAAGCCAGATAACTACATCCCCTCTCCCACTAAGAGGAGATTAACTGTTAACTCCTTAACTGTTCAAGGAGGAGATGCTACAATAACAGTATTGTATTCCTTTAATAGGTTTCCCTCTGTGACTCCTGTATATAAATTTGGATCCCATGCTTTCCCATTGCCTGGACACGCTATCCCTTGGACCCTGAAGATTCAACCCGAGGCTTCTCTACTGAAGCAGGATAACCACTGATCCTGTCCTGTTGGACCAATTGTTCTTTACATGTAGTACCAATATGCTGATATCATGATGAACATGAGATTTATACTTCCAAAACATATCAGACATTTTCATAACCACAATGACCAAATTCGTCGAGGTAACTGTAATTTCACTATAGGATTAATGGCCATCACCTTGAATGATGACAGTGAACATACGTGTGTAAAACTGAGAAAACAAACTCCCATTGATGTCAGTTTTAAACAAGAATTTCTGCTTGCGGGCAGCCCAGGTGGCTCAGCAGTTTAGCGCCGCCTTCAGCCCAGGGCGTGATCCCGGAGACCCAGGATCGAGTCCCACGTCAGGCTCCCTGCATGGAGCCCGTTTCTCCCTCTGCCTGTGTCTCTGCCTCTCTCTCGGTGTCTCTCATGAGTAAATAAATAAAATCTTTAAAAAAAAAATGCTTAAAAAAAAAAAGGAATCTCTGCTTGTGTCAATGCCAATTTTCACTACCAACTGTGAATTAATCAGATCAATACTTCCCATAGTTTATTTGACTAGTTACCCCATTAGGGAGGAATCTAAAGGATGCTTTACTTATAACGAACTTCATCGTACTTATAATACGTTGTTGGATTTGCAGATGTGTAAAAAGTGCCTTGTGGGTACATTTGCATTACAACTCAAAGAACAAATGGATCATATCAACGGAGGTTTCTGTGATGTGTCCTGCATAACCCACCATCCCGACCTCCACAGACACAGGCAGGCTAAAGCATGTTATGTGTGAGACTCATGCTACATAAGTGACCTCGGGGACCCGCTTAGTGGCCATCAGCTGGCCACCTGGTCAGAACTGGTCCTTCTGGTCTGGACGCCCAGAATGGAATCCAGGAGGGGAGGCAATGGGCTTCTTGAAGATGTGAAGACATGACAACAGAAATGCAGCTCACTAAGCACTGTAGGAACACATGTTTAACCTCAGACCCCATCACTGGCCCATAAATATGGCCACAGTGGGGATGTTCAGGGGTAAAGTCTCACCTGAGGAGGAGGATGCTCCACCCAGGCCTCTCCATGGAGACTCCAGCCCAGGTGTGTGCAGGGGGCTGCCCCAGCTCATGGGATTGGATGCTGTAAGCACCCCATCTGACCGAACTCTATCCTATTCTCCTTTACTGCTCACTACTGCCCTTGTCTATGCACAGATTTCCCCTCTCTTCTTTCTGTTTCTATCAGATTTTTATAGTATCAAGGAAGTGTTTTTTCCCTTTGAAACAGGCTGCCATGAATCTTTTGTTTAGAACACCTTGGCAGCATCTTTATCAGAGAGCTAAGTATTTTAAAGATATCGTGAATGCAAATAAACCAAAGTTATACAGTTATTCTTTTAGCAGAGCCACTTGAAGTTCAAATCCAAGCTAATTTTGTCCCCAGATTTAAATTTGAAACCACATTCTATGACAATATGTAACTATTCTGAATTGTTAACTTATCTCACCCCCAAGCCTTTAACATATAGATAGGAGAGGAGTGTCCTTGTGAAACTTACTATTATTGTCTTGTAGTTAGATGCATCCTCCCTGCAGATGTCTTCCATAGATATTATTTCTTGCTTTTGATAGCTGTTTTCCAAGCCTGAAATAACTGAAGATAATAAATAAAACTAAGAAATATCTTAAGTAGATTAGGGGAATTAAAGTGTTGAAAAGCACACAAGACCCATATAAATGTGTTCCAAACACTGACCACTACATGACCAAATAATGTCAAATGAGGAATATACTGGTGAATAGACATACGTCTTAGAATAATATCAATTAGAGAAAAAAAATCAATGTTTAATTTAAAGAAAAAAAAATAATGATGGGCTATTGTAGAGAATATGAATATAAAGCATTAGAAAAAGAGAGACCAGAAATCATGACAAAGACCACAATGTGAAATTTTACTTCCATTAAGGATAGGATCATTGCTTCCCTGAAGTCAAATGTAAGTGCAGATACATGAAAAGAAACTGACATGGGACACATAATGACACAATCTGAGGAATGCAGTCCCACTGGCCACTCGGTTTTCTGAAGCTACCACTCACTCAGGGACCCGTGCACTGACATCCATGAGATCCCACTCACACATTCACGAGCCATCTTGCACTGAGCACCGAGTGTCCAAAGCTCACCTGGACCCCAGCCTTGGGCCAGTCCTCTCTCTTCCTTCCACAGCTCCCCTCCTTGCTCCCACTGGGCAATCATATCTGACTGGAAGAACTGACAGCCTGAATCAGTGGGAGAACAGTACGTGAGTTTGTACTTCTGCGCGGAGAACAGTGCATAGCATTCAACGGTACAAGCTACTGTGGACAAACACCAGGAGCACGTACAAGTGCTGCGGAAGCATCAGTCAGGTCACATCAGCAAAGACCTCTGGCGGCTCATACTCCCACCCAAGCCAGAAGGCAGCAGAAGGCTCGGAGTGTGCCTCCAGAAGGAAACGTTCTCATAAGGGGGTTAACAGTACTTTCAAAGGAATACAATAAACATAAGCTCCACGAGAATATTCTGTAGTTTTACATGGAAGGTGATACAAGATGTTAGATTTTCTCCTGTGCTCAAGCTTCACAATTCCCAGAGCGGAAAATATTTCAGATATTTATTTATTCATTCAAAAAATATTCATTGTATTCCCAAGATTGTTCTGGGTCTTGGATAAAGTACAGTAGAAAGATACACAATTGGGATCCCTGGGTGGCGCAGTGGTTTGGCGCCTGCCTTTGGCCCAGGGCGCGATCCTGGAGACCCGGGATCGAATCCCACATCAGGCTCCCGGTGCATGGAGCCTGCTTCTCCCTCCGCCTGTGTCTCTGCCTCTCTCTCTCTCTCTCTCTGTGACTATCATAAATAAATAAAAATTAAAAAAAAAAAAAAAGAAAAGAAAGATACACAATTATAGCCAATAAGCCTAAATTCATATTATTAACATACTTGATGAATTAAAAAAAAAAACCATACTGGATGAAAATGAAGAAAATGACATATTCCATCTAGTCAGAAGTACTACAGAAGAACAAGTTAGAGTAGAGAGCCGTTAGAATGTAGGGAAGCTGTCCTGGACACAGGGTTGATAAACTAAGAAACAGACACGGTGACAGACTCACCTACGGAGACCAGATGAGTGATATTCTCCAGCATTACATCAATGTACAGCTTTCTCTGGGACCTATCCATCAGGGTCCACTCTTCCTGGGTTAAGTCTACAGCTACATCTTTGAAGGTCACAGAGTCCTAAAATATCACAGATATTGTGTTTCAACAGGGCCATATTTAGTAATCCCTGGGGGAGAACTGTCACCATGATAGTCATTATGGCAAGGGGGGAGCTATGTATAGAAAGTTCAAACTCCATTTGTCGTTCAAAGTTCAATGCTGGTCTGCCCTGTGTCTTTCAGACACATTCAAAAAGAAATACACAGTAAGCACACAATTACTTCATTATACAGGAATCTCAATGCGAAAGAACCTGGCAATTTCCCAATAAACTGGGAATTTTGAATTCCTGGTTAGTGGTTAGTGATTATAACCTAGATTAAACAGTAGCAATGGGCACCTAGCTAGCTCAGTTGGAAGAACATGTGACTCCTGATCTCAGGGTCAGGAGTTTGAGCCCCACATTTGTAAAAGTTAATGGGGAAAAAAACAACTTAAAAAAATTTATCAATAGTGATTTTGAGATTTCCAACGAACTAATGTGCAGACACTTCTTTTACAGCAAACACTGAACACCTACTCGTGATAGGTCCGTTCATATAACAGGTAGAGAATCATGAAGCATTGCCCAGCACTCTCCAGGATGACAACAATGACACAGAACCTGCGGCCAGCAGGGTGAGGATCTGTCATTTTACAGAACTCACTTGTTCTTTAGAGTCTATGAAGGCAGACAGGTCCTGCAGGAGAGCGTGGGACTCCTGAGATGGCTCTTCTGAAGGACAGCCCCAGAGTGATCCCTCTGGCAGCGAGTTCTCCATTCTTAACACCAATTCTCGCGGTAGCAGTTCTCTGGATGTTAATCCTGTTTTTCTATTCAAAGGCAATAAAATCATCTTGATTAGTTCTGACCTCTCTTGGTCCTTCAAAAATCGTTTCAGGATTCTAAATTTTACCACAATTTCTACACACATTCTGCCAAACGCGCAGTTAATTTTTAAAAATTATGAACGCCTGGGTGGCTCAGCGGTTGAGCCTTCAGCTCAGGGCATGGTCCCACAGTCCCGGGATCGAGTCCCACATCGGGCTCCCTGACATGGAGCCTGCTTCCCCCTCTGCTTATGTCTCTGTCTGCCTCTCTCAGTGTCTCTCATGAATAAATAAATAAAATTTTTTTAAAAAATTACTCCCTGGGCACTGTTCTTGGGTTTCTAATTTTAAAAAAGTTTAATCACAAAGAGGGAACATAGGTAAGAGGGATAAGGTAGTAGAGAGGATTATAGTCATCTCCGTTAGTTTCCAATCTAATTCAAGTATGTATTATTAAAACTTTAGTAAGTATTGAGAGGAAATAATGATTTCTTCTATCTTCTCTTTCGCAGATGTTTCTCAAGTTCTCTGGGACACGGCACAGCTCCCCTGCAGGTACAGCTGTCCCCTCGTGGGCGGACCGTAAACCCCTGCCCCTGCTCATCTGTCACCCCACCACCACATGCCTATGTGTGACGAGGATGAATGAGTAAACCATTTCTCAACTAAGTCTATACAATGGAGAGAAAAACCTATGCAAATTTCTTTTCTGCAAGGACACTCTTAATAGAGAATGAGATATATTAGTGTCACTGTTGGAAGGGAGATGATTTCCTGATCAATCCCAGACTACACAGAAGTATCCCTGAGTCCTGAGAACTAAGTAGAGCCCAGATCCTAACACTGCCTGGATACACGGAGAAGTCTCAGGCCAAGAAAAACCTTCCCGCCCACTGGCAACAGAGGTATTATATCCACAGAAAGACCACATCTCTACTCACCTGCAGTTGCATTCTCAGGAATTCAGCCACCACCTCACCTCCTCTGGATCTCCCCACTCACGGACAGTCCAAGAAGTAAGGAAGAAAAGCTGGGCAAGGAGAGAGAAGCCAAGAGACTCCAGTCTTACCAGAGACCCTGACGACCACAAAACCCCGATGCACCTGCATGCAACCCCCCAACCCCCTTTCAGGAACACGCCATGGTCCTCAGACAAGTGGGAGAACTCTCACATCAGCGTGGATCTCAAGTGAGAAGGCTGTGACTACCAATGCTAGTAAATAAAATACGAACATTCCTTTCTATTTTCACACAAGGAAATGAAAATCATTCAATTTATAAGTTACCCAGAAAATTTTTTGTAGGGTTATTTAATTCCTTCCCTGAACTGCAAACCTAAAAGTCCTGCTTAGAAAATGTAGAATGCAGGGGACTTACAGGGAAATATATTTGTTCAATCTAACATTTAGTAAACTTATAACTGGAATACCATCCTACATTAATCATCAGCACAAACAACACCCCAGCATTTCATAAATCTGTATTTTAAAGTTCTGGTAAACTTTACTGGGGTGCCTGGGTGGCTCAGTCCGTGAAGTTTCTGATTTTGCCTCAGGTCATGATTTCCTGCATCCAGCCCTGCGTGGGGTTCAGCAGAGTCTGCTTCTCTCTTTTCCTCTTCCTCACCCACCTCCATCTGCGCTCTCTTTCAAAAAAATATAATCTTTAAAATAAATAAATAAGGATGCCTGTGTGGCTCAGCGGTTAAGCGTCTGCCTTTGGCTCAGGGCATGATCCTGGGGTCCTGGGATAAAATAGTCCCTTTATTAATTTCACTGCAGGTCACCCACTTGGAAGGCCATCTGTTTGCTAATGAAGCCCTGGCCCATCGGCACCCTCAGGAGGCAGACACGTTTGGGTTCTTCACAGACGGTCACTGTCATTTACTACAGGGGGACCCTGGACAAGTGATTTAGTCTCTTTAAAACAGTTTCTTGGGGGGCACCTGGTGGGTCAGTGGTTAAGCATCTGCCTTTGGCTCAGGCTGTGATCCAGCGGGGGTCCTAGGATCGAGTCCTGCATGGGGCTCCCCACGGGGAGCCTGCTTCTCCCTCTACCTATGTCTCTGCCTCTCTCTGTCTCTCATGAATAAATAAGTAAAACTTTTTAAAAAATAAAAAAAGGGCAGCCCTGGTGGCGCAGCGGTTTGGCGCCGCCTGCAGCCTGGGGTGTGATCCTGCAGACCCCGGATCGAGTTCCACATTGGGCTCCTTGCATGGAGCCTGCTTCTCCCTCTGCCTGTGTCTCTGCCTCTCTCTCTCTGTGTGTCTATGAATAAGTGGGTAAAATCTAAAAAAAAATAAAATAAAGTTTGGCAAACTTAAATTCTTACCAAATTTGCTAGTACTTAATTGTATAAAAATGGAAAAATGACATTATATCACAAACAAAAGTAGATTTAACTCCCCTCTTTATACCTAGAGTCCAGGAAATTAGTAAGACAAAATTAAAGTTTAAGAAATAGGACTCTCGGGATCCCTGGGTGGCGCAGCGGTTTGGCGCCTGCCTTTGGCCCAGGGCGCGATCCTGGAGAACCGGGATCGAATCCCACGTCAGGCTCCCGGTGCATGGAGCCTGCTTCTCCCTCCGCCTGTGTCTCTGCCTCTCTCTCTCTCTGTGACTATCATAAATAAATAAAAAATTAAAAAAAAAAAAAAAAAAAGAAATAGGACTCTCTGCTTGGAAATTTAAGCACATTCACTTACTTAATACTTAGACCCTGCTCATTTTGGTATATTTACTGTTATGGACTAAACCCCCTTGTCCCCTCCAGCCCCAAGCAAATCCATCTGTCAAAGCCCTAATTCTCGGGCTGATGGTAGGTGGAGATGAGGCCTTTGGGAGCTAATTTGGTTTAGATGAGGTCATGGAGCAGGGCTCCTATGAAGAAACTAGTGTCACTATCAGGGCAACAGAGCACAGCTCTCTCTCTGCCACACTGGCACTGAGGGCCAGGCTTCTGCAAGCCCAGAAATGGCCCATCCCCAAGTCTTCCATCTGCTCACACCTAGGTCTGGGGACTTTCCAGGATTCAGAACTGTGAAAATTTAATGTGTTGTCTAAGCCACCAAGTAAGTCTGTGGTATTTTGTTACAGAAGCTTAGGATAACTAAAACATTTACTTATTTAACAAATGGCATTAAATGCAGTTTCAGAAAGCTTCAGTAATATGATGAAATTACATGGCTAAAGAATGATACAGCTAGTGCTTGATTTTTGGTCTGCTTCCCAAGCTCCGATCTGTAAACATGGTCCTCTTCAGGGGTATAAACTACTCCTAGGTAGAACAGGAGTGCCCCTGTCACATCAAGACACACAGACCATCTAGCAGTACCTGCCTTCCCTCCTCTCAGCCTGAGTTCAGAGTCACTCCTCCCACGGCTGAGTCCACTTGCAGTCTTCCACCCCCAATGCCATCACTGTTACTGTCCATTCCAATCCCCATTTACTCCTTTTCCCATGTATCTAGGACAAGAAAATGCAGTTGTGTCCCAACTGTCCTAATGCCTGGTTATATGGCTTATACTCAAAGATATCTGAGGTCAGGGGTGCCTGGGTGGCTACATCGGTGAAGTGTCTGCCTCTGTTTCAGGTCATGACCCTGGGGTCCTGGAATCAAGCCCCACATCAGACTCCTTGCTCAGCAGGGAGCCTGCTTCTCTCTCTGCCCCACCTCTGCACTCATGTTGTCTTTCTCTCTCAAATAAATAAATAAATAAAATCTTAAAAAAAAAAATCAGGTAACAAAGATCCTATTTTGTTAGTTTTGCCTTATCTCCCTAATACATCCATTTCTTCCACCCATTTAATGATCAATACCCTGTAACAGACAGCAGTCAGTTCTCAAAATCCAAAATTCGACTAAGTAGTCCTTTTTCTTTCACACCAGTAACTAATTCTCTGACAGCAACTGGGTGTCCTAGGGTTGCATCCAACTCTGATAGTGTCTTCCTGGAGTCAGCATCAGATCCCACAAGCTTTCCTCTATTTCAGAGGCCAGCCACAAAGGTTTAATGCCCCAGCTACTCACACTTCTGCTGAGCACACTCCAAGTCCAGGGCTTCCCATAACCCCTCACATTAGGTTTGGTAATTTTCTAGAATGGCTCACAGAATTTAGGAAAAGCTTTCCTTAGGTTTACTAGTTCAGTATAAAGGACAAAAATGGGGACGGACGCCTGGGTGGCTCAGTAGTTAAGCATCTGCCTTTGCGTCAGAGTGTGATCCTGGGGACATAGGACAGAGCCCGGCATCGGGCTTCCTGCGTTGAGCCTGCTTCTCCCTCTGCCTACGTCTCTGCCTCTTTCTCTCTCTCTGTGTCTCTCATGAATAATAAATAAAATCTTAAAAAAAAAAAAAAAAAGGACAAAAATGAACAGTCAGATGAAGAGATACGTGGGGTAAGGTCCAGTAGGGTCCCTTTGGAGGTGGGGTGCATGACCCTCTAAAACTGGTTGTTGAAGAGTTTACAGAGCTCTACCTGCAGCAACCTCTCCCATCCCCAGTGGGGCTGGGTGGGACTGATTTCACTTACAAACACAAATTGATTCCAACACTCTCCAGCTCTAATTTCTTCCATGCTTTCTCAGTGACCTTGAAGTAGGACCTTGAGACCTGACACAATCTTCAGGCCCTGAAATCCTCTAGATGCTGCCCTAGCTTGTCCATGTGGCTTACCTGACTGTGCTCTGCTCCTAGCTCCTGGGCCACAGAAGGTTTTGCTTGCCTCAGCAATTTACACAAGTTGTTACCAGGGGGGGAAAAAAAATCTCCAAACTTATTCATACCTTCATGGGTATGTATTCTTTTTTGGGGGGCGGGGGATTTTATTTATATATTCATGAGAGACACACAGAGAGAGAGGGAGAAGCAGGCTCCATACAGGGAGCCTGATGTGGGACTCCATCCCAGGGCTCCAGGATCACACCCTGGGCTTAAGGGAGGTACTCAACCGCTGAGCCACCCAAGCATCCCTCCATGAGTATATATTAAGACTTTGCTCAAATATATTTTCAAAAAATTAACTAAAATATCTGTATTTTACACAAGAGTTCTCCTAAAGAATAGAATGGATATCCTTTAGGATTATATACACAGGTTTTTCTTTTTAATTTCTTTAAATTGTATCTGCTAAATTAGCCTTTAAACAACACAGAGCTTGACAATTTACCCTTTTTTTCCTCTAGCATAACTATGTCTGTGTCTGGCACAAGCCTTGTTCAGAGTCTCCCACAACACACACGCCTCTCTGACGAAGAGAGGTCACTGTTGCCTCAAGAACACTGCAGAGTGAGCAGGCTGGCCAAGACAGGAGGATATGAGAGAACCATGGAAACTGAGTAGTCCTCCATTACCTTAAATGCTTGTTACAAAAGCAATACTCACAGTTGAATTATTATAGGCTTGCTTTTATATTCGATATAAATACACTGAAAAAAAAAAAAAAGACAAACTTCTTTCTGGAATCAACTGCTTCTGCCTATAATGAAAACATTGCCTGATCATTTTCTTCAGAAGTAATTTGTTCTTGTATTTATTGAGATAGGTCCTGAGACTTATAAACATTTTTGTATTATTAAAAGATAGTTGAAACATTCTATTTATGGGAAAAATAACACTAACAGTATAATTTACACTTGGAACGTGTAGTATTTTGATGCATGTCAAGTATTAGTCATTAGGATTTCAATCAATCTGACCTGAAAACATCTGTGCTGGATGGGCTTTCTCTTTGCCCAGGGCTAATGGAAGAAGAGAAGAGTCTGCATAGAAGTTTCATCTGCCTGGAGATGAGCAGGAGGGCATACTGAGGGCAATGTCCTGGGCCTGGAAGGACAGAGAACTCCTTCCCCTCCAGGTCCTAACTACAGGCACACCTCAACTTAGTGCACTTTGCACACAGTATTTTTACGTAGGTGTGTGGCAGTGCCATGTTGACAGCTGCCATTTTCCAATACCATTAACTCACTTTGTCATCTATGTGTCACATGCTGGTAATTCTCACAAGATTTCAAATGTTTTTATTATTATTACATTTGTTATCATGATCCTTGATGTTACTACTGCCATTGTTTTGGGGTGCCATGAGCTGTGCCCATATAAGATGGCTAACTTGACCAATAAATGTGTTCTGACCACTCCAGTACCTGCTGCTCTCCCATCTCTCACCCTCTCCTTGGGCCTCTATTCCAGGAGACACAACAATATTGACATCAGTCTAATTAATAACCCTACACTGGCCTCTTAAGTGTTCAAGTGAAGAGTCCTATGTGTCTCACTTTAAAGCAAAAGCTAGAAATGATTAAATTTAGTGGAGAAGGGCAGCCCCAGTGGCGCAGTAGTTTAGCGCCGCCTGCAGCCCAGGGTGTGATCCTGCAGACCAGGGATCCAGTCCCACATTGGGCTCCCTGCATGGAGCCTGCTTCTCCCTCTGTCTGCGTCTCTGCCTCTCTCTCTCTCTGAATAAATAAATAAAATCTTTTTAGAAAAATAGTGGAGAAGATCTATCAAAAGGCAGGCTAAAAGCTAGGCCTCTTGTGCCAAACAGCTGGCCAGGCTATGAATTCAAAGGAAGAGTTTTTAAAGGAAATTAGAAGCGCTAGTCCAGTGAACAGATGGATGCTAAGAAAGGGAAACAGATTTATCGTTGATATGGAGAAAGTCTGAAGAGTCTGGATGGAACACAACATTCCCCAAGTCAAAACCTCACCCAGAGCAAAGCCCCATCTGAATTCAGTTCTGTGAAGGCTGACAGAGGTGAGGAGGCTATAGAAGAAAAGTCTGAAGCCAGCAGAGGGTGACTGGTGAGGACTGAGGAAAGAAGCCACCTCCATCACATGAAAGCACAAGGTAGGGCAGCCCTGGTGTCACAGTGGTTTAGCACTGCCTTCAGCCCAGGGCCTGAACCTGAAGACTCAGGATCGAGTCCCATGTCAGGCTCCCTGCCTGGAGCCTGCTTCTCCCTCTGCCTATGTCTCTGCCTCACTCTCTGTCTTTCATGAATAAATAAATAAAATCTTAAAAAAAAAAAAAATGAAAGCACAAGGTGAAGCAGCAGATGCTGATGGAGAAGCTGCAGCAGGTCCTCCAGTAGATCTAGCTCAGAAAATTCAGGAAGGTAGCTACACTCAACTAACAGATCATTAGTGTAGACCAAACAAAGAAGATGCCATCTAGGACTTTCAGATACATCAATGCCTACCTTCAAAGCTTCAAAGGACAGGCTGACTCTCCTGTTAGGAGCTAATGCAGCTGGTGACTCTTAAGTGGAAGCCAATGCCCACCTACCATTCTGAAAATCCTAGGGCCCTTCAGAAGAATGCTAAATCTACTCTGCCTGCGCCCTATATATATAAATGGAACAATACAGCCTGTGTGACAGTACATCTGCCTACGACATGGTTTACTGAATATTTTAAGCTCAGTGTTGAGACCTTTTGTTCAAAAGAAGATTCATTTCAAAATATTACTACTCCTTGACAATGTGCCTGGTCACCCAAGAGCTCTGATGGAGATGGGACAATGAGATGAATGTTGTTTTCATGCCTGCTAATATGGCATCCACTCTGTAGAATGGCAGGGGCAATAGGCCACAGACATACGGAT
Source organism: Vulpes lagopus (assembly GCF_018345385.1). Taxonomy (NCBI): domain Eukaryota; kingdom Metazoa; phylum Chordata; class Mammalia; order Carnivora; family Canidae; genus Vulpes; species Vulpes lagopus. The sequence continues at coordinate 14,120,613 of NC_054831.1, read as the reverse complement.
TCAAGACTCAGAACTTGGGAGGCCTGGGTGGCTCAGCAGTTGAGCATCTGCCTCTGGCTCAGGGTGTGATCCTGGAGTTCTGGGATCGAGTCCAGCATCGGGCTCCCTGCATGGAGCCTGCTTCTCCCTCTGTTTGTGTCTCTGCCTCCCTCTTTGTGTCTCTCATGAATAAATAAATAGAATCTTTAAAAAAAAAAAAAAAAAAAGACCCAGAACTTGGGTAATTATTACAGGAATAAATGCTTACAAGGATCTCTATAGGAAAAAAAAAAATCCAAAGACAGAAGCGCCCCCCCCCCCTTAAATTGTAGGCACAGGGCAGCCTGGGTGGCTCAGCGGTTTAGCGCTGCTTTCAGCGCAGCGCAGGATCCTGGAGACCCGGGATCGAGTCCCACATCCGGCTCCCTTCATGGAGCCTGCTTCTCCCTCTGCCTGTGTCTCTGCCTCTCTCTCAATCTGTCTCTCATGAATAAATAAGTAAAATCTTTAAAAATATAGATTTAAAAAATAAATTGTAGGCACAATTGTAAATACAAAGAGCTGAATATTTGTTTTTAGGGAAGAAAAAGTGTTTTAAAAACGTGTTCCGAGGGATGGCTGGGTGGCTCAGCGGTTGAGAGTCCGCCTTTGGCTCAGAGCGTGATCCTAGAGTCCTAGGATCCTAGACCCTAAAAATTAACCACATCCCACCTGGGGCTCCCTACAGGGAGCCTGCTTCTCTGTCTGCCTATGTCTCTATCTGTTTGTCTCTTATGAATGGATAAATAAAAATCTTTAAATAAAAAATAAATAATAAAAATTTCTTTAAAAAGTGTTCAGAGAATGCAGGGCTGATAAAGCGACATTTTTGTAGATTGAAAAGTGCTGCTGGCAGTTATTCATGAAGAGGCCTTGGGAGACCAGTGCAAATGCCCTGGGGTGAGGCAAGCCTGTCAGGAATTAGCAGGTGGTCTGTGTACTGCAGCAGTGAGAGTCCCAGTTAACATCCCTCTAGTGACAATTAACCACCAGGTTTTAATATTTATTAAATCTCATTTTTGTTCATTGTTCAGCTCTGGCAAACAAGTATTAAAATCCGTTTGTGTATTTTTTTGGCAAACAAAAGACCATAGGGAAGTTTCTTTGTGAAAGGAAAATGGATGGAAGTGTTAAGATAAAACTGCTGAGGGATCCCTGGGTGGCGCAGCGGTTTGGCGCCTGCCTTTGGCCCAGGGCGCGATCCTGGAGACCCGGGATCGAATCCCACGTCAGGCTCCCGGTGCATGGAGCCTGCTTCTCCTTCTGCCTGTGTCTCTGCCTCTCTCTCTATCTCTCTGTGACTATCATAAATAAATAAAAATTAAAAAAAAAAAAAAAGATAAAACTGCTGAGACTGGGCTCCTTATATTTACCCCTCTCAGTTATTAAAGGAAAAAAATTAAAGATATTTAAATTGAGTGTGAGACAGTTGGCTTCCTACTGCTGGTTCCTTCTGTCCTTAAAGTTAGCAGTCCAGGGAAACTAGGTGTTTATCTGATAGAACATGAGCAGCGTTCATTTCAGAAAACAGTAAGAGAGTAACAAGTCCCTACACTGTCCCCTGTTGACACCCAGGAGAAAGCCCATGCATAAGGCAAAATTCCCATGATTATATGAAGTAATTTATAACCTCAAAGAGTAATTTCTACATAACAAACACTGCTTATGTAGGGATGGATTTTCTCTTGAAAAAAGGATCCGAGGAAACAGACTCAGAGACATGGTACACAGAGTGTGGTTTACTCAGACACCCACCTCATGGGCTCAGTTTGTCACAGGGAGATAGGCACCCAATACAGACCACCCAAGAGGTCTCACTCCATGTGATGGAGACTCCCCTGTACATATTCTTTTTTTTTTTTAAGTTTTTTTTAAAGATTGTATTTATTTATTCACGAGAGACACAGAGAGAGAGCAAGAGAGGCAGAGACACAGGCAGAGGGAGAAGCAGGCTCCATGCAAGGAGCCCGATGTGGGACTCGATCCCGGGACTCCAGGATCATGCCCCAGGCCGAAGGCAGGTGCTAAACCCGCTGAGCCACTCAGGGATCCCGCCCCTGTCCATATTCTATATAAAACTCAAAGTGGAGGGGCAGCCTGGGTGGCTCAGAAGTTTAGGACCACCTTTGGCCCAGGCGGTGATCCTGGGGAATCCGAGTCCCACGACGGGCTCCCTGCATGGAGCCTGCTTCTCCCTCTGCCTATGTCTCTGCCTCTCTCTCTCTCTCTCTCTGTGTGTGTGTGTGTGTGTGTGACTACCATAAATAAAAATTTAAAAAAGAAAATCAAAGCCTTATTAAAAAAAAAAAACTCAAAGTGGAGTAAGTGGCTGGATGGGTTACACAGACTTCTATCACGTCACTGCTGTGTAAGCAGAGACAGGATGAAGAAAAAGTAAAACGGAGACTGCAAACGTCAGGACCACCTGACCCCCAACGGCTCCTCCCGGGGAGTCCCGGTCCCTGCAGGTCTGAGAGCAAGGAAGATCCGGAGACTGGGAGGCGCACCCGCTCCCTTCTGCACAGGCACTCGAGTGGTGGCCGTTCCACTGCCTAACAAGTATCTTCCAAACTCTCCATTGATCTCAGTCCAAACATCAACGTTAAATTAACTTAGAAATTTTGAGGGCAGCCCGGGTGGCTCAGCGGTTTGGCGCCTGCCTTTGGGCGGGGCGTGATCCTAGAGACCCGCGATCGAGTCCCGCGTCGGGCTCCCGGTGCATGGAGCCTGCTTCTCCCTCTGCCTGTGTCTCTCGTGAATAAATAAATAAAATCTTAAATAAAAATGACTTAAAAATTCTGAGAAAGCCAGAAGGGTATATCCTTGGCATCAACAGTTGCAGTTCTGGTATTGACAGATTCCAACCGGCATAAACGTCACACTTTCCAAAGGAAACAGAAAAGAAAATATGAACTTTCGTCTTCATGCAGAAAAACTTTATTAAGGGCATAGACGAAGCTCCTAAAATTTGAACACCCAATCTGGTTATTGTTTCTCACGCTCAGGGTGCGGACAAGGTCCCAGCCAGGCCCCCACGCGGGCGGGACCCCGGCCCCGCAGCCCGAGCAGGCTCCCGCTCCCCTGCCCCTGCCCCTGCCCCTGCCCCTTCCCCGCCCCGCGCCCCCGGGCCCCGCAGGTCCCTCTCCCAACCACCCCCACCCCGCTCCGGGACCGCAGCTCCGCCAATGAGGCGCCGGCACACTTCAAACGCCCGTTTCCTCCAATGGACTGGAAGTTCACAGAACCCTTCCCAACTTAGCCCTTTTCTCCTTAAAAAACACGCCTGTCCTTTGTTCCCCTCCTCGCCCGTCCGTCCCGGGCCACACTGGTCTCCGTCCACGCAGCCCGGGCACCTCACCCGCTGCACTGCTCTTACTTTTAAGGTCAACAATGGGAAACAATAAACACCCGTATCGCATGTCCCCGGAGACTGAAAAATTAATTTTTCATTAACTAAAACCGAAACCCACACATTCCCCAAACAGGATCCGCTCTGCAAGCCTCCTCGCCCTAACTCGACAAGAAACACCGAGAAACAAAACAAAACCACTGGCTGGAACACCGCACACTTCCCGGACGGCCCCGGCCGCGGCCGCGCCACGCGCCAACTTGCAACCACCCGAGACTTCGCGACCCGACCCGCCCGGTGCGGTGCCCAAGCCCCGGCCGACCCCGGCCGACCCCGGCCGACCCCGCCGGCCCGACGCGGCCGGATCCCCGGCGGGTGGACCGCGGCGCGCGCGCGGGAGGCCGCGGGGCTCCACGTCTCACCTGCAACTGCCCGGCGCAGCCCCCCGCTGGCAGGCGGCAGCTGCCGGCTCCCCTGGACGCCCAGTCCCGGCGGACCGACGCGAGCCGCCAGCCTGCCGACGCGGGACGCACCGAGGGGCCGACCCGGAAAGTCTGCGGCCGCCTCTTCCTGCCTCCGTCCGCACTCTGCCCACGCCCCGCCCCGCGCCGGCCGCGCCCCGGCCCCGGCCCCGCCCCTCGGCCGACGTCCCGGCCCGGCGGCGGCGCACGCACTCGGCCCGGCCCGGCCCGGCCCCGCCCCGCCCCGCGCCGGCCGCGCCCCGGCCCCGCCCTGCCCCTCCGCCGACGTCCCGGCGCGGCTGCGCGCGCACTCGGCCCGGCCCCGCCCCTCCGCCGACGTCCCGGCCCGGCTCAGGCTCGCCCTCCCCAGGCCCCGCCCCCCGCCGACCGCGCCCCAGACCCGCCCCCCCTCCCCCCTGCTGACATCCCAGTCCCCGCTCCGAGGTCGCCTCCCCGGGCCCCGCCCCTCCGCCGACATCCCGTCAGGACTCCGAGTTCCCCTCCTCACGCCCCGCCCCTCTGCTGACGGCCTATCCCCGGCTTCTGCTCACTCTCCCCCCGCCCCCGACCGCGCCCCACGCTGGCTGCACTGGCCCCGCCCCGGCCTGACCGCGCCCGCGCACTGGCCCAACTCCACCCCACGCCGAGCGCGCTCCCGCTCTGGCCCCGCCCCGCCCCGGCTGCGCCGCGCTCTGGCTCCGCCCCAAGGCGGCCGCACCGCCCCTCCGGCCCCGCCCTCCGCCCAACGCTGAAAGAGCCGGCGCACTGGCCCCGCCCCACGCCGACCGCGCCGCGCTCTGGCCCCGCCCCACGCCGACCGCGCCGCACACTGGCCCCGCCCCACGCCGACCGCGCCGCACACTGGCCCCGCCCCACGCCGACCGCGCCGCGCTCTGGCCCCGCCCCACGCCGCGCCCTGGCCCCGCCCCACGCCGACCGCGCCGCGCTCTGGCCCCGCCCCACGCCCACCGCGGCGGCTCCGGCGCGGCCCCCCTCCGCGGCCCCGGCTGCTGCAGGCCCCGCCCCCGGCGGCTCCGCCCCCACGCGTAATTTCCTGGCGCCAGAACTTCTGTTGGCGCGAAGGTCCCCCTGCGGTGGCGGGTGGGCGTTGGTGTCTGTGGTTCCAGGCCGCCCTCCGCAGCCCGGTCCCCGCCCGTCCCGCCCGCGTGGGGCTCCGCGTCGCCCTTACACGCCCGAGGCCGCGCGCTGGGCCCGAACCAGCGTCCGTCCGCTCGGAGCGGCTCCGGGCCTGCACGCTCGGCGCCTGCGTTCCGCCTTCCCCGTGTCCTCATTCGGGACGGGGGTCCTGGCCCCGCACGCACAGCCCCCCCGGCGCCCCCTCCCCGGCGCCCCCCCGCCCCCCCGGGGCTCTGCCGGCCCGGGCCGTCGCCGGCTCCCCGGCTGCCCCGTCCCGGCCTCCCGCGCCCCCGCAGCGGCTCCCGGGCCTCCCCGCCGCCGCCCCCGCGGGTCCCGGACACGTCGTGCTCCCCTGTCCGCGCCCCGGCGCCCGCGGCCGTACCTGCGATGGCGGGGAGGCTCCGCGGTCTCTGGGCAGCTCTGCAGGCAGCCGGCATCTGCGCTCGTCTGCGAGCGGAGTGGGCGGGGAGAGGGGAGCGGAGCCCGGGAGGGAGTGAGAGGAGCAGCTCGGAGGATGCGAAGTGGGAGGTCCTACGGAGTGGGCTCGGCGGCGGCGGGGTCAGCGGAGCGCCCGGGCTGGGCCGACCGCGGGAGGCGGCGGGGATGGGGGGGCGGCTCCCCAGGCGGTGGGGGGCGGAGGGGGGCAGCTCCCCGGGCGGCGGGGGTGGGGGGGCGGCTCCCCGGGCGGCGGGGGCTGGGGGGCGGAGGGGGCAGCTCCCCGGGCGGCGGGGGCTGGGGGGGCGGAGGGGGGCAGCTCCCCGGGCGGCGGGGGCTGGGGGGCGGAGGGGGCAGCTCCCCGGGCGGCGGGGGCTGGGGGGCGGAGGGGGCAGCTCCCCGGGCGGCGGGGGCTGGGGGGCGGAGGGGGCAGCTCCCCGGGCGGCGGGGGCTGGGGGGCGGAGGGGGCAGCTCCCCGGGCGGCGGGGGCTGGGGGGGCGGAGGGGGGCAGCTCCCCAGGCGGCGGGGGCTGGGGGGGCGGCTCCCCAGGAGGGGGGGGGCGGAGGGGGCTGGGGGGCGGAGGGGGCAGCTCCCCGGGCGGCGGGGGCTGGGGGGCGGAGGGGGGCAGCTCCCCGGGCGGCGGGGGCTGGGGGGCGGAGGGGGCAGCTCCCCAGGCGGCGGGGACGGGGGGGGGGGGGGGGGCAGCTCCCCAGCCACTGTCCCCGCTGTGCTGAAGCGAGGCCCGCCGTGCTGGAAGCCCTGTACTACTCCGCAGCTGGTGGAACGGGCACCCCGAGGCCCTGTCAGCTCCCCTGCTTGGCCCCTGTGACCTGCGAGCGTTGAGTGGGCCGCTCTGCTCAGCCGTCGGGTTTCCTGCCTGGTGTCCCTCCCGAGGACTTGGGGAAGGAGTGGTTTGTCGGTGTGTACCTCACCCAGATGGGCATCCCAGGCCGGCCCAGAAGCCTTTCCAGAAGATTCCCGTTGGGGCAGGGGCGTCCCCCAGGTTCCTGGGCGAACCTAGGAGATGCTGCACAGGGACGGAGTCGCACAGACCCCTCCAGCCTCCCGGGAGCACGCTCGTGGCCCTGGGGCCCTCCGAGTGTGAGTGTCCGAGCTCGGATGGAGTTCACTGGTGGTCCGTGGTAACCAAAGTGCTTCCTGCTCGATTTAAACTTTTTTTTTTTCCTGGCTCCGATGGGCCGAAATGCCCGGCTCTTGTTTTCACACGTTTCCCATTTCCCACTAGGAAGAGGAGCTAAAATAGAGGATGCAGGTGCTCTAATGGGCCTGGAAAGACCAAATGAGAGTGAAGGGCAGTGAGCAAGTGTCGTATTTTGGTATTCAGGCTTTACTATAGTACCTACAGCACAATATCCATGTTTCCTCTCCAAATATTCCTTCACAGAGTGCAACTTCAGTGAGCTTCTTTCAGTATTTTTAGAATGGAAATAAAAAGATGAAATAGATAAGGCTTCTTTTCAAGAAATAACCTGTGAAGTGATTCATTATATCGTCATGATATATGGTATATGATACATGAAAGACCAACGGGACAAAGGTTTTTTGTTGTTGTTGTTTTTGTTTTTAAAGATTTTATTTATTCATGAGAGGCAGAGACACAGGCAGAGGGAGAAGCAGGCTCCTCACAGGGAGCTGGATGTGGAACTTGATCCCAGCACCCAGAGATCACGCCCTGAGCCGAAGGTAGACACTCAACTGCTGAGCGTCCCAACAGGACAAAGTTTTCATGTTCATAATGTGTAATGAGTCATGGAAACATTCATATCTTATGTAGCATCATGCATCAGAAACATATTCAGGGGAGCAGGAACTCACTTTGATAGGGCTCATGATTTTTGTTGAGGAGGTCAAGTGAGGCATGGAAAGAATCAAATTTAACATAAAAAACTACTTGCATGGATTTTTGTTTACCTGAGATATGGTTTCCAGGTGACACATTATAAGTTTAGTACACATCTTGTTTACATCAAGAAGGACATCCTAGGGATCCCTGGGTGGCGCAGCGGTTTGGCGACTGCCTTTGGCCCAGGGCGCGATCCTGGAGACCCGGGATCGAATCCCACATCGGGCTCCCGGTGCATGGAGCCTGCTTCTCCCTCTGCCTGTGTCTCTGCCTCTCTCTCTCTCTCTCTCTCTCTCTGTGTGACTATCATAAATAAATAAAAATTAAAAAAAAAAAAGAAGGACATCCTAAAAAAAAAATAATTAAAAAACAAAGAAGGACGTCCTAGAGTACATGTTCATATGTATTTCTTGTATAATCCAACTCCTGTCCTAGGAGCAATATTTTGTTATTATTTATATGTATCTATTGTTCCAAAATGCTGATAATAGAAATTAGCATAATATGAGAGGGCACTCACCTGGAAAACAACCTGTCAGCCAGTTCTTCCTTTGGTTCCTATAGGGGTGTGGTGTGTGTGTGTGTGTGTGTGTGTGTGTGTGTGTGTGTGTGTTTCCCAGGGAAGCTGGACTTGGGATCCATCTTTGCCTCTGTCCAGAGCCCTGCCTACAGCAAACAGGAGGCCGCAGTCCTGTCTCGGTGCCGACTTGCCTTGCACTTCCTGCTAGCCACCCTCATGTTTGGGGCTGTTGACGGACCATGAGACCAGTGCCTAGGCGTCCTCCTCAGTGTCCACAGCCACGAGGCGGGTGACTTGGGGTGGCGTGAACAGCTCCCAGGTTCTGAGATGTACTTGGGAAATTCTGCACAGGTGCCAGTAGGTGGATACTTCTCTCAAGACCCCAACCTGCCCCCGTGGATTTTGTGCCCCAAGGGTCTTAGGAAATCTGAAGTGACCGGAGGTCTGAGGATGCCCTCCCAGTACCTTTAGGCAGCCATGAGCCCCCACTGGACCCCAAGTACCTTAGAGTATTTTCCAGGAGCTCAGACAGGACAAGATTCCCCCTTTTAAGTCTGGGCATCTGGACAGGGCATTGAAAATTTCCAGGCACTTCCCAGGAGAAATGACATCCAGTAAGGGAGCACCTGTGTGTTTGTGTTGGGAGTACTTGGTCACCCTATCCAGTAAATCAGATCCTGATTGGCTGGAGAAACATGATTTAATGTTTTATGACAACAGCAGTGTTTGATAATCGCAGCAATAATTACAATAATGCTGATGAGGGACGCCTGGGTGGCTCACTGGTTGAGCATCTGCCTTCTGCCCAGGGCATGATCCTGGAGTCCCTCCCGCATCAGGCTTCTTCCCTGAAGCTGCTTCTCCCTTTGCCCATGGCTCTGCCTCTCTCTGTGTGTCTCTCATGAATAAATAAATAAAATCTTAAAAAATAAAATGGTGAAGAACATCAGTAATATTGAGGACACTCTTTATGATGATGATAATAATAAAAACCATCAGAAGGGTCCTCAGAAGATGGGAGAGTAAAATACAGGCCTCCCAGAGCGAATGACAAAGTGCCCACATCAGGATGTCTTGAGGTGGAATATGCTCCTGGAGAGGACACCATGAAGGTTGTGAGATGACTACAAAGGATTTAGACCTTCATATAAAAATTCAGCAGCCCTGGGGTTTGAGAGGATTGGCTCAGATTCTGAAAGAAGTTCTACTGTGGGTGAAGTGTTCTCAAACAGCATCAGAGAAAATCTTGAAGAGTCCATGGATGTGGCAAACTTTACCGTTGTCTTATTTTAAAGATTTATTGATTTATTTTGAAGAGAAAGAGAGAGAGTGAGCTGGCAGGGGAGGGATCAGGAGTTGAGTGCAGAGTCCATCGCGGGGCTCCATCTCAAGACCCTGAGATCACTAAAAAAAAAATTAAAAATAAATAAAAAATAAAATAAAATAAAATAAAGGGATCCCTGGGTGGCGCAGTGGTTTGGCGCCTGCCTTTGGCCCAGGGCGCGATCCTGGAGACCCGGGATCGAATCCCACGTCGGGCTCCTGGTGCATGGAACCTGCTTCTCCCTCTGCCTGTGTCTCTGCCTCACTCTCTCTCTCTCTCTGTGTGACTATCATAAATAAATAAAAATTTAAAAAAAAAGACCCTGAGATCACAACCTGAGGGGAGCCCCGAAACCTAGTCAGATGCTTCACTGACTGAGCCACGCAGACCCCCCTATTGTCTTAAGAAACTGCCTCAATCACCGCACCTTTAGCAACCACCACTCTGCTTGGTTGGTGGCCGTCAGCGTGGAGGCAAGACCCTCCACCAGCAAAGGGGCTAACCAAAGGCTCACATGAGGGTGAGCATTTTTTAGTAATGAAGTATTTTTTTAAAGATCTTATTTATTTATTCGTGAGAGAGAGAGAGAGAAGCAGAGACACAGGCAGAGGGAGAACCAGGCTCCATGCAGGGAGCCTGAAGCAGGACTTGATCTTGGGATTCCAGGATCACACCCCGGGCCGAAGGCAGCGCTAAACCGCTGAGCCACCCAGGGATCCCCTGAAGTATTTTTTAATGAAAGGCAGTCACATTGGTTTTTTTAGACATAATGCTATTGTACACTTAATAGGCTACAGTATGGTATGAATATAACTCATACATGTCAGAAAACAAAACAAAAAAAAAACTATATTAGAGTCACTTTACTGCGGTATTTGCTTTGTTGCAGTGGTCTGGGGCCCAACTGCAGTATCTCTGAGGAATCCCTGGTGATGTGGGAAATAAGGCAGAAGAGAAGTTATTAAATGTCCTCACTTCCTACAGCCCACCGACAAAGCCATGAGACAAGCAGTGACTTCTCTGGGAGCTCAGCTGCCTACGTGGGGATACTCTGCTGAGGGCAACAGGCAATCCTAGCCAGACCCCAGGCTCTTGTGAGTCTATTTTAACGTATAAAAATCCCTTTGGAAACTTCCTTTATCTCTACCCTCCAAGATACGAGTTGGCAATCATCGCCCAAGGATATAGCCCACTGATGTACATCCAAAGAGTCTCATGACTCAGGTTTTATTAGATGGTAACAAATGACCTTCCCCAACAATAGCTAGCCCCCTCAAGGTCCTGGAAACATTGCTTCCAAAATTCCTTAGAGACTCATGCTCTCCCTGACCCCCCACCCAGCTTAAAGACACATAATCACCAGCCCTCACAACCCCAGGGCAGGTCTTTCTACCCACAGTTTCTGTCCCTGTGCTTTAATAAAACCACCTTTTTGGGACACCTGGATGGCTCAGTGGTTGAGCATCTGCCTTCCGCCAAGGATCCAGGATCGAGTTCCGCTTCGGGTCCTGGCAGGGAGCCTGCTTCTCCCTTTGCCTGTGTCTCTGCCTCTCTCTGTGTGTCTCTCATGAATAAATAAATAAAATCGTTAAAAAACAAAAACAAAAGCACCTTTTTGGGATGCCTGGCTGGCTCAGAGGTTGAGCACCTGCCTTTGGCTCAGGGCGTGATCCCAGATTCCCAGGATAGAGTCCTGTATCGGGCTCTCTGCATGGAGCCTGCTTCTCCTCCCTCTTTCTATGTCTCTGCCTCTGTGTGTGTGTCTCTTGTGAATAAAGAAGTTATTTAAAATAATAATAATAATAATAAAACCACCTTTTTGAACCAAAGGCATCTTTCTTGGCTTTCAACTTTGAACCCTAGTGTCTTTCCTATGTCACTGGTACCTCCAAAGTGAAGGAAAAGGAGCAGAAAGGGAAAGCAAATCAGGAGTATAGGAAGTGTGCAGCTGAGGGTTCCTGGGAGGACGCTGGCTGAGAGCATGCTGGGAACCCAGCTGCTGTCCAGCTGGCAATAGGGCAGCAGCCACCCTGCTGGGCTCAGGACTCCTGACCCACGCCCACATCCCTGCAGTGCAGCAGCTAGTCTGCCATGAACTTTAAACCCCCAGCAGTATGTCATCCCTCAATACCATGCTACCCAATCTGCTCATCTCAGGCCCAGGAGGTCCTGATCCCTGCTTGCAAATGCCCACCCAGCGACACTGGAGAGGGCACTGACCTCAGTGATCCAAAGCCAGAGGAGGAACACGGGCCAATCTTTGTCCAGGAGCAACCTCTGCTCTTCACATCTTCCTTCACCAGCACCTACCCACCACCCTGTACGTCCCTACTCACCTTGCATCAGTTTGCTGTGGGGAAATCTGTATTATCTGTCCCTGAAACCCATACAGAATATTACAGTGTGATACCATAGCTTGAAGCTTCCATCCAACAAATGGCCATCCCAAAACCCACATGGAGGTCATCCACTAATTCCACACCAACATGGCATCTTGGTACAGATTATAGTGTGAAAAACAGACCAAGTCCCTCCCGCCTTCTTGGAGCTTACACAAACAAATGTGGCTACATTCCGGCACACAGGGATATCAGAAACGGATGTCAGATTTTTATATATAATTTTTATACATCCAAAATAGACTTCTTCTGGCATTTTTCAAAATTGAAGAACATAAGACATCCAGAAGGCAAGGTTTGGCACACTAGGATGCTGACTTGCATCATTATTTCCAGAGCCAACTCTTTCATTACTAAGAGCATTATTGTAGGTAGCCTCCACCCAGCTTCTACCTCCACTCACTCAACACGTTTTTCAAGTCTTTTATTGATGTATTCATTTTAACATCATGTGTCTTATGCTCAGAAGAGAGCTGACTTCAGAAGGAAGACCTCAGCAGTTTTAGAAACTTTTGCCTAGCAGTATTCTGTATTTGATTTTCGTTGGGTTAAGAATTCCTGTGCACCTCTTAGCTATGTCCCCTCACAACTAAGACTTCTCTGATTTACATCAGTGGAACAGCACTTGAGTGACTGTGCCACATCCACCCACGTTTGTTGTACAAGGTGCATGAATTTTTTTTTTTTTTTTTTGAGAGAGAGAGAGATTGAGAGAGAGTGAGCAAGTGTGCTTGCAGACAGGGTGCAATAGGGAGGGGCAGAGAGGGAAGGAGGGAGGGGCAGAGAGGGAAGGAGAGAATCTTTTTTTTTTTTTTTTTTTTTTGGAAGGAGAGAATCTTAACCAGGCTCCTCACTTAGTGCTCAGCACAGAGCCTGCCACAGAGCTTGAACTCAGGACCCTGAGATTGTGACCTGAGCTGCAATCGAGTCAGAGGCATACCTGACTGAGCCACCCAGCTGCCTTTCTGTCTTGATGATTTTTGTCTTTTTTCCCCCTGAAAGATGTATGTATGTATGTATTCATGAGAGACACAGAGACACACACAGAGGGAGAAGCAGGCTCCCTGCGAGGGAGCCCAATGCGGGACTTGATCCCCAGACCGAGATCATGACCTGACCCTAACGCAGACGCTCAACCACTGAGCCACCCAGACGTCCTGATTTTTGTCTTTGATTCACTGGGGAAATCATATGACCTGGCTTTTTTTTTTTTTTTTTTTTTTGACCTGGCTTATCAAAAGTGTTGATTCAGCAGATAGCCAACTCTGGATAAGCATTCAAAGATCCTTCCTGGTTATTGAAAGGAATGTATCTTAGGGCAAAGACTTTGTCTTTACTTAGTTTGCACACTACCAATACTATTACTGATGATAACTGTAAATCTAAGGAGATGTGAGATTCGACGAACAGACTTCTTGAAGTGTAGTTACTAATGTCTGGGCTCAGGGTGTATTTTAGATTTAGGCTCCTAGGGTTACACAAAGAAAATTGTCCCCTAGGCAAAAATGACAGACTGGATGGAATAGAAACCCAAACAAGAGGAGGGCATGAATGAGCTTGGCAAGTGCACAGAGCCCTGGAGGACAGGCCTGACGGGTGGAGGCAGATGCTCCAAACCTGGTCCCAGACTGCCCATCATGTGACGACCAGCAGATTGCAGAGCTTTGGCTGATGGAGGGGCTGGGTGCCCTTCGAGAAAGGCAGGAGTCAGATCTGCACGGCATGCAGAAGCCGTGCCTGGGACGTACGTTAAGAAAGGAGCACACTCCCCTCTTAGCATCCTGCTGCCCTTCTTCTTCTTTTTTTTAAATTTAAATTCCATTTGGTTAACATATACTGTATTATTAGTGCTAGGGGTAGAGGTCTGTGATTCATCAGTTGCCTATAACACCCAGTGCTCATCCCATTATGTGCCCTCCTTCATGGCCATCCCCCAGTTATCCCCCCCACACCCGGCAGCGACCCTCAGTTTGTTTCTAAAGTTCAGCGTTGGGATTCCTGGGTGGCTCAGCGGTTTAGCACCTGCCTCCAGCCCAGGGCATGATCCTGGAGTCCCAGGATCGAGTTCCATGTCGGGCTCCCTGCATGGAGTCAGCTTCTCCCTCTGCCTGTGTCTCTCATGAATAAATAAATAAAATCTTTAAAAAAAAATAAAGTTCAGCATCTCTCATGGTTTGTCACCCTCTCTGTTTCCGTCTAATGTTTCCTTCCATTCTGCTTGCCCTTCTGCCATCTATTCGACTCAGACTCCTGGAGCCCAGAGGTCTCTATTTACATATCAAGGCCCAAGGCCCAGGAGTGACGGAATGAGAACTCCCCTGAGCTCCAGGGGACCTGACGCAGTGGAGGATGACAATGGCCTGCAGACCCCTCTCAAGGCGCCTAGAAGGACTTAGAAAACTAGGGGCGGGCTAGCTGCCCTCACCTTCCAGCACAGCTGCAGCCTTTCTTTGGTCAAGAGGACTCAATGTTTCCAGAAGCTCAGATGGGCTGATGATCCCGTTTTGTGCCTCAATTTTTTTTTTAAAGATTTTATTTATTTATTCATAGACACACACACACACACACACACACACACACACACAGAGGGGCAGAGGCACAGGCAGAGGGAGAAGCAGGCGCCATGCAGGGAGCCTGACATGGGACTCGATCCAGGGTCCCCAGGATCAAACCCTGGGCTCCAGGCGGCGCTAAACCGCTGCGGGTTTAGCCGCAGGGGCTGCCCTTGTGCCTCAATTTTTTACAGTGATAGTTGCTGGGCTTTGAGCACACCCAGAAAATTTTAAGGACACTCATGCAGGCACTACAGTTTCCTCCAGCCTTTCCATGAAGTCATGATGTTTTCTGAGCCCCCTAGTTGACTTAGATAGATATTTGGTGACTTTCTGGCTAAGGGTAGTCTCTGGGTATTCCAGGTCAGCAGAAGAGGGTGCAGGGCCCTCAAGGGAACAGGCGAATTTTTCTAGTGTCACAGGCAAGCCAAAGGCATCCTTCTTGAGTCTTCCCTGCCAGCACCGGGGGTGGCATGCCTCCTGATGGCACCTCCCAATATTTGCGGAGCCATCCTACCAGACAGGCCTGAGCAGTTGTATATGGGTGTATACAGGTCATTTGAGGAAACTTCTGCTGTGACAGCATTGATAAAATACTTGGCCTTAAAAAAAAAAAAAAAAAACAAACTTGACCTTTCTCGTATTTTGTTACATTGAGATATAATGCACATACCAAATACTCTTTTATTTTTATTTATTTATCTTTTAATATTTTATTTATTTATTCATGAGAGGCACAGAAAGAGAGGCAGAGATATAGGCAGAGGGAGAAGCAGACTCCTCGCAGGGAGTCCGATGCGGGACTTGATCCCTGAACTGGGATCACACCTTGGCGGAAGGCAGGTGCTCAACCACTGAGCCACCCAGGTGTCCCCCAAATGCCCCTTTAAAGTATACATTTTGGGGATTCCAGCGTGGCTCAGTGTATTTAGCACCTGCCTTCAGTCCAGGGCATGATACTGGAGTCCTGGGATCAGGTCCCACATCAGGCTCCCTGCATGGGGCCTGCTCCTCCCTCTGCCTATGTCTCTGCCTCTGTGTGTGTGTGTGTCTCATGAATAGATAAATAAAATCTTAAAAAAAAAAAGTGTACATTTCAGTTGTTTTAGTTTACTCACAAGGTCATGCAATTGTTACCACCACCCAATTCCAGAATGTTCTCATTACCTTCAAAAGGAGTCCCCTTACCCATTAGTGGTCACTCTCAATTGACCCATAACATTTTCTTCCTCCGTACATTTGTCCATTCTGGACAGTTCATAGGAATAGAACCATACAATATTGGCCTTTTGTGACGGGCTTCTTTCACATCGCATAATGTATTCAAGGCTTACCCATGTGGTAGCTTGTATCTGTACATCAAGCCATTTTATTGCCAAACAACATTCCAGTTTATGGGTTGACCACATTTAGCCTTTGTGCTCATCAGTCGAAGGACCCTTGAGCTATTTCCACTTTTCTACCATCAGGAAGAATGCAGCTGTAAACATTTGTTTGTACGTGTTTGTGTGGACATATGTTTTCATTCGTTCTGGGTGTGCACCTGGGGGTGGAATTGCTGGGCCCCACGGTAGCTCCATGGTTAAGTTTTTAAGGAACTGTCAAACTTATTTCCCGATCAGCTGCACCATTTTGCGTTCCCACTAGACTGTACAGATTCCAGTTTCTCCACATCCTCACCAACGCTTGTTATTTTCTGTCTTTAAAAAAAAAAAAAGTCACCTAGCATTTGTGTTGTGTCCCCCAGTTGTTGAATAACTGCTTGATTGGGACAGAATTCACAGAGTATCTACTTGGAGTGCTCAGTGGCATTGAGATGCTATCCCTGGTGCCCATCTGGGAGAGGACACACCCAGACTTAACAATAAATCCAGGTCGGGCCCCAGGGAGGTGACACTTAGAAGAAGATACAACCGGTCTAAGTGGAGCATTGGTGAAGTTACCCACAGGCTTCCAGCCGCCCTGACATTGATCTTGCCAATCCTCCAGTTTCTACTCATCTGATTTCTTTACTTCTGTATTCTTGCCTTCAGACTCAGATTTAGATAATGAATCAGTTGTGCAACACAATTAGTCAAAACCTAGGAAAGGAAGCGCAAACCCTAGAGTGTTTCCAAATTTAGTTGAACTTCTATGTCATTATAATGTCGATATTGCTAAGATTGTAGCTAATGATAAAAGGGGACCTGTGTTTTATTTGTGCAATAAAATCCAAAAGGAATTTTTATTTTTATTTATTTTTCTTTAAAGATTTTTATTTTTTTTGTTTTTTTTTTAATTTTTTTTTAAGATTTTTAAAATTTATTTGAGACAGAGAGATAGCAAGAGAGAGCACGAGCAGAGGGGACAGGTTGAAGCAGACTACCCCCCTGAGCAGGATCCTAACTTGAGATTCATCCCAGGACCCTGGAATCAAATCCAAATCCAAGACAGATGCCAGCTGAGCCGCCTAGGCTCCCCTTTATCAGTTTTTGTTATAAAGTGGCCCATTGCCTCTTGTATTTTCCCATAGAATTGCAAATATATTTTTATTGTAGAAATTATCACTGGTACTATAATTTTTTGTGTGTCCCCACTAATCTTTGAAGTCTTTGAAGGAGGATAGATGTGTTTTTTTGTATTTTTGTTTTTGTTTTATAAATGTCTTGTTCCACATCTCCAGGAGCACACGCAGCTACTAGTACAAAGGATATTTTCATTGAATGTTTCTTTTTTGGTTGGTTAAATGAATAAGACAGATACAGGAGCTAGTTCAAGACCTCATATTTAAGGACTCACATATTTGAATGTGAACATTATTTGCAAAGTTGCATCCCTCTTTCAGCTGCTGGAGAAGAGTGGGAACTGAAAGGGTTGCATATAAACATCCGAGTTATTTTGAGTAGATTAAAACTATCAATAAATTGGAAATAATATCTGTTGTGTTTTAATAAATGAGAATTTGTTTTTGTTTTTTTAAAGATCTTATTTATTCATTCATGACAGACACACACAGAGAGAGAGAGAGAGACAGAGAGAGGAGAGAGAGGCAGAGACAGAGGCAGAGGGAGAAGCAGGCTCCATGCGGACAGCCCAAAGGGGAACTTGATCCCAGCAACTTGGGATCATGCCCTGAGACAAAGGCAGATGCCCAACCACTGAGCCACCCAGGGGTCCCAATAAATGAAAAATTGAATGTTAATGCAATTCATTAGGGTTGATTATTTTCTCAATCTCAGGACTGTATAAGTGAATTAAATATACATACATTTTGCGTTGACTGAGGAAGAACATTGTTGTAAAAACATTAGGAATCTTGGGACGCCTCTCTCTCTGCCTCTCTGTGTCTCTCATGAATAAATAAATAAATGAAATTTTAAAAAGTAAATCACAATTATGATCTGCAATTCCATTTCGTTGCCCAAACTCCATTATTCTTTCTAAATGTAATTAGCACATATTAATAAAGAGGTTTGATGTGGGATCGTGGAGCGCTATGGTCAAGAAAGACTTCTTGAGACGTCTTTGGTGCAAAGAGGTGGTTTTATGAAAGCACAGGGACAGGACCTGAGGGCAAAGAGCTTCATTTGAACCTGTGAGGAGTGACTGATTATATAGGGTCTTTTGTCCTGTGGAGATGAAGGTGATGTTAGGGCTGCAGGAAATTGAGTCTATAGGTTCTTGGAGGTCTGGTTATGATTAGGATTGTGTTTTTCTTGTAAACCATTAGACAGTTTCAAAGTACTGTGGAGTTTCATGTCCTGCTCTACAATTGATGTGATTTGATGTGGGATCCAGGAGCGAGGGGTCAAGAAAGAATGGAGATGATTTCAGTGCCAAAAAGGTGGTTTTCATGAAGGAGAAGGCAGGCTGAGGACAGAGGATAAGCTGACACCCTCAACCCTCCCTCCCTCCAGGGGGGATGCGTGCGACATTCCTCAGGCATTCCTGGCTGCCCTAAAATTAAGGGAAGGAAAAACAAATGGCTGAGTGATTAGAGATCACTGTCCTGCAGGACAGGAATCTCCTCTACTGTACCAGTCTTAGTGATTTACAAGGAGTAAGTGTTCTTATCAATAGCCTGACTTCCAGAGACCCATAGATTCAATGTCCTGGAGCCCTAACACCACAGAAGACGTGGGAGACAGAAGCAGAAGGAAATGCAAATAAAATTAAAAGTCCTTAAAACCTGCAGCTCCTTCCTTGACAAAGAACCTTCCTCCAGGAAGCTCCCAACTGTCCTCACTTAGATGCTTCGCTGGAGGGACAAACAGCCTCAGCCAGACAATAAGCAGGCCTCCGATGTCTCCTAGGTCCTCCTTAACATATGAAAGCCTTCTGGAAACCTCCCTCTGTCCTCACCGCCCCCCCCCCCCTCCAGCTCCCACGGAGATCCTCAGCCACCCTCACAACCTCGGGCCAGCAGCTCTTCCTGCCCATGGGTCCTGCTCCCCCACCCCCCAGGCTTTCATAAAACCACCTTTTTGCACCAAAGACCTTTGAAGAACTTCCTTGGCTGTCAGCTCCAGACCCCAACACCCCCAAACCACATCAGTTTTATTAAAAACTGATTATGTACCATGGAGTGGGGGGGGAGGCAAACACAGGGGAAGTTTCCAAAAGGGCTTTTGTATGCAAAAGACGACTCCCAGGGTCCTGGGGGCCTGGTTATTGTCTGTCTGAGGCTGTTGGTCCCGCCAGCACTGCATTAAGGTTAAGACAGCTGGGAGCTTCCTGGAGAAGGATCTTCTCAGCCCACCTCTCAGACTTGGCCGCGGGCTGCAGGTTGTAAGGACTTTGATCCACCTTCCTTCTGCTTTGTGCTACGCATCACCACAAGAGTTTTCACAGAAATTAAACGTACTAATGTAGCGAATCTCAAAAAAGGAAGTGCACACTGCCGAAATCAAAACCATTTTGGCGTTTTTAAAAACGCAAATTACCAGTGTGGTATGTTATTTTGAACAAAGAGGAAATAGTTACTACAACTCTCCAGGGAGAAATTCTGGTAATATATGAAGTTCTGTGCTGTTTAGGCCTGTCCCTCTCCTTACAACAAAGGAGAGAAAGTGACTTCTGAAAACAGGCTAGAGGTACCTGAAACTGTTGCAAAACTTAAGAATATTCTTTCTGAAAAAAAAAAAAAAAAGAATATTCTTTCTGAATCTGAAACAACAAAGAAAAGATACTGGAAGTACTTCTGTTTTGGGTACAAATTAAATTTTGGAATTTCAAATGTTAGTACATGTTTTTTCAGCTACTTTAGGAGCTGCAAGACCATGAATCCGTAAGAACCAGGAGAAGCAAACACACAGACGCCCCATTTCTCTTTCATATGTTGAAAAAGCCTCCGATCCAGCAAATTCGAGGATGAATTGGCTTTATTAACGGGTTTGTGGATTGGCGCAGCGTCCAGCCCAGCAAGAGGGGAGCTCTCCCGAGCTGAACCAGAGAAAGGTTTTAGAAGGCAGAGCCCAGGGATTAAAGAGACAAGGAATTCATTAGCAAGGAATGCATTGTTAGGCACCGCTGCCCCAGGGGAGGCTGGGGTCCGTCGAACCTCCTAGGACCCGCCCGGAAATTCCACCTTCCCGGGTAAAGGTTACATTCCTGAGCGCCGGCGGACTCGGACGGCGCCGTCCTCTCCTCGGGCGCGGGCGCGGGCGCGGGTGCAGGGCGGCCTGGCCTCCCGCCGCGGCGGGGTCCCGCTCCGCCGGCCGCCTCCCTCCTCGCCCACCCCCGCCCCGCTCCCTCCCCCCGCTCCGCCTGCCCCTCCCCCGCCCCCCGCCCCGTAACCCTCCGCCCTCCTGGGACGGGCTCTCCTCCCGGTCACCGCAGGCATCCCCCGCCCCCAGCCCCTAACCCTTCCCGCCAGACCCTCCTCTCGGTCCCTGCAGGGATCCCCCCTCCCTGCACCCCCGGTCCCCCCACCCCCTGCACAGACACCTAACCCTGCAGCCACAGACCCTCCCCTTGGTCCCCGCCCCCCTTCCCGCCAGACCCTCCTCCCAGTTCCTGTAGGGAGCCCCCCTCCTCGCACCCCCGGGCCCCGTCCCCCGCACCCCTAACCCTCCTACCACAGACTGCAGGGACCCCCCCACCCCTAACCCTTCCCGCCAGACCCTCCTCTCGGTCCCTGCAGGGAACCCCCCTCCTCGCACCCCCGGTCCCCGGACCCCCCACCCCCGGCCCGAACCCCTAACCCTCCAGCCGCAGACCGCAGGGACCCCCCCCACCCCTAACCCTTCCCGCCAGACCCTCCTCCCAGTCCCTTTTTAAAAAATTTTTTTTAATTTATTTATGATAGTCACAGAGAGAGAGATAGAGAGAGGCAGAGACACAGGCAGAGGGAGAAGCAGGCTCCATGCAGGGAGCCCGACGTGGGATTCGATCCGGGTCTCCAGGATCGCGCCCTGGGCCAAAGGCAGGCGCCAAACCGCTGCGCCACCCAGGGATCCCCCTCCTCCCAGTCCCTGCAGGGAGCCCCCCTCCGCGCACCCCCGGCCCCGTCCCCCGCACCCTAACCCTCCAGCCGTAGACCGCAGGGATCCCCCCTACCCCTAACCCTTCCCGCCAGACCCTCCTCCCAGTGCCTGCAGGGAGCCCCCCTCCCTGCACCCCCGGTCCCCCCACCCCCGGCACAGACCCCTAACCCGCCCCCGCCCCCCCGCGCCCTAACCCTCCCCGCCACGGGGTGTCCTCCCGCCCCCAGCCCCGGGACCCCTAACCCTCCGGCCGCGGACCTCCCTCCCCTCCCCGCCCAGCACCTCCTCGGTCCCCGCCCCGCCCCCTAACCCTTCCCGCCAGACCCTCCTCCCAGCCCCCGCGGGGTCGCCCCGCCCCGCGCCTCCGGCCCCCGAGCGGTGGGCGGGAGGGGCCCCTACAGCGGCCCGCGGGAGCGCAGACGGTGACCCACGCGGGGACGCCCCTGAGCGAGGCTGCGCGCTCCCCGCCCGAGCACGGCCCCCGGGGGCCCGCCCGCCGCCGCGGAAGGCGCATGCGCTGCCCTCGGCCCCGGAGGGTGGGGGTGGGAGCGCCGCCCGCCGGGCGCGGGGCGCAGCGCAGGAGCTCGGCGCCCCCCGCTCAGGGTTGCCTGGCGCCCCCTCCTGGCCGCCGGGAGCGTGAAGGGCCGCCCGCGCCCCGTGCTCCCACCGCCGCGCTTGGGGACACCGAGAATCAAAGTATAAAGTCGATTTCTAGGGGCCAGCTGCTTTCCCACACGCTAGTAATTGGCGATTGAATTTTAACGTTGAAAAACGCCATTTTTAATGTCCACTTGACCTCCCCCAAATTGAAGTCCTTAGTTACCAACCTAAAAACATCTGTAAAAATATGCATTCAGAAGCCTCATAAACCTGCTGAAAGATCGCAAACAAAATCTGAATTAACACGGACAAGTAGGGGGACCCCTGGGTGGTCCAATGGTTTGCGCCGCCTTCGGCCCAGGGTGTGCTCCTGGGGACACGGGGTCGAGTCCCACGTCGGGCTCCCTGCATGGAGCCTGCTTCTCCCTCTGCCTGTGTCTCTGCCTCTCTCTGTGTGTGTCTCACATGAATAAAATAAAACCTTAAAAAATATATAAGATAAAATACAGAGATGTTTGTTTTTCATGACCCACAGACTCCATATTCTTAAATTGACAATTCTTCCTAATTTGATGTGCAGATTCAGCTTAACCCCAACCAACATGCAAGCAAAGCTAGTTGCTAAACCTAGAATTTCTACACAACATATGAGTGAGGAATAAAGCTAGAAAACTTGGGGATCCCCGGGTGACTCAGTGGTTTAGCGCCTGCCTTCAGCCCAGGGCCTGATCCTGGAGTCCTGGAATCGAATCCCGCATCGGGCTCCTTGCATGGAGCCTGCTTCTCCCTCTGCCTGTGTCTCTGCCTCTCTCTGTGTGTCTCTCATGAATAAATAAATAAAATCTTAAAAAAAAAAAAAGCTAGAAAACTCACACACCCACATTGCAAGGCTTACATAAATACAGTGAATAAAGTAAAATTACAGCAATGGAGTGAGTGATCTGCAACAAGGTGAGTCTCCCACCTCTCCTCACTGTCTCCGCCTCTCTCTCTGTGTCTCTCATGAATAAATAAATAAAATCTTAAAAAAAAAAGATTATCTAGTCCTTACTCAATGGAGATATCAATAGATAGTTAAAATACTTAGTTTCCTTGCTTGGCTTGCAATAAAGGACCAAGCGTACAAGTCCCCAGTGGCAACCCAGTAGGGACCCCTCTCACTTCTGAGAGCTTTCTCTGTATCCTCACTTAATAAACTTCTATCCCTTTACTCACTCTCCTTTGTTTGCGAGATTCATTCTTCGACTCCATGAGACGAAAAGCTCTCCCATATAAAAATGAAAAATGTGTGCTCAGTACATGTCAATATAAATTTGTTGAAACTCATACACTGTACAATGCCAACAGTGAACCATATAGTAATAACATGGATTCTGGGCGATAACACTTGTCACCATAGGTTCATAGTTTCAACAGATGTACGATCCATTGGTAACAGAAGAAGCTGTGTTTGTGTGGGGCAAGGGGTGTACAGAAAATCTCACACTGTTCTCGGAGGGGGGGCGGGCAGGATGGGGCTAGAAGGGAATGGAAGCAGTATGGGAGTCAGGGTCTGGAGAGAGGTGTTGGGAGCAGTTCCTGCAGTGGGCGCAGTCTGTGCTGGTGAAAATATCACCTGGGTATATTACCAGACCAGAGGACCCAGGCATGGGCTGTATACACTATGTGAGCTAAGAAGGTCAATGATCACATGGCATCTGCCACAGAGCAAATAAAAGGTTGGCAAGACGATAGCCTCAAAATTACTGCTCAGAAAGCACTCTTCTGTACAACCTTGGGCTGAACTTGCTGGAAAAGGCCATCTTATGCATCTTCCCTAAGGAAAAAAAAAATGCAATCAATAACATTCTGAAAGACTAGTGCAATAAAATCAGGTTATGCAAAAGACAAGATATAGCTCTTTTTTTGACAGGCAGAGTTACTTGAAAACAATGCAGTATTGGAGGAATCTTTTTTTTTTAAGAGTTTATTTATTTAAAAAAAAGAGTTTATTTATTTATTCATGACAGACACACACAGAGAGAGGCAGAGACACAGGCAGAGGGAGAAGCAGGCTCCATGCAGGGAGCCCGATGTGGGACTCCATCCAGGGTCTCCAGGATCACACCCTGGGCTGAAGGCAGCGCTAAACCGCTGAGTCACCAGGGCTGCCCTACATACATGAATTTAAAGTCTTTGCTTTAATTCATCTTTTGCTTTTTCATCTTTCACTACTCTCCAGTACAATATGCAGAGGCTGCCCTCTGGACTGATGTTATTTACTGAACCATCTACACATTACATCTGTTGGGAAGGGAACTTAACGCTGCTGAGTCATGATTTACCTGCAAGATGCCCCGGGCTGCCTAGTTACCTTTCTCCCCAGCACTTCTCAAACTCAACTGTATTCCTGACTCCACAGGATCTCATTTTGCTTGCCAGTGATTTCCACCCCCCTCCTGGAGATTTGCCAGTGTTGGACTTAGCAGGGGAGGTGAAGCAGCGACTCCTTTACAGGGTGCCATGCATGTGGTAATTCAATGACAAGCAGCCCACATGGGGTTTTAGGGCACAGAAACTCAGCTCGCAGTCTGCCCACCGTTGCTGCCATTCTTGGGGCTCTGAACCCCTTCCTTTGGGCGGGGACCCTTTCCTCTGGGCTCCTTTCTTTCTTTCTTTTTAAAAAAGATTTTATTTATTTATTTGAAAGACACAGAGAGAGAGAGAGAGAAAGAGCAAGCACGAATAGGGTGAGGGTAGAGGGAGAAGCAGACTCCTGCTGAGCAGGGTGCCTGATAGGGGACTCGATCCTGGAACTCCAGGATCATGACCTGAGTTGAAGGCAGGTGCTTAACTAACTGAGCCACCCATGCACCCTGGGCTCCTTTCTCTTGTCCTGCAGCGGAGCCTCAGTCCTTCTGGGCAGACAGCACATGAAGGAGAAAACACTATGGATACATCAATGTCCAGCAAACATTGTGCTTCTGAGGGAAAGGTTTCTGGTTGCTTCTGCTGTAATTCCTCATGTCAGGCAGGTGTGCAGAGAGGACTCCAGGGGCCATGCCATCCCTCCCAACCGAGAGACCATGTCGCCCTTCGGGTGTCACCCTCCCCAGGGGTCCTGTCAAAGCCTGGCCTCTCCACTCTTTGGCCCACACCCTGTGACCCCCATTGCCCACCCTCCAGGGGCTCTTTCAGCCCCTGGGACCCTCTGTCCTCTCCCACAAAGCTCGGGTCTCTAAGCTACTTGCCCTTATATATAATTCATGGATTTCCTTCCACCTCATTCAGTAGCCAAAGACTGGACACATTTCAGGCCCACCCTGCAAGCTCCCTGCCTGCTTCCCAGCGGCTGGAGGGGGCTCCCCTCGCCGACATGCCATTGGTGGTGACCCTACAGTGCTCTGCTGCCCCTTTCTCTGACTGGGGACACTATCACCCCTCCTGTCACTGACCCCATGATTCCCAGGGCTCCCAGGGCTCCCAGGGCCTCCTGGGCCGACACCCAGCTTCTGTTTTAAACACCACACTGTTTACAGGGCCCCCCTCCTGCTTGGGGGTCGCTTCCCATCTCACCCCATCTGCTCCTTCGCAGGCCTGGAAGTGCTGTTCACACGGCTTCACCGATCCCTGGTTCTTGGGTCATTCCTGCATCCATGCACGAGAGTCAAATCCCTGGGAGAACAGCACATGTCCTCCTGGGTCCCAACAATGGTCGTCTGTACCTGGTCTCCCTTTCTGTCGCTCGATTCCTTCAGAATCCACGGAATCAGGCTGCCCAGTCCCACAGAATGGGTGTGGACAAAGCTACGGTGACCGCCTCTGACCCAGATGGGACCTCGTGGGCACCTGGCCGTCCTTCTTCACCACGAAGACAGCCAGCATCTGACTGGGGCCGGCTCTCCATCATGTGCTAAAACCCCTTGTTTCCCTGGTCTCGGGAACACCGTTGTGTCCACAGGGCTCTCTGGTGCAGCCCAGAGAGGACCATGTCCTCCTGACCCTGGATCTGTGGGCCCCACCACCTGCCAGTCTGAGAACCTGGGAGGCCTGGGAGGTCGTGTGCAGGCCAGAGGCCTCGTTCTCCCAGTTTTGGTCCATGAAGGAATTGCAAGGACTCTATGGTCCACCTGGCCCTGCCTCCACCAGCCCAGGACATGGGCTCTCACTGGGTGCACACCTGTCCTGATCTCCCGCTCCACCTTCCAGCGTGTGTGACCGTACAGTGCTGCCCTTCAAGCACTAGGTCTCACCATGTCTCCCCTTTCCTCAAAACCCTCCATGGCTTCCATCTCGGAACAAAAAGCACAGCCCCTGGGAGCCAGGCTGGCCCTCTAGGACCTGTAGCTCTATGACCTCTGGGGTCTAACCCCACCCCCTACCCTGCCCTCCCATGCTTCCAGCGCAGGGAATGCATTCAGGACACCTTCCCATGCCTCCCCTCTGCCTGGAGAATTGCAATCCCAGAGACCCTCAGGTTCTGCGCCCACTCCCCTGGCTGTGCAGGCCCCCGAGGGTCCCCCTCGCCCCTTCCCTTTGCTATGAGCATTTATCATCTCCTGATACACTGCACACTTGTCTGTCCATGATGTGTCTCCTGACCTCAGCCTGGACCCACACGCTCTTCCTGTGCCAGATGACAGCTTGCTCGCAGGTCTTGTGACCTGTGATCCTGGGCACATGATGAGGGTGGGGAGGAAGACAGGAGAGAAAAGCAGGACAAAGAAAAAATGGAGCTGGCCTCTGCTGTGGGATGCTAAGCACTCGGCCTTCTGAGACCCTTTGCAGAGCCTAAAGGGATCCCTGAAGCCACTGGCTGGGAAGGAAGAGAGGCTGGCACTAGTTCACAGCCTGCACTTCCAGGGGGCAGGAGTGGGTGCGGGGGGTGTGGGAGGGCCACTCCCAGATGTGGCAAACTGGGAGGCCACATCTAAGGGCACTCGATGGGCATCGGCTCATAGAGAGACAAATTCACCCATCCCTGCTGTTTCCTTCTACTCTGGCCTTCAGTGGGTGGGTTGATGCCTGTCCCAGACCCTGTCCCAGTCACTGAACCCTGAGTCTGGTGTCCTTGTCCATGTCTGCAGAAGGCTAAATTCAGAGTACAGTCGATGTTCTCTTATTACATGCTGCGCTGTCTACAGCAGTCCAGAAATGAGGGCGGCCACCGAGCTCTGGAAATGCAGCTGGTCTGAACCCAGAAGAACTGTCAGCATAGAATATGCACTAGAACCCAAAGACTTGGTAAACAAAGAAAAAATAATGAATGTAAAATATCTTACTAATAATGTTGAGATTGGGGAGCTTGGGTGGCTCAGTTGGTTAAGTGTCAGCTCAGGTCATAATCTCAGGGTTCTGGTATGGAACCCCACAGTCGGGCTCCCTGCTTAGTGGGGAGTCTGCTTCTCCCTCTCTCTCCGAGGGATGAGTATGTGCTGCTTGTGTGTGCTCTCTCTCAAATGAATAAATAAAAATCTCTGAAAAACATTTAAATAGTAATGTTGAGATTGAGTAGATGTTGAAAGAATAATATTTTGGATCTATGCCTTATATAAAATATGTCATAAAATCAGGTCACCCGTTTCTTTCTGCTTTTTTACTGTACTCCCAGAAAATTTTAAATTGCATATATTTCTATCGGACAATGTTGATCCAGGGCAGAGTGCGTTTGGCTCTATGTTTTTGACGCTTGGGCAGACAGCCCTCTGTCTGGGGAGGACGAGGTCAAGCCACCCAGTAGATGCCAGTAGCACCCCTCTCTCCAACAGGAAAACCAGAATATCTGCAAACATCACCCAAGTGCCCAGATCCCCAGCCCTGTGTGTGTGAGGGCAGCTGATTTCCCATTCTGTGCACAGGAGGAAATGTAATAACCAGACTGGTAGGTAGTCAGATCTGTCCTTGTCTTGTTTGGGGCACAGAGTGCAATGAGGCACTATTGTGGGTGGAGGAGTGAGCTTTTCTGGAATTCTTCAGTCCTTGCTATGTGCTCTTGATAACTGAGCCCAGGTGAGCCCGATGCCTGGTCCATCACCAGGACCAGGGTGATGCCTGCACACAGGACTGGGCATGCTGAGCACTTGCTGAGGGCCCTGTGTCCACTGTTCCCCCTGCACCAACATCATCAGCCCCACTACTAGGCAGGGACAGCACTTCCTCAGCAATGACAGCTCTTCCTCTTTTCACCATAGATGCAGGCAGTTTTGAAAGTTTTGAAGTGATTATCCTCTCAGCACCATACTCAAGCTTTCTCCTTACCCCAGGGAAGGAATCCCAGATACTTTCCCCAGATTCAGAAGCTGAGGAGAAAAGCCCTGATACCTTAGAAAAAGGTTCCTTCTGTTTCCCTCCAAATATTTTTTTTTTTTAAGATTTTATATATCCATTCATGAGAGACACACAGAGAGAGGCAGAGACACAGGCAGAGGGAGAAGCAGGCTCCATGCAAGGAGCCCAATGTGGGACTTGATCCTGGGACTCCAGGATCATGACCTGAGCCAAAGGCAGACACTCAACCATTGAGCCACCCAGGCGTCCCAAAGATTTTTCTTTTGAAAATTTTAAAAAGATTTTTAAAAATTTATTCATGAGAGACACACAGAGAAAGGCAGAGACACAGGCAGAGGGAGAAGCAGGCTCCCTGCAGGGAGCATGATGTGGGACTTTATCCCAGGACCCCGGGATCACACTCTGAGCCAAAGGCAGATGCTCAACCACTGAGCCACCTGGGCATCCCAGCAAAGGTGCTTTTGTTAAGGAGTCTGATCTTAAAAAGTGAACTCCTCTCTCTGAAGCAGGAGAGAGGTTCTTGGTTCTTGTCTCATGGAGTCAAAAAATGAATCTCATGGACAAAGGAGAATAAGTAAAGCAATAGAAGTTTATTAAATGAGGATACAGAGAGAGCTCTCAGGAGTGAGGGGATCCTGACAGGGATGCCATGGGGGTTTTGTAGGGTTGGTCCTTTGTTGAAAGCCAACCAAGGAACCTAAATCCTTTTACCATCTCTATTGACATCACCATTGAGTAAGGACTAGTGATGACATCCTCAATGGCTTACTTCCATTTCAGGGTCTTTGTTGGTCACAAGTAGCTGTTATAACAAGACCCCGCCTCTGGCACCTGGGACTGGATGATCTGGTTTATTTATCTCTGGTTTACTTTCATCTGCACATTTTTGGGATTTTTGTGAGCCTGATTCTGTGGCCCCCTACCTAGGCCTGCCTGTCCCTTACTCATTTCCACTCATTTACCAGTTTAACAGGCACATTATTGGCTAAGGAGAAACTTTAAAATTTGTGGTGGGAATAGGGGCATTAATAACTATTAATATACTTTTTAGATGTAGTCTACTTTGCACTTTCAGGGGAATCAATTTTGAAAATCATGGGAAGTATTCATGACTACAGCTCAAGTAGGGAGAGAACGGGGAACTGGAGGAGCCTTGGAGTTCTTTTTTTTTTTTTTTTTTTAAGATTTATTTATTTATTTATTCAGAGAGAGAGAGAGAGAGAAAGGCAGAGACACTGGCAGAGGGAGAAGCAGGCTCCATGCAGGGAGCCCGACGTGGGACTTGATCCCGGGACCGCTGAGCCATCGGGGCTGCCCTGGAGTTTCTATTACAAATGGAGCACCAGGGATTCCTGGGTGGCTCAGCGGTTGAGCGTCTGCCTTTGGCCCAGGGCGTGATCCTGGAGACCCAGGATGGAGTCCCACATCGGGTTCCCTGCATGGAGCCTGCTTCTCCCTCTGCCTGTGTCTCTGCCTCTCTCTCTCTGTGTTTCTCATGAATAAATAAAGAAAATCTTTAAAAAAAAAAAAAAACCACCAAAACCTAAAGAAAGACCAAATGCAGCACCATATCCTTCATGACAAATCTCAACAAAAGCTTTCTAACCACATCTGTCCAGAGATCACAAATAATCTCTCCAGGTCTGCCTAGGTCTTGGTAACAGGCCCAATGCCTCTTTCAAACGTTGGGGGAATCCGTAGAAAAAGGCAGGGCTCCCTAATGTCCATGGTTAACATTTCCATTCTGAGCACCTGATGTGAAAATCACTTGAAGAGGACAACCCAGCTAGTGAAGAATGAATACTCCACCCCGCCCAGTCCACAGAAAAATAGAAAGACAGGGCAACTCTTTGCTGCAGAGACAGAGTGTGTGTGTGTTTTTCATTGAAATTCCTCATATCGCCTACTCTGTATGTTCTTCACCTAATTTCTTAAGGAGATGGAGCCCTAAGGTTTCAAAATATTTTCTTGTAAACCTCTTGTGTTTAATTCATTTTATTCTTTAATGTCATAGTATGAGGGGATCCCTGGGTGGCTCAGCGGTTCAGCGCCTGCATTTGGCCCAGGGCGTGATCCAGGAGTCCCGGGATCAAGTCCCACGTTGGGCTCCCTGCATGGATCCTGCTTCTCCCTCTGCCAGTGTCTCTGCCTCTCTCTCTCTCTCTCTCTCTCTTTGTGTTTGTCATGAATAAATAAATTAAAAAAAATCTTTAATGTCATAGTATGAAGTGCAGTATAGGAAAGAAAACTATTACTTATAATCTCTCCCAAGCAGTGGTGAACACGGTAGAGCAAACTCTTGATCCTCACAGATGAGGGTTAAGGACACAAGAACCCATGACCAAAGATCCCCAAATCTTCAAGGAAACAGATCTGATGGTGACAAACAATTGTTGGTCGTCAAGGCTGAGTAAGTCTTCCCCAGAGTGCTGGATGACAGACCTCGGATTCAAACTCAGGTCTAGTTTCCACCTCCGTGCATGCTTCGTCCTGCTCCTGAAATCCCTTTCCCTCTGCCCCAAGGAGCTCAGGGACTGGATCCTGAATGTGGTGTGGGGGTCGCTTGATGGGACCCCCGGCCCTCTGCAGAGCCTTGTACCCTCTGGGATGAGCTTGGCCCTCCCCAAAGCATGTGTTCCTATGCTCACCACTCCCTCAGATCCCTCCCTGGGGCTGAGCCTGTGGCCAGGACCAGGGCAGGTCCCCCCGGCTGAGGGGAAGGAAGAAATACTCCAGAGCCCACGGAGAGCCATGCAGGGGCAGAGGCGGCACAGGGAGGGCTGCCTGTGGGAGCCCCCAGCTCCTCTACAGGTACATCCCTGATGCTCGCCCCGGAAACAATGTAATCCAAACAAGCAGGACAGACTCAGAACTAGTAAGCTGAAGTGTGCAGACTACTTGAGGGCTTGAGATAATGCAGTTGTGGGAAAATATCTATGCTCAGCCCCTTTTCAAAGGCAGGAGCTTCTTAGGTGTCAGCTGGGGGTCCCCAGAGGCAAGTGTCCCCCAGGTTAAATAAGGGTTAGATTCATTCTGCAAGCAGACTCCAGGCTTTCCCCAACATTTAAATCTTTCTCCAGCCCTTGGATAAGAAGGGGTCATGGCAGGAAGACAGTCTGGAAGGCCAGTCAGCCCTGATGGGGGTCAGGCCAGCAAGGGAAGCAGATCTGCTGCTGTTTACACAGCAAATTACATTTTCGAGTCATGTATCATAGCAGATTATGCCTGAAAAAAAACCATTCTTTCCAGGCCAGTGAGCAGTTTCAAGGATTATTCAGTCAGAAGGGACTCCTGACTGTCCTGGGCTCAAGGTCAGGACAACAGAACTTCCTCCTGCAGGTGTGCACATTCCAGTCTTGGGGAGCTGCAGCTGGTGATCAGCACCCCCCACGCTGCTCAGGCTGCTGCCACCTTTTTCTGCCAAGGGCAGCAAGCTTTTCCTTAAAGCAAACAGCAAGCACATAGACCAGTGATTTTTTTTGTTGTTGTTAACTTGAAATAACTGCAGGAGTTTTGGGCTTGGTTTTTCTACAGTTTTGATAGTTCCAGCAAGCAGCTGGGTCTGGTGAGCAAACACACATGTGACTGATCCATGAAAACTAAATATATTCCCAAGTGAAGACTCCCTTCGGGTCCAATATTGCCAGGATTCAGGGGAGAGGTTGTCTCCTGCCAGCCAGCCACAGTCAGGAGAAGGAGGGAGAGCATGCTCTTAGATCACGAATCCGGCTGCTAGGAGCTGCCAGGGGGTGCCTGCGAGTGACCCACGGGCTTTTGGGGTGTTTGCTTCTCAGCAACCGTTGCACCAATGTGAGTCAGTGGGCGTCTGTCCCACAGCAGCACACCTCCCCTTTCTCATGTTGTTGACAAATGGCCTCAGAGGCTCAGGGAAGGCTGCCTGGTGTCCGCCCCTGATGCACTTTCTAAGGGCCTGCACACACGAAAAATCCACCGGAGAATCTGTCCTTGGCTTATGGAGGCTTTGCACGCTTGTTCTCCAAAAAAAAAAAAAAAAAAAAAAAAAAAAGAAAGGAAAACTCTCTCCTCTCCTGTAAGAGGGGAATTCACTGAATATTGCCCTAAGGAAGCAGCAGCAGGGCCGACTCCAGAATATGCTCTCCCACCCTCCTACCGGCACTGCCCCCACCCGGCTCTGTCCCCTAAGCAGAAGGCGGGGCGCATCTGTTCCCAGGGGGCGCACAGGAGGAGGTGAAGGGCGGTGAGTCCTTAGGGGGAGGGGAAGAGCATATGAAGAGTGTGAGGTCCAGGAGTCCTGAGGGGCTGCGTCTCATCAGCGGACCCCACACAGAGAATGGAGTCACGTCAAGTCTGTGAGCACGACCTTCCAGGCAGAGGAAAGAGCTAGAGCTAGGGTCCGTGGAGGGAGAGGGTTTGTCTTCTTTGCAGTTCAGAGAGAGGCCCAGAAGGCTGGTGCCACGTGACCAAGGGGGAGCTGGGGGGTGGGGAGGCGCAGAGGGCTGGTGCAGGGCCTGGCTGGCTGGAGCGCGAGTTCAGGGCACACATCCCACGCCACTGCAGCTTTGTCCCCAGACCCAGCACCTCCCCACCCTCCACCTCCTACCCGCTGAGCGCTTTAGGCCGCAGATGGCGGCACAGCGGACACCGCCAGACGCCTGTCCGGCTTAGGTCACTCTTGCAGTGGCTCCGGCGCACAGAAGCCCTGGAGAGGCCAGGCCATTCATGCTCTCATTTAAATGAATCTGGGGCTTTGGGAGCATTTGGTTTTTTAATTTGTACTATGGAAATTTACAAACACATGCAAACGTAAGAAAGATGTGCCCACCTGCCAGTTTTGACAGGTACACAGCTGGGTGAATCTGGTCTGTCCTCACCCCGTGTCCCTCTCTCCCAGGGGGATCAGGGCAATTCCCGACAGAGCATCTTTTCATCCACCCTGAGTATCTCTAAAGGATGGGGATGCTTTACAAGTATGGTTGTAGCACTGCCCTCAAGCAAGAGTTAACAGTAATTGCTTAGCTAAATAAAGCTCCCAGCTGTGGTCCTCGTGATGTTGCTGAGTCCTGTTTAGCCAGTAGGTGTGCCAGAAGCGACGGTTCTCCCGTGGGGGCTAAGCCTTAGTCATGGACAGCAGCCTCTCCTCTGCCCCTTGTCAGGCCTGACACCCCTGTGACCGGGCCAGAGTGAGGGAGAGACCATTTGGGAAAGAAGAAAGGAACAGCCCCAGTCCTCAGACATCCCCCACCCGGGGGGGGGGGGGGCTTCCAGCCACAGTGGGAGGGTCCCACAGCGGGTTGGAGGGGCCACCTGGGCAGGTCAGCCCCTGCAGACACCACCTCCAAAACCAGCCATCCCGTGCTAGCCTGGCCCAGGAACGTAAGCAAAGAAAGCTTGTTTTAGCCCAGTAAGTCTAGGTATCACTGTTGCACACCAACAGAGGAGCAAAAATCTGTTCTGGATTCCCCAAAGAGCCCAAAATGACACTTTTTCTTTGTTTGGATGGGAGGGTGTGATGGGTTGATGTGTCTGGTGAGTCTCCTAGTCTGCAAGTCACACACGCGCCCTTCACAGGGAGCCCTGCTCCCCCCTGCAGGTCAGCCTTTTCCCTTCCCACTGACAGCGCTCCTGTGGGTCATCTCAGGAGCTGACCACCTCCAGTGTAGACCTGGAGATCTGACCTTATGCCTGACTTCTGGGCAAATGAGGAGGATGGCTGGAGGCTCCTTTCTCTCCATGTGAGGACTCAGGAGGCCTCCCCCCTCCCCCAGCCCGGCCCACTGGTCCTCCCAGCAGGGAGGGGAGGGCCATGGTGACCTCCACCCCAGGCAGGGCTGTTCCCAGGCCCAGGACAGACTGAAACCTTGTGTCCAAGTTCTTCCTTGAAACCTTAACTCCCACGGAGGTGCCGGTGTCAGCGGGGGTCCTTTGGGAGGAGAAGAGGTCCTGAGGTCAGCCCGGCATGAAGCCAGTGACCTTGCACACAGGCTGGAGAGCTGGCTAGAAGGTGGCCTCACTCTGTGAAGGCGGGTACTCACCCCTGCCTGAGGGTACTGGGGTGGGGGGCGATCGTTGGTGGGGGGGCTTGGTGAGCAGGTGAGGGTCTGCGAGAGCGTGGGGGGAGGGAAGGGGAGGAAAGTGGGGGGGAGGGGAGAGGGAAGTTCGTTGGTGGTGGGGAAAGTCCCTGAGAGAGTCCACAGGAGGGTCAGTGCTCAGGGGAGGGTTGGCTGGGGGGGGGGGTAGTTGGAGTTCGCTGTGGGGGAGGGTCTGCAGGAGGGGTCTCTGCAGGTGGCTGGAGGAGGGTTAGGGTCCGTGCTTGGAGAGGGGGAGAGAGTTTGCTGGGGGGTGGGCAGGGTCCCTGCGCGGGGGAGGGTTCGCTGGGGGGTAGGGTCCGCAGCAGGGCTCGCTGTTGGGGGGGTTCTGCTGGCGGCTGGAGGAGGGGGCAGGGTCCATGCACCTGGGCAGGGGTAGGATCCGTGCAGGGGGCTCGGGTTCGCTGGGGGATGGGACAGGGTTGGTGGGAGGGTCAGTGCATGGGGGAGGGCCCACAGACGGGCTCGCTGCGGGGGAGGGTCCGCGGGGGGGGGCCTTCGTGCGTGGAGGGGGGGACGGGAGGGGGCGGGGAGGAAGCATCTGCTTGAGGGAGGGTCTGTAGCCTCCTGGCCCGGATTGGACGGAGCAGGTGTAGACTGCCCCAAGACCGCTGGCTCAGGCGTCTCTGACACGGGCAGGATGGGACAGGAGGGGACAGGAGGGGCAGGGCCCTGGGCCGTGGCCGCCCATGAGGCCGCCCTCCCCGCCCCCAGCCCTCGAGCACGGTTTGGCTGTGGGTTCGGCTCCCGGAATTTCCCGGGGGTGGGGGTGGGGGTGGGGGTGGGCGCACCGCGGCTCCCGGGCACCAAGCTGCCCCCCGCCCCTGCGCGCACCTGTGCACGCGTCCTCGGGGCCTCGGATCTCCCGGTGGGGGTGGTCACCAGGCTGGTGTCTCCTCCTGGGAGATTAACAGCGACAGCCCCTGCCACCATCTCCCCGAGCAACCCCCCCCCCACCCTTTTTAAAAGATTTTATTTATTAATTCATGAGAGAGAGAGAGAGAGAGAGGCAGAGACACAGGCAGAGGGAGAAGCAGGCCCCATGCAGGGAGCCCGACGTGGGACTCTATCCCGGGACCCCAGGATCACGCCATGGGCAGAAGGCGGGCGCTCAACCTCTGAGCCACCCGGGGATCCCAGGTCTCCCCTTAAGGGACGCTGACCTCCCTAGGGAACCGTGCCCAGGTCCATCACCGGAAAGACCGAGCGCGCCTCCTGTCCACCTGTCCCCCCAACTCCACCTGGAGCCGCTCCTCTGTGTCAGGTGGAGAAGCGGCTTCATGCTAGTGCACAGGGTCATCACTCACTGGATTCTGATTCAGTGTGACTCTCTGGTACCCAGAGTTCTCTAGAAGTCTGAGCTCCAAAGTTTCAGGGCTGCAGTGGGAGCTCTGCCCTCCTGCAGAGTAGAGTGGGCCGCAGGGATCAGCACACCCCACCAAGTGAGAAAATTTGGAATGACATGTGCCCTGGATCAGGCTTCTGTTGTTGCTGTAAAGAAATTACTGAACCGGAGAGCCTGGGAGGCTCAGGGCAAGACCTCAGAGTCCTGGGGTCAGCCTCAGCTGCTCAGCGGGGAGTCTGCTTCTCCCTCTCCCTCTGCTGCTCCCCCCTGCTTGTGCTCTTTCTGTCTCTTTGGCTCACTCTCTTTCTCAAGTAAATAAGTAAAATCTTAAAAAAAAAACAAACCCAAAAACCTAACAAATATTACTGGCTTAAAACAACGTGATCTTATTATACTGCCAGAAATCAGAAACCTAAAGTGAGGGCCAATTCCATCAGAGGCTCCAGGGCAGAATCTGTTTCCTGACAGTTGTTGGGCTTCTGGATCGACTGATTCCTTGGCTGGTGGTCACTCCCTCTTCACAGCTAGCTGCGCAGTATTGTCTCTTTTCTCTGGACTCTGCCCCCACGCATCTCCTTTCTTACACTCAGACCCTCCTGCCTCCCCTTACAATGACCCCGTGGGTGCGCTGGGCCTGGGAGATGCTGTGGCCTCAGCCCCCAGGCACCCCAAGAAAGAGCCTGGGGCCAGAGGGCCGAGGCCTGGGACTCCAGCCAAGATGG
The DNA here is from genome assembly GCF_018345385.1 of Vulpes lagopus. Classification (NCBI taxonomy): domain Eukaryota; kingdom Metazoa; phylum Chordata; class Mammalia; order Carnivora; family Canidae; genus Vulpes; species Vulpes lagopus. Next base: position 14,085,088 of record NC_054831.1, on the reverse strand, counting down.
GAAGGCTTGCAGAAGGAGCACAGGGGTCAGAGCAGAACTTCCCCAGCTCCACCCCTGCATCTGTGCCAGTGCTGAGGCCTGAACATGAATCTTATTTGAACATGCCCATCTCGAGGAGAAAGAGAAGTCACTGTTTCAGTCCAGCTAGTTACAGCTGAGGAGACTATTACGGGCTTCCACGTGGGATCACCCTCTGGGGTAGAGGCAGAACTCAGAGGGCTTGGTGTGGGCCTGGCAGGCGTGCGGTCCCGATGGAGCCAGGGGCACAGGCAGGACGGTCCCGCAGGGGTGCTGCCTCTGAGCCCCTTCTCCTGGGACCGGTGCTTAGGAGAGTGCTCTGGGGAACCACATCATGAGGCAGCAGGGATTCAGGACTAGGGCACCTGGTTCTTTGGGTCCTGGGGCAAGGCTGACCGTGCCCAGCTGGTCCTGTTGAATCTGAGCCACCCACACCCCCAGCTGACTGGAATTTGCCCCTGAGGTCATTTCTGTTTAATTCTGTTTTTTTTTTTTTAAATTCTTCAACCACATTGTCTTACACATTTATTTTTTATTTTTTAAAGATTATATTTATTTATTCATGAGAGACACACAGAGAGAGGCAGAGACACAGGCAGAAGGAGAAGCAGGCTCCATGTAGGGAGCCCCATGTGGGACTGGAACCTGGGACTCCAGGATCACGCCCTGGGCAGAAGGCAGGCGCCCAACCACTGAGCCACCCAGGCATCCCTGTCGTATACATCTAACAAGTATTTTTTTTTTTTAAGATTTTATTTATTTATTCATAGAGACAGAGAGACAGAGAGAGAGAGAGAGAGAGGCAGAGACACAGGCAGAGGGAGAAGCAGGCGTCATAGGAGCCTGACGTGGGACTCGATCCAGGATCTCCAGGATCACGCCCTGGGCTGTAGGCGGCGCTAAACCGCTGCGCCACCGGGGCTGCCCTACATCTAACAAGTATCAAAAAATCTTTTGTTTTATTATGTAAAGAAGCCAGATTAGCTTTTTTCTTTTTTTCTTTTTTTAAAGATTTTATTTATTCATGAGAGACACAGAGAGAGAGAGAGGCAGAGACATAGGCAGAGAGAGAAGCAGGCTCCATGCGGGGCTCGACCCCAGGACTCCAGGATCACGTCCTGGGCCAAAGGCAGGTGCTCAACTGCTGAGCCACCCAGGTGTCCCCAGATTAGCTTTTTTCACTTGGAGATAGACATTCAAGTTTCCTCATGTCTTTCAAGGCCTGATAGTTCACTTCTTTTTAGCTGAATAATTTCTGTTGTCTGTATGAATCCATTGACTTATCTATTCGCCTACTGGAGGATATCTTGGCTACTTCCGAATTTTGACAGTTATGAAGAAAGCTGTTGTAAACATCCGCTGAAGGTGTTGTGTAGATATATTCTCAAGTCCTTTGGGTAAACAGGAGAGAGCATGATTGCTGGATTGTAAGTTAAGAGTATGTTTAGTTTTTGAGAAACCACTGAACTGTCTTCCAAAGCGGCCACCCCAGTCCACCTCCCACCAGCGGTGAGTGGGAGCTCCCGCTGCTGCACGTCCTCGCCAGTACTTGATGGTCAGTGCTGGGAATTTTGGCCTTTCCCATTGGGCAGTTGGGATGTGCATTTCTCTGATAACTGTGATGTGGAGCATCTTCTCATATATACTTGCTTGTCATCTTTATGAATTTTAATTATTTTCCAACATTCCTAGGGAGAAAAAAAGGGCTGATTTTTGATTGAAGTTTTCTGGCAAATTGAAGAGGTAGCACATATTTGTTCACAGGGCAGATGGTGTGCCTCTTGAACATTGATACACAAGCCTCCACAAACATCCGGAGAAGGAGTTTCCATAAGGAGACATAACATTTTAAGCTCTAAGTATTTTGACTTTAGCTAATGATGAGGTGCTCCTTTAGGTTAGAGAGGTAGAGCATCTTGATTGTAACCACAGGCAAAGGAAGCTTTCTGCAAAGACTATCCATTATAATAAAGAACTGAAGTTTTGAGTAAAATGTTCCCTTCCTTTAACAGAACGTTCTATCGATAAATAGAAATGTGTGGGTGGTTTCCCCCTTCTTTCTCTCCTTGGTGCTTTATTTATTTATTTTTATTTTATTTTTTAAAAAATTATTTTTATTCTTATTATTCTTTACATTTTCGGTGTGTTTATGTGTAAGCAAGGACACTACTCCTTCAAATTTGTTCAAACTGGTTCAATGCTCTGTTTTAATTCAAGTCAAATGCTGTTTTGGAAAGATTTTTGGTGTCATGTGTAATCTACGGTCTCATGATCCAGGCTGATTGAATGTTGAGTAAGAATTTATTTCTTTTCAGGACAGCTGGGTGGCTCAGTGATTGAGCATCTGCCTTCAGCTCAGGGCATGATCCCAGCCCAGGGATCAAGTCCTGCATCAGGCTCCCTGCAAGGAGCCTGCTTTTTGCTCTGCCTATGTCTCTTCTCTCTGTGTCTCTCATGAATAAATGAATAAGATTCATGAGAGACACAGAGAGAGACAGAGAGAGGCAGAGACACAGGCAGAGGGATAAACAGGCTCCATGCAGGGAGCCAGATGTGGGACTTGATCCTGGGACTCCAGAATCACGCCCTGGGTTGAAGGCAGGTTAAACTGCTGAGCCACCCGGGCTGCCCAAAATCTTTATTTATTTATTTATTTATCTATCTATCTATCTATCTATCTATCTATTTATTTATTTATTTTTCCCCAAAATCTTTAAATTAAAAAATATATTTCTGGGGATCCCTGGGTGGCGCAGCGGTTTGGCGCCTGCCTTTGGCCCAGGGCGCGATCCTGGAGACCCGGGATCGAATCCCACATCGGGCTCCCGGTGCATGGAGCCTGCTTCTCCCTCTGCCTGTGTCTCTGCCTCTCTCTCTCTCTCTGTGACTATCATAAATAAATAAAAAAAAATAAAAAAAAAAATAAAAAAAAATAAAAAAAATATATTTCTTTTTATATCATGTTCACTTTTTGAAAGTAGAAATTTTTTATATTTATTTATTTATTTATTTATTTTTTATTTTTATTTTTTTTTAAAGATTTTTTTTAATTTATTTATTCTGAGAGATATAAGGAGAGACAGAGCCAGAGACCCAAGCAGAGACACAGGCAGAGGGAGAAGCAGGCTCCATGCACCGGGAGCCCGACGTGGGATTCGATCCCGGGTCCCCAGGATAGCGCCCTGGGCCAAAGGCAGGCGCCAAACCGCTGCGCCACCCAGGGATCCCTATTTATTTTTTATTTTTATTTTTTTTTATTTTTATTTTTATTTTTTTATTTTTTTTATTTTTAAAATTCATTTATTCATAGAGATGCAGAGAGTGAGAGAGAAGCAGAGACACAGGCAGAAGGAGAAGCAGGTCCATGCAGAGAGCCCGACATGGGACTCGATCCAGGGTCCCCAGGATCATGCCCTGGGCTGCAGGCGGCGCTAAACCGCTGCGCCACCAGGGCTGCCCCTAAAGTAGAAATTTTTTAGAGAAAGAAGGTAAATGCCACATATTTCTATTTATTTATTTATTTATTTATTTATTTATTTATTTATTTATTTAAAAAAGATTTTATTTATTCATGAGAGACAGAGAGAGAGAGAGAGAGGCAGAGACACAGGCAGAGGGAGAAGCAGGCTCCCTGCAGGGAGCCCGATGCGGGACCAATCCGGAGACCCCAGGATCGCGCCCTGGGCCAAAGGCAGGCGCTAAACTGTGTCACCCAGGGATCCCCCAGAAAGCAATTTTTAAAATGATTTTTCTCTGAACTATTTTTTACACTTGGCTTCCAAGATACCACAGCTCTCTGGTTTTCCATCTGTGTCCTGAGCCCCTTGGCTGACGCTTCCTCTACTCCAGCCCGTAAATGCTGGAGAACTGCAACACACAATCTTCCTCTATACCTCACTACACAGGTGATTGCATCCATCCCAAGATTTTAAGTAGAACATTATGCTGACAGATTCACAAATGTGTTGGTGCTCCACTGTTGTCTGGGGCCTCCTGCTGGACATCTCTCTCTCTCTCTCTCTTTTTTTTTTTTTAAGATTTTATTTATTTATTCATGAGAAACACACACAGTGAGAGGCAGAGACACAGGCAGAGGGAGAAGCAGGCTCCATGCGGGAAGTCCGATGTGGGACTCAATCCCAGGACCCAGGGATCATGCCCTGGGCTGAAGCAGATGCTCAACCGCTGAGCCACCCAGGCATCCCCTCCTGCTGGACATCCTGCCCTGCTCCCTTCAGCACTGCAGACATTGATCGCACCTGCGCAGACCCTAGCCTTAGGAACTTTCTGCAAGTCTGATTTTTCAATGTGGCACATTGAATCCAGCAGCCAATCTTGTTGACTCTGTCTTCCCCCAAATCCCAAATCTGACCAGTTTTCAGTTCCCCTGGTCTGAGTACCATAGTCTGTTCCTGAAGGTTAGAGACCCTGTTCCTGGTTCCCTCACAGTCTCCCTGCACCTACCGTCTACACAGCAGCTGGAGTGCCTTCGAAAAGATGAACACCATCACTTCCTTATTTCGCCTGAAACCCTCCAGGAATCCCACCGTGCTCGGGATCCCTGCCCTGCCACGTTGTGCCTCTGACCTCCCCATGCAGGCCCACCTTCCCACCCTCGATCTGTGGGCCCCAATTATTAACCCCTCCCCAGTTTGCATACAGCACACCCCTGGGGGCCAGTTACCCCTGTGCCTGGGCTGCTCACCTCCTTCCTTCTGTCCTCTGCTCCGGGCACACCTTGGCCGCTCACCTCCACGTCCGCGAAGAGGGTGAGCACAGGACAGGACACCCAGGAGAGGCCACAGCTGCACCAGCCCCTCACCCCCACCTCCACCCGGGGAGGGAAAGAGGGTGAGGACAGGACAGAACACCCCGGGACAAACCACAGCTGCACAGCACCGTCTCAGCACGTCATTATAATTGTCCTGTTTAATTACCAGTTACTGTGAACGTCTTATGGTCTCGTGGATAAATCACACTCTGCATGGAGAGTCAACCAGGCTGTACAGGGTTGGGTGGGCTCTGTGGTTTCTGGCATCCACTGGGGCTTGGGGATGTCCCCCTGCAGACTCGGGGGGGGGCGTCATCACTCCCACCCACCTGTGCCCTTGCTGCCCCCACACTCCTCCTCCACCTCTGGTCAGTCATGCCCCCCACACCTGGTGGACATGTCGCCTGTTCCCGACTGCCCCCCACCCCAACAGCCTATGTTCTTCCCTCCACTCAGTCCTCTCCGCCTGACTTCTGGCTCCGCAGGGAGAGCAGGCTCCGCGAGTTCCAGTACCTGGGTTCTTTCCAGCTTCTCCCTCTCTGTGGTCCTGGCTTCCCAGGCCTGGCACAGGGCACGCTGAGGACATTCTGTGTCCTGAATCGGGTCCACATCACTGTTGGGTAAATCCAAGTCCAACAAGTGTAAGTAACTCAGGAAATTCTGCATTTTTGGCAAGTGGTTTGGGTTTGAAGATGGCAGCCTGCTAGCAAAGTGGCTTGGACACCTTGCATGGGACACCTGTACGGTCCTGGGGCTCGGGTCCTGTTTTTTTTTTTTTTTTAAAGATTTATTTATTTATGATAGACATAGAGAGAGAGGCAGAGACACAGGCAGAGGGAGAGGCAAAGACACAGGCAGAGGGAGAAGCAGGCTCCATGCCGGGAACCCGACGTGGGACTCGATCCCGGGTCTCCAGGATCGCGCCCTGGGCCAAAGGCAGGCGCTAAACCGCTAAGCCACCCAGGGATCCCCTCGGGTCCTGTTTTAATTGTTGGAGGGAAAGGTGTTGGTGGCCACCTTGGAGGGAACTCCATAAGCAGGTGTGCAAGGTAGAAATAGACATCATGGGTGAATGGAACTAAGAAGAGAGGAGCTTCAGGGCATCAGAGAAGTGGGAAGTAAAGCTGTGGGAAATACCAGAAACTGGGCTGGTGTTAGAGGCTGGAGAGCTGCTGTAGACCTGAGGCCCAGAGGAGGCCCTTAGGGTCTGCTACACGTTCAATCCGTGGGCTCAATAAATTCTGTTGATTGGGAAAAAGAAAAAAATCACTTATTTTTGTGTCTATTGGCAAGAAAATATACGTCATTTCTTTTTTTTTTTTTTTTTTTGAGAAGGAGTGAGGATGGAGGGGCGGAAGAAGAGAGAGGGAAAGTCTCAAGCAGACTCCGTGGCTCGGAGGCAGGAGCCCAACTCCCGGCTCAGTCTCACCACGCTGAGATCATGATCTGAGCTGAAATCAAGAGTCAGACACTTAATGAGCCACCCTGTTTATTTCACATTTTAAATGGAAATGTGTGGGACCCCTGGGTGGCTCAGCAGTTGGGTGCCTCCCTTCAGCCCAGGGAGTGATCCTGGAGTCCCAGCATCGAGTCCCACGTCAGGCTCCAGGCATGGAGCCTGCTTCTCCCTCTGCCTGTGTCTCTGCCTTGCTCTCTCTCTCTCTCTCTCTCTGTGTCTCTCATGAATAAATAGTAAAATAAAATAAAACATTTTTTTTGTGGGGTTTTGCCAATGGGAAGCTGACAGATGCTTTGTCGAGCAGTTTCATGCGGGCCCTGGGGTTGGAAGGGGGTAGGGTAAGTTCCAGAGAGAACGGAAGGGAGAATGTACAGTTCAGTAGAGGTCGCAGAAGGCGAGTGGAGTTTGGAGGGAGGTGTGTGATCGTCAGAGAGGAATGCTGGGCTTTTGTCTGATTTCTGTTCTGGTTTTAGGCAGAGATCAGTGTGTCTGCATATTTATGGGCTGATCAAAGAGAAAGAAAAAAAAAAAAACAAAGCCATGGGGTTATGGAGTCTTTCTTGGTGTATGTAGAGATTCTCTGCCAGCTAGGGGTTTATCTTTTTATTTTTTAAATATTTTATTTATTTATTCATGAGAGACACAGAGAGAGAGGCAGGGACGCGGGCAGAGGGAGAAGCAGGCCCCATGCAGGGAGCCCAACGTGGGACTCGATCCCGGGTCTCCAGGATCATGCCCTGGGCTGAAGGCAGCGCTAAACCACTGAGCCACAGGGGCTGCCCAGCTAGGGGTTTAGTAATGGGCGGGAATCCTCTTATTTCTACCTTGTGCCACAGGTTCTTGGGGCCCCTGGTTTGCCCCTCTTTGAACTGCTGGCGAACCACCTATTATGGTTGTTATCAAATACTATCACCCCGTTCCGTTCCACTGTCTCAGATGGCTTCAGGCTTCTGCAGGTGCACACACCTAGTGACGGGGGCCAGGCCTTAGGTACTCCTACCCCCTCGTGCCCCGTGCGCCCCTCACCTTGCTAGCACAGAGCTGTGTCCAGGACTGTTCTGTGAGCCTAAGCTGATGAGCCTGTGGAGGAAAATGTTGCTCCGTCTTGGTGCACCCAGATCAACTCCGCCCTGAAGTCCCTGCCCCAGGGGAGAGCCGAGCCGGGTCCAGGGCAGCCCTCCCAGCGCACCCGGTGTCGCCCCTGCCGAGAGACGTGGTGTGGTGGCTGGTTTCAGCCAGATGCTTCCCTGGCGGCACAGACTGCATGAAAAGCGCAGCTGTGACACTTCGTGCCAAAAGGGTGGCTTGGAAAGCAAACTCTGGAGAGAAATTCAGGTTCAACTTCAGAGGAGCTTGTGGTCTGAGCAGATGTGTTTTCTCCCAGTGGACGGTCTGCAGAGGACCACAGGCCCGGACAGCGTTGTGTGTGAGGCTGCAGCAGGCCCTCCTCAGGGCCCACTCGCCACCCAGGCCACCATCCTGGCCCTGCCCTGCGTGGGGGAGAGGGGACATGGGAGAGGGGACACGGGAGGCGGGGTCACAGTGGGGGTACACAGAGGGGAGACACTGGAAGCTCATAATGATCCAGTCTGGCCCCTGGGTGGGGGACATAGGAGGGGAGCCCGGGAGGGGGGCAAACAAGAGGGGTACATGCTGGGGGAAGCGGGAGGGGTACATAGGAGGGGGTACCCGGGAGGCTCCTGTGTCCGTGCTCCTGTGTCCGCACCTTCCTAGGGTGAAGTAGGATGCCCTAAGGTTAGAGTCTGACAGGTGAAGAGCATGGACAGAGGAGCAGGTCCCACAGAAGGGGCTGCAGGGCTCCTGATTCAGGGCAGATCTCAGGGCATCAAGAAGGAGCAGACACCTGAGGAGGTGGCACATGGGGACTCTACGTGATGCAGTGAAAGCAGAACGAACACTTGAGCTCTGAAGGTGGCATGACCTTTCCTGCAGGTGCGCCAACTACGGCTCCGTCTTCTGCACGTTGTCGGAGCACATCCTGGCTCCGTCCTGCTGTGGGGCCCCCTGTCCTCTGTGGACGTGCCTGTGAGGCCCACGGCCCCAGCCGGAAGTGTGGGTGATGGTGTATTGGTGTATCCACGGAAACGACGGAGGGATTCCAGCATCCACCCCTGGGGCTTCTCTCTTCCTCTCTGCTTCTTGATCTGGGGCGCCACCACCGCACACACTCACAGACACACATGCGCACGCCCACACACCTGCCCAGTGCATGCGTTCATGTGCACACACACTCTCACAGGATGCAGGTGCACCCAGAAGCTCCTAGGATGTCTCCTGAGGCACTGCTGCTGCACCCAGGGCACACACACATCCATGCACATGCACACATGCACATGCACAGATGCACATGCACACATATGCGCAGGATGCAGGTGCACCCAGAAGCTCCTAGGGCATCTCCCCAGACACCACTGCTGCATGCAGGGCACACACACGTATGCATATGCACACATGCACGTGCACACACTCACAGGACACAGGTGCACCTGGAAGCTCCTAGGGTGTCCCCCCAGGTGCCAAGCTGTCTGTCCCTCCTGGGGTGATGGGTCAGCCCGCACTCAGCATCAGCCTGAACCTGATGACCCTAGGTTGTAAACCTTACCGATAATGCGCATCAACAGGTGGGCACCGAAGATCATCTTGTTATGTCAGCACGTGCTGATGGACGTCCACACTCATCTTTGAGAGGCTGAGACATTTGGACACGGTTGTGGACTGAGTTCATAGGCTGAGACCTAACCCGCCAACAGAAGGCAACTATGTTTGGAAGGAGGACCGTGACAGGGGTGCTCAGGGGTTGGGCTTTCTGGTAAGAAGAGGAGGTAAGGATCCAGGAGAGGCCCCGGGGGCGAGGGGGGGGGGTGCTCTGCCCACATCTCCAGCTTCCTGGGTCCTGGTTAAGCTGCTCTGTCTCTGCTGTGGAGTCGGTTTGGCCTTTACAGAAAGTCCTTGACTCCTCTTCTGTCCTCAGGTGCTTCGTACGCCACCCTGGGCTCCTCTCCACCCTCAGAGAAGACCTGCAGCAAGGCAGGGCCAAGTCCTCCTGTCGAAGGTGGAAAGGCAGCGTGCATGCTCCGTTGGAAGGCCCTGCAGCCAGTGCACTGTGCCCTGTGACCCGTGGGGGCTTGCAGAGCTTTGCTTCCTTTGGAGGTTCAACGTGGAGGTCTTGGAGCCTAAAGATAAGGCCATCTGTCACTTAGCAAGCACGTTGGTCACCTTTCTTTGTACACAGTCATCATGACTCCAAAGGGTGCTTGAAAGGGAGACACTGTCATGGTCGTGAGAAACTGTGGGTAACAAGAGCGTTCATTCCACGCTACCCATGTTTCACCTGGACCTGTGACCTTGGAGGGGTTTGTCCTCAAACTGAGAAACGGGTAAGGCTGGCATCATCCTTTCCATTTCACAGGTGTGGAAACTGCCTCGAGGAGGCTGAGGCAAAGTCACATAGGAAAGAGAGACAAACCCACACATCGCTGTGCCAGGCACCAGGCCAATTCTCACTCTTGTCCTAGCAGAGAGAGCACATGTCACACATGTTCCAGCCAGGACGAGCAAGCAGCTGGTCTGGTCTTCACAGACAAGACACTCAGATGGGAGTAGGAGGGCCTTCCCAGAGAAGATAGATGTATGCTGTCACCAGGTGCTGGCAAAAGGCTCCATCAGAGGCCTATGTGGAAGAGGCTGGGAGTGTGCTGAGGCTTTGGAGCCTGGTTCTGTAGGAACAACAGGGAGTCAAACAAGGCCCTGAGTGGTAGACATGCATGAAGAGAGGAACCCAGAGCGGATGGGTGGTCAGGACAGCGGTGGTGTCAGTCAGGAGGTCCCAAGATGTGGTGGGAGCCCAGTTGGAGGAAGAAGTACTAGAACAATCCATGCTCTGAGCCACAGGAAACATGCAATGGCATGAGGTTTGTTTTCATTTTTTATTTTATTTTATTTTATTTTTAAGATTTTATTCATTTATTCACGATAGGCATAGAGAGAAAGAGAGAGGCAGAGACATAGGTAGAGGGAGAGGCAGGCTCCATGCAGGGAGCCCGACGCGGGACTCGATCCTGGGACTTCAGGATCATGCCCTGGGCCAAAGGCAGGCGCTAAACCGCTGAGCCACCCAGGGATCCCCGAGGTTCATTTTTAAAAGGTTTCGTAGCGGGCAGCCCATGTGGCTCATGCCGCCTTCAGCCTGGGGCCTGATCCTGGAGACCTGGGATCGAGATGGAGTCCCACATCAGGCACCCTGCATGGAGCCTGACTTCTCCCTCTGCCTGTGTCTCTGCCTCTCTCTCTCTCTCTCTTTCTCTCTCTCTCTCTCTGTCTCTCATGAAGAAATAAATAAAATCTTAAAAAAAAAAAGGTTTCTTAGCAATTATGCAGGTGTCAGGTAATTGAAGGGGTCTTAGGTGAAAAGACAAAATAGTTCTAATGTCATCATTGCCACTGTGGATTTTTTTAAACATTATTTATTCAAGAGAGATACAGAGAGAGAGGCAGAGACACAGGCAGAGGGAGAAGCAGGCTCTATGCAGGCAGCCCCATGTGGGACTCGATCCTGGGACTCCAGGATCATGCCCTGAGCCAAAGCCAGATTCTCAACCATTGAGCCACCCAGGCGTCCCAACCACTGCGGATTTTTTAAAAGAAGCTTTGTTCCCCTCGCCCCGCTTCTGCATTTAAAAGTCTCTTCTGTGCTGATGAGAGTTGTGATGCTTGTGGGGGGAGGATACATTGCCTGAATAGGGATGGCGATTTTAGGGCCGACTGGGCACAGAAAGCGCCGGGGTTACGTTCTGTGGAGAGAAGCTTGTGTACAATGCAAACATCGACGTGTCAGGTGGTATATGCAGAATGAACGCCAGAGTAGTACAATCATCCATTACAAATCCTTTTTTAAAAAATTTATTTATGATAGTCACATAGAGAGAGAGAGAGAGAGAGAGAGAGAGAGAGAGAGGCAGAGACACAGGCAGAGGGAGAAGCAGGCTCCATGCAGGGAGCCCAAGGCAGGACTCCATCCCGGGACTCCAGGATCACACCCTGAGCCAAAGGCAGACATTTAACCACTGAGCAACCCAGGTGTCCCTTGAACCAAAGGTCTTAACAGACTGAACAACTCAGTTACCATCCCCGCTCATTTTTTAATCAGATTGGGTTTTTTAATCTTATTTTTCATTTATTTTATTATTTATTTCTTTATTTTAAAGATTTTATTTATTTATTCATGAGAGACACAGAGAGAGAGGCAGAGACAGACGCAAACTCCCTGTGGGGAGCCTGATGTGGGACTTGAACCCAGGATCCCGGGATCACACCCTGAGCCAAAGGCAGACATTCAACCGCTGAGCCACCCAGGCATTCCTAAAAAATTTTATTAATTTGAGAAAGAGCATGAGAGAGTAAGCAGGATTGGGGAGAGGGAGAAGGAGAAGCAGGTTCCCTGCTCAGCAGGGACTCCATCCCAGGACCCCGGGATCCTGACCTGAGCTGAAGGCAGATGCTTCACCCACTGAGCACCCAGGTACCCCTCTGAGAAAATCTTTTGGTACATGATCTTGTTGGATACTTTACTTTGTCTCATTCAAGGAATTTCTCAGTGGATAAACTATTCTAAGTGTTGAGAAGTGCTTTGTTCAGTGACGACACAGATAGAGATGAGATGTGTGTAGTCGTCTCCATCTGTGTAGTCTCTGAACAAAGCACTTCTCAGCATCTTCAACAGTGAAATGAAAATACTAGACACCAGATCTCATAGGATTTCAGTCTCTAGGAGTCAAGGACGGGACTGCCTCCTTGCACAGACGTGTGGCCGCCTATCCTGCCTCCTTAAGGGTGGATTTCCAAGGCTGGGATGAGGACGTGGGATACATTTAGCACCACCTACCATCCAAGATGTGCGGACTCAGAATAGCTCACAGTCTGACTCACTCGTTGTTCACGAGGTGACAAGAGCAGCAGGGCGCCCCTTTGCCTGTAACTCTGAGCCTTCCTGTATCCTCCATGATTCTGGAGTATTCTAGAACCAAAAGGAAAAGCAGAAGGACACACATGAGAGAAGACGCTGTTTCACAGATGGTCATTTATAGCCAGCATCCCCTCGTGTCTTCTTTTTAAAAACTGAGGTAGAAGATCTTACTGGTGCAGCACAGGGCATTTGACAGCCAGAGGGACGCCGCTGGCCCAGGTACAGGGAGAGCGCAAGGAGCCGGCCCTAAAGTCCACTGACTCCTCCTGTAGATCTCTGTCTCTCATGAATAAAGAAATAAAGTCTTAAAAAAATAAAACAGACTTTATTTTTTTTAAAGATTTTATTTATCTATTCATGAGACACACACACACACACACACACACACACACACACACACACACAGAGGCAGAGACACAGGCAGAGGGAGAAGCAGGCTCCGTGCAGGGAACCTGATGTGGGACCCGATCCCAGGTCTCTAGGATCACGCCCTGGGCTGAAGGCAGGTGCTAAACCGCTGAGCCACCTGGGCTGCCCTAAACTTTATTTTTTTAAAGCAGTTTTAGGTTCACAGCAAAATTGAGGGGAGGATGCAGAGCTTTTTTGTGTACCCCCTGCTCACCCTCTTCACGCCCATGGTCAACCTCCCACCAGATGGAATGTTTGTGCCAACCCAGGAACCCACACGCACACGCCATCCTCACCCAGAGCCACACTTCACCTCAGGGTCACTCTTGGGTTGTACGGAGGTAAAGTGATGTGAATGGAGACAGAGATGGGAAATCACATTTTGCTCTAATGCATGGAATCTCGCCACACATACTTGGAGCGTAGGAAGAGGAAGAGGTTTGTGTGTTTCTTTAAGCAACTCTCCGACATACAAACTTTCCTGGGGAGGAGTGAATTTTCTGGCTCGAAGAACACGGTTCACGTTTGTTCTGCTTTATCCGTGGGGAGCAGCTGACGGTCAGCAGAGGGGCTTCTGCTTCCATGGAGGCTGCGCTGCTCTGAGGAGGTGGCGTCGGCGTCAGGGGGCGGCTGCTGCCCGTAGGCCACTCGGAACCCGCAGCGGAGCCTGTCCCTAACTGAGCTGCTTCGGGCTAGAGACCTGTGCTTGCACCTGTCTGGGAAGACCCCGATTGCGTGCTGAGCGGCAGCTTCCCGGGGAAGGGTTGCCATTGCCTCTCGAGGACCCGCTCTGCTCCTGCACCGGGTGAAAAATGGGGGCCCCTGGGGGCCCATCAGAGAGACAAACCCGGAGTGCTTCCAGGGAAACGGGATCATGTTGCAGGGCTATCCTGTGGCCTCCTGCTCCATCTCTGAGGCACCCCCGACTCCTCTGCATCTGTGGGGCTCATGAAGATGCTCCTTCCTCCCAATGCATGTGGTGGCTGTGAGGACACCTGGGCCCCGCTGGAGGCCACTGCTGCCCAAACCACACTCTGCATGTGAGGCTGTGCTGCTGCCACCACGGCTGTGACATGCAGGTCCCTGGCCCCACACTCACTCACAACGTTTCTCGAAGCGTGCATCCCATGATAGGTCCCCGTCCACCTGTCCATCTCATCTGGGAGCACCAATGGCCCGTCAGCTTCTGGCCAGGAGCAGCATTTATGTGTTTATTTCTGTCCTGTCACCTAGACAGGTGCTCAGTAAATGACTACTGGTCCCCAGGGGGCTTCAGAATAGGATCTGACCCCATCCTAGTGGCCAGGCCTCCCGAGCGGCCCACTTGCTGTCTTGAATACGAGCTCCGTGACGTGGGACCTGGGTATTCTGTCCATCACTGCATCCCCGTGGCCTAGATCGGCACCATCCAACGTGGAAACCATCTGCCATGTGCAGCCACCGAAAGTGGAATTCAAATTTATTAAAGTTGGGGTGCCTGGATGGTTCGGTTGTTTGAGCGTCTGCCTTTGGCTCAGGTCATGGTCTCGGGGTTCTGGGATCGAGTCCCACATTGGGCACTTTGCACAGCGGGGAGCCCGCTTCTCCCTCTCCCTCTGCCTGCCACTCTGCCTTGCTCTCTTTGTCAAATAAATTAAAAACAAACAAACAAACAAACAAAAAAACCCCCCCAAAAAACCAAACCAGAATCACTGAAGTGGAATAAGAGTAAAGAATCAGTTCCTTGGTCATCTAGGTTGCATTTCACACATGGCCACCAGCCTGGACACAGTCACAAAATATTCCCGCCACCTAGATGGTTTCCATGGACATCCCTGTTCTTCAACAGATGCTGGGGACCCGGGGCCTGGATGGTGACCGGCCCCATGCCCCTCTAAGAAGAGGTGCTGTAGCCCTTTCCAGCTTTCTTTATGTTAGGATGGATGGTCCAGGTACAGTGGAATCCACACCACTAACGTGTGTCGGCACAACCCTCCAGGGGGAAGGCATGGGGTGCGCCGCACAAAAGGGAACTGACATCACTCCCCAGGCCCGAGCTGCTAGCCCAGTAAATCTAGTCTCCACATCTCTGTAAAATATGTAGATTATAAGTTGATTCTATTTTGATTTAATCATTTTAAAATTTCTAAACTTACAGGATTTCCCACTTGCTTAAATATCGGTTTCACACCTTGGTGCAGACCCATGTTTCCTGGTGTCCACTCAGTGAGGAAGCCTCTACCTCACTCACGAGGACTGACAGGGCGTTGGGCCCAACTCTCTGCCTAAATGGTACAAACAGCTGGAAACCCTCCTTCTGGGAGCCATGCACACAGTGGCTGGGCAGAAATGGAGGACGTGGGTGAAGCATGCTCACGGGTATCTATTTTTTTTTTAAAAGATTTTACTTATTTATTCATGATAGACATAGAGGGAGAAAGAGGCAGAGACACAGGCAGAGGGAGAAGCAGGCTCCATGCAGGAAGCCTGATGTGGGACTTGATCCCGGGACTCCAGGATCGCGCCTTGGGCCAAAGGCAGGTGCCAAACCGCTGAGCCACCCACGGATCCCCGCTCACGGGTATCTAATTCCTACCTTAACCATGGATTATACCGAAACAATGAGCTCTACATTTGTGACATATTGATGAATTTTCCCTTGAAAAAAGATAAAGTATCTCCCCGTGGTCATTTTAGCAGCCAGACATCCAAGGTGGAAGGGGCTCTCATCGGGCCCTCAGAATGAAGGAAGCACTCGGACTCCCTTCCCAGGCCTGGGGAGGATGTCCTCAAGTCCATCCCAGGTGTTCCTAGGAACTCCTCAAGGGTTGCTCAGATGCCACCTGCCTTGGGGAGCCTATCCCCGATGCTCTCACACTGCACTGGCAGTCCTTGCCCTCTCTCTGTGTTGACCGATCTTGCTCTTTCCCCCATCATGCTGTGTGGCTCAAGCCGATGCCGGGTCCTGGCTGTGAAGTTTGCAGGCTGACTGCACAGCCACAGCTGTGTGATGCTTGCATCTGCCCCCGGGGGGGATGCGCTCCCCTTGGCCAGGCCAGGGCCGGTGGTCAGGGTCGTTGGAGATTCCTCCACAGGGGCCTCTGTCTGGTTGGGACATTGGCTGGTTTCTCCTCAAGTGACATTCTGCCTGCAAGCCTATGAGCACAAGGTCCATGGTGCCCGTTCTTCTGGGGTCCTGCTCTAAGGAACGAGCAGAAGCTGTTGGCGGGAAGCCTGTGCGCAGCAGAGAACAGTGAGGCTGACATCCACAGAGACCTAGGACAAGAAGAGGGAGGAGAGGGTGGATGAAGGGACAGGGTGGAGGGAGGAGGGACAGGTATGGGCAGAAAGCAAACCATTTTTTTCTAAAGATTTTATTTATTTATTATTTATAATAACACACAGAGAGAGGCAGAGACACAGGGAGAGGGAGAAGCAGGCTCCTGCAAGGAGCCCGATGTGGAGCTCAATCCTGGGACCCCGGGATCATACCCTGAGCCAAAGGAAGATGCTCAACCACTGAGCCACCCAGGTGTCCCACTTTGTTTGGATTTTGACCCATAACATCTCCCGAAAGAAATTTGAATGGTAGAACAGATACATTGCCTACAAGTTATAGGTAAATACCCGGCTTTATAACTT
Organism: Vulpes lagopus; assembly: GCF_018345385.1. Taxonomy (NCBI): domain Eukaryota; kingdom Metazoa; phylum Chordata; class Mammalia; order Carnivora; family Canidae; genus Vulpes; species Vulpes lagopus. Next base: position 14,068,828 of record NC_054831.1, on the reverse strand, counting down.
AGCAGGAGCAGAAAGCCCTCAGCTGTGCCGTGGATTCCACCTGGGTGCACGTCCACGCAGCACCGTGAGCAGTGCTGTCTCTGCACCTCCATATCAAGTGAGTGGTGGGCACATGCTCGTGTGAGGTAGGAGTGTGCGGGCTCAGGAATCACCGGGTCCCCCAGTTCTGTGTTTCCTTACGTGGGCCTGGATACCTGGTCTATGGCTCTGATGACCCCCGAGAGCGCCGTGCACACCCTCCTGGGCACACACTTCCACGGGCTGGTGGGGCCACCGTCACACCTAGCTAGCTTCACGGCTCACAGTCTGCAGGGCGTCAAGGCTGAGAAGGGGCCAGCTCCCAGGAGCAGACGGGGTGTGGAGCGTGCCTGGGGATGGGATCGCAGACTTCCAGCTCTGGGATTAGTGGGCAGTCCTTGGCTGTGTACTCGAATGGAACACTGAGCGTGGATGTGCCAGGACCCAGGTAACCGTGTGTCACTGCACTTGCCAGGTGCAACTCGTGTGCACGTATTCTAAACCCTCATAGTGGGTGCCTGAAATATACTCTATATTTGCCGATCAGACCTCAAGAAAGCTGGGGAAAGCCTTACAACACAGTCAGCTTTACTTTTATTTTTTTTAAAGATTTTATTTATTTATTCATGAGACACAGAGAGAGAGAGAGAGAGAGGCAGAGGCACAGGCAGAGGGAGAAGCAGGCTCCATGCAGGGAGCCTGGGTCTCCAGGATCAGGGTCATGCCCCCGGGCTGCAGGTGGCGCTAGACCGCTGAGCCACCCAGGCACCCCAACACAGTCAATTTTACCATCACTCCCTTACTCAGCTCTGGGATGGGGATGGACTTAGGGTTGGCGGCTGAGGAGGGAGATGGATGGGGAGCCCCGGGGTCAGCCAGGCACAGGGAAAACACCTGTGTCCAGCCACCTGTTCACCTCCCTCCACCTGCAGAACCTGTTCTCCGTACCCTGTGTCAGTTTTGTGTGAATGGAGATCCCTTCGTATTTACGAGGAACACATCCCAGAAGAATATTGTTAAAGGTGAGTCCTCTGATCACATGGACAGCTGTCCCCAGACCCAGCACAGCTGGTGGCTCTGTGACCCTTCTAGGCCCTCGCACGACTGGGAGCCTGCCTCCCCACCCCCTCCCCGCATTCACGCCTCCCAGGTGACAGTGATCAGTGGGGTCTCTCCTGAATCGCTGCTTCCACACACTCAAGTCCTCAGGAGCGCCACGGATCAAGTGACATATCACAGTTGCTGTGCAGAAAAAGTCTTTAACCAAACGGTTTCACAGTGCACTTGGTTTGGATATGTCACTGGGGCCTCAACAACCCTTCTGGGGTTGCGGTTTATCACCGGACTGCCTGACACATGCGCTCCCCTTTTGCTGTCCAAGAGCTGCCTTTGATAGCTCTTTGGGAAGGGAAGGGAAAGCTCTCAGGACAGTCCTTTGTGCAGTGGAGGTAAGTGTGCCCTCGACCCTCTGCACCAGCCACCCACACCTGGTACTCCAGAGGCTCCCTGACCCCTCCTGGGACATGGGTGGAGATGGTCCACATGCGTGAGGACGGACGTGGATAACCGAGGCCAGCCTTCCTTACCTTGGCATGCCCTGGGGGCTCCTTGGAACACCCACCATCTACTGAGCCACAGATTCAGTGGCCTACGGTCCGCCAACCAGATTCCAGCCCAGGACATCCAGAGAAAGTTCTGTGGGACTTTGCAAAATCCTGAGCTGCGTACATCGCTCCATAGCTACTCATCCAGGGGCCTCCCGGGCGTGTGGACTGGAAGGTCCTGGAGGGAGAACACGTGTCAGGTGGGGATCTTCCCGTCCAATGCTCACATCCTGCAGCTGGGGAAACGAAGGCCCAGGAGGCCGAGCCCGCAGCTCGTCCATCCCTGCGTGCAGGGTGGCTGTGGATTGTGGGTTGAGCTCCAGGGTTTCCTGCTCCTGCGGCAAATGACTTGCCTACAAGAGGGGTTTATCCTCATAGGGAACATATCTGGGGCAGCTCAGCCATCGTGCCTTGCAGAATAAAATGTGTGTATTATTGTGTGGAGAAGTCTGACCACCGACGTGCCATTGGAAGCCCCTCATCGGCTCCCCGCTGTAGCACCTGCGGACTCTTGCCCGGGCAGCCTGCACCGCGGGGGTTACAGACTCTCCCCCTGTGCCACACTTCCAGGGTGTGACCTTAATATTCTCGTTGGAGGCGTCAAAAACCACATGGGAACTGCCACGGAAATGCAGGACAAGCGGAAAGACAGCAGATCTTCACGACTCATGGGTCTGTACACACAAAAATTTTAAAACGAGGAAAAATTGTCAAACTGTATACATTGACTATGTACAGCCTTTTGTGTCATACAGCAGGAGTTTTTACTGAGGTATAATTGACAACAATATATATATTGTCAATATTGTCAACAATATATATTGTTGGTATATATATTGACAACAGTTTTGGGGGTACAGCGTGATCCCATATTTGTGTATATTGTGGCACCACTGGTCTCGTTAGCATCACCATACAGAAGACATTCTTTCCAGCCGTGAGAACAAAAAAGATCTTTCTTAGCAACTTTCAAACACAAATACTACCCTTGATCTTAGCCAAAAGGCCAAGAAGCCATCAAACACAAATACTGGGCAGCCCCGGTGGCTCAGCGGTTTAGCACCATCTTCAGCCCAGGGTGTGATCCTGGAGACCCGGGATCAAGTCCCATGTCAGGCTCCCTGCATGGAGCCTGCTTCTCCCTCTGCCTGTGTCTCTGCTTGTCTCTCTCTCGGTGTGTCTCTCACGAATAAATAAATAAAATCTTAAAAAACACACACACACACACACACACACAAATACTGACTCTAGCCACCATTGCGTCCCCAGGGAACTGACAGTTTGCACTTTTACCCCTCACCTGTGTCACCCCCCATACCCCCCTGCCACCATTACCTTTGGCAGCCACCAGTCTGTTTTCTACCCATGAGCTCAGGTTTGCTGTATGTTTAGATTCATGTGTCAGTGAGATCGCAGGGCATTTGTCTGTCTCTGACGTATTGCATCTAGCATGATTTCATCCTCTCTTACGGCTGAGTAATATTCCATATGTACATATACCACATCCTTTTCCCTTTGTCTGTCGATAGATGGGGCTGCTTCCAAATCTTGCTTATTGTAGATAACGCTGCTATAAACAAAGGGGTGAGGACGCTGGATGGCTCAGCGGTTGAGCATCTGCCTTTGGCTCAGGGCATGATCCCGGGTCTGGGGATCGATTCCCACATCGGGCTCCCTGCATGGAGCCTGCTTCTCCCTCTGCCTGTGTCTCTGCCTCTCTCTGTGTGTCTCTCATGAAGAAATAAATACAATCTTAAAAAAAAATAGGGGTGCACTTATCTTCTCAAATTAGTGCTTCAGTTTTCTTTGGGTAAATGTCTACTGGTGGAATTGCTGCATCATAGAGTAATTCTATTTTTAAGTAATTTGAGGAACCTCCACACTGTTTGCCATGGCGGCTGTACCAGTTTGCATTCCCACCAACAGTTTAAGAGGGTTCCCCTTTCTCCACAACCTCGCCAACATCTGTTGTTTCCTGACTTACTGATTTTAGCCATTCCGACAGGTGTGAGGTGGTATCTCATTGTGGTTTTGATTTGTATTTCCCTGATGTTGAGGGATGTTGAGCATCTTTTCTTGTGTCTGTAAGGCATGTGTATGTCTTCTTTGGAGAAATGTCTGTTCAGATCCTCTGTCCGTCTGCCCTGTGTAGATTGGATTGTTTATTGCTCTTGAGTTGTAGGAGTTATTCGTGTTCTTGCAAACTAGCCCCTCACTGGATATGTCATTTGGAAATGTTTCCTCCCATCAGGTAGGTTGACGTTTCAGTTTGTTGACGGTTTCCTTTGCTGTGTAGCAGCTTTTTATTTTGGTATAGTCCCAACAGTTTACTTTTGCTTTTGTTTCCTTTGCTTTGGTGTCAAATCTAAGTTTGTTCTTTATGGAGCCGGCAGGAAATGCAGTTCTGTAGTCAGTCAGATAACGCATGCAAACGTTCAGCTTCTTTCCACCGACAAAAGGCTACTTGGTGTCTGTTCATGCAGCATCATTCTAGGTGTTCCTGCCAGAGTTCCTTGTCTGGTGGCTTTATCCCAGCCTGCAGGTATGATGATCACAGTTACAATCATTACAGCACACCTCTCGCTAATTGTGGTTGCATATTTGAAGTTTGAGTAAAGTGTGTGTGTCCATCAGACAGACCAGTGAGACACGGTTCTGGTCCCAGAGCACTCATAATCTCTCACCCTCATTATAAAAGGGTGTATTTTCAGGGCACCTGGTGGGGGCTTAGTGGTTGAGCGTCTGCCTTTAGCTCAGGTTGTGATCCCGGGGTCCTGGGATCAAGTCCCACATCGGGCTGCCTGCAGGGAGCCTGCTTCTCCCTCTGCCTGTGTCTCTGCCTCTCTCCATGTCTCTCATGAATAAATAAATAATCTAAAAATAAATAAATAAATAAATAAATAAATAAATAAATAAATAAATAAATAAAAAATACATGCATTTTCTAAGTGAAGCAAAGGAAGGGTCCAATTGGGGTTCCTGATCTGGTGAAAGTTTGCTGCTGTAGTGGAAGCGCTGCCTTCTGGCTCAGGGACAGGTGGGAGTGTGTCTGGACTTGCCGGTCTGAGCGAGGCCCCGTGAGCACGGTGCGTGGCTTACTGTCCAGTCTACGGAGGGCACTTCGACAATGCTGACGTCCTGCTGACTTTCTACCTTCTCTCTGCTTTGCTGTTTGATTTCTAATGCAGAATTGGTGACAATTATTTGCAATTACCTATTTCTTAAACGTGCACATAATAGTTTAAATTGCAAATGTCTGCTTCTGGGAATCCACTCTCTAAGTACAATGGATAAATCTTCGATTTATTGAGCTGGGAAAAATATCACACTTCATTTAGCCTTAAATTGCTTTTTATCGCTGACCACCAGATTCTCTTGAGTTCTTGCATGAGGGGTTCGGAACAGGTCAGGAGAAAGGAAGGGGTGAGGTGAGCTGTGTGGACACTGAAGAACCGCCAGGTGGCAGTGAGCAAGCCCAGGAAAGGTGGCGAGCCCGTGACAGTGCTGCCAGGAAAACCTGCATAATCCGGGGCATAGTCCAGCACAGTGCCTCCCCATAAATTAAAATTCTGCTAATTTTAGAATTTGCAAGACCTAGAGATCATCTGTGTTGAATCCCAACCTCCGGCATGTTACAGATGAGAAAAACAATAGAGGTTAGTGTCTGGAGGAAGGCATTCAGCTGGTGGGAGGCCACCCGGGAACTGGGACCCGCCTCCCCACCCACCCTTCAGCACTTTCCCATCTCAAGCACAGCATCTGGATGTGTGATTGTGTAGCAATCCAGCCTAGGTGCATCCTGGGCCATTCATTACAAAAGCTAATGGTCTTTAGTTTGTGACTCAGTAATTTTAAGTGGTAAACAATTATTTTAACAAGAACTGAACAGAGAATACCATTCAGGATGTCACTCTCACACCGTTGTACCCTAGTAGGAAAGAGGTAGGTCACAGCCTGGTGACATGTCCATGTCTGCACTGCTTGAATGTGTGCCCTTGGCCACTGTGTGCTTCCCGATGGAAGTGAGGGTTGAATATTGATGGTCTATACTAGCATAAAATTTGAAAATAAGTACTTCAAAAACAACCTTATCCACAAAAAGAAAGAAAAATGGGGGGCCTGGGTGGCTTGGTCAGTGGAGCGTCTGCCTTTGGCTCAGGTCATGATCTCAGGAGCCTGGGATCAAGCCCCACCTGCTCAGTGGGGAGTCAGCTTCTTTCTCTACTGCTCCCCCTGCTCATGCTTTCTCTCTCTCAAATGAATAAAATGTTTAAAGAAAAAGAAAGAAAAATGTTATGGATGGTACTGTTCAAAATCAGAAAAGTATCTCTTTTAAAAAAAAGATTTATACATTTATTTATTTGAGAGAGAGAGAGTGTACGAGGCAGGGGAGAGGCAGAGGGTGAAGCAGAGAGAGAATCTCTCTGAATGAGGCTGAGCGAGGAAGCGATGTGGGGCTCGATCTCATGACCAAGATCACCACCTGAGCTGAAACCAAGAGTTGGACGCTCAACTGACTGAGCCCCCCAGAGACCCCAGAAAAGCATCTTATTTAGGAAGAAAATTAGGAGGAAATTGTGTCAGGTAGTGTCATCCATGTGAGACTCGGTCAGAAAGGCTGACTCGCAGTCTAGTGGGGCCCTTGGAGATTCCAGCCTGACTCCCTGGCACATGTGCCACCGTCTCCAGCAAGGGTTAGCATGTGGCCCACATGACAGCTGGACAACAGAAAGAGTCCCACCACCTGCTGCATCCACTCTGTTCTTGCTGCATTAACAGAATGGGCCTCAGGCCAGGCCAGATGGAGAGAAGCATCACGGGAAACCATGTTTCTGCCCCTTGTTAAATGAACTCAACCCGTGAAGTTGAGTGTCTCACCTCCCCTACCTTCCTGATCAACCTCCAGAAAGCTTTACCTCCTGTGAAACATGGTGTCCCAGCTTCATGTCAGAACCGGACACTCTTGGGCGCCTGGAGGATTTTCCATCTCTCCTGGCTGTCTGTCTCCCTAGTAAGCAACTTTCAGGAACTTGTGGCTTCAGATGGAGCTTCCATTTGAAGAAAGCTCTGGAGCCCTTGTCAGATGTAATGAAGCATAAAATAGCCTCCCTGGCCTCTGGCCCATCACCAGCTGGGGTTTCCCACCATGCTCACAGCTGGAGGACCCACTGCCCTGGCTCTTCCGGCCTGGACCAGCAGTGCTGAGCATCTGCCAGGGGCTGGGCGCCGGCTGCAGCAGGGACAGGGGCCTGGGGAGGAGGTTCTCATCCAAACAGGAGGACTCATTTCCACGTAGATTCACCGGCCTTCTGGTGTCCATGACTTTCTCAAGACCATCACTTGTCCTGTGTCTGCTGGGCCAGGTGTGCTTTTCAGCCTCGTGCCATGTCTCTGAATGTTTCGATCCCAGGTCTCTGAGGTGCCTTTCATTAGGAAGCTGAGGATTTTAGAGATGGAGATCTTTGAAAGAATGTGGAGCCCAGTCAAAGGACAAGCCAGTCATGTTACAGCCCTCTGATCCATCTTCCTAACTTTGGTTGTTTTCCCAATAAAATCCACACAAAGTTTTCTGTCAAACCTGGGTTTTACACATATGTCTCAAGAACTAGGTTTGTAGAGAATGCAAATTAAAGTGTTTTCCCCAGAGATCGACATCTGGGTGGGCAATCTACACATAAATCATGCATATGTTATACGTACTACGTATATGATGGGGATGTTTTACGCACCTATTACATATACATGCAGATTGGAACTGACCCATAAAACTGAGAAGCGAGTGCTCTCCAGGGGCCGTGTCTGGTGGGGAACGCTTTTCCCGTGTGTCCTATGGATTTCGCATCCTCCTGGCTGTTACCCATCCACCCTATGCCTGTGAGGTCAGGGGCTCAAGTTTTAACAAACACGTATCAACCCCCAGGTCGTGAGATGAGCGTGCTCCTGAGGGTGGTAGACTTCGGGAGAGGGAATGCATGTTCCTGGGACCGAAGGTGCTAGGCAAGCTCAGAGGTAAGCAGAGCCTGCAGAAGAGCATTAAGTATGCACCTGCAAAAGAGCCTTATCTGCTTCAGGTTGCATTTCCCCAGCTCTCTTCCCACCGCCCCTGAGCTGACTTAGGGTCAAAAGCAGATGGGCCCGTGTGAGTCTTCACTGGGAACCGAGTGAGGGAGGCCCTCGTGGTGAGCGTGGGCCTTGTAAGGCACATGTGCTTCTGCAGATGGAGGAAGAGGCACCTTCCCCATCCCAGGGGCCAGAGCCGAATTGCATTGGGAGCAAGCCCTCCACTAGCAGCAGCCTGGTCCTGTGGCTTTGAGAATTCACCCTGGCGGCTCATTAATCTTCAGCCTTCTCCACAGGTTTATTAGCTAATTAATATGCTTTTTCTTTTTAAAATATTTTATTTATTTATTTATGAGACATAGAGAGAAAGGTAGAGACACAGGCAGAGGGAGAGGCAGGCTCCATGCAGGGAGCCCGATGCGGGACTCGATCCCGGGACCCCAGGATCAGGCCCTGGGCTGAAGGCGGCGCTAAACCGCTGAGCCACTGGGCTGCCCAATTAATATGGTTTTATGCAGCCTTTCTGCTTAAATAAGAGAAGGTCGATTCCATTACAACTAGACTCTCAAAATACACTAATTCTGACTAAAATAGCATTTCCTGTTTGGCAGCTGGGGGACCCAGGTTGGAGGAGATAAACTGGGGCATGGTTTTGTGCAGCCCTGAATGTGAGGGGAAGAGTTTTGGGGAGCCACAAGACCTGTGGGATCCTGTGGGATCAGGTGAACAGCTGGAAGGTGGGTTTAGCAAGCGCCATCAGGTATGGCAAGGGAGGTTGGGGTGAAGGGTGGCGTGAGCTGAGTGCGAGGTCTGTGCTCTGTGCTAGGGAGGCGGGAAGACCAGTGTGTGTGTTGGTCATGCCTGTGATCTCTGTTACTGTTGGAAGAGGCCACCAGCTTTAACCAAGAAGCTACCGTCTGAAGAGTAGGATTTCATAAAGCCAAGACTATTAAAAAAAAAACCAACCCAGAATTATTTCCATCAAAATCAGATCCAGTTGTGTCAAGATCAAAGGAGGAAGATGGAAACCTCCAGAACACAGAACAGCTTTTCTCTTATAGGATCTCTTGTTACCAGAGCAAGTCACCAGCTGGGTAGGACCGTGTTGTCCCCATGGCTGCTGTGGCTGCTTAGAAGCCACCTTGGAGTTAACAGAATGGGATTCGTATCTCCTTCACGCAGGCCACTTTGTCACGCAGGGGTGGCAGTGGCTGCAATGGACAGCACAGATGGGGGACCGCACACCACCATCTAAGGGCAAGCGACAGTCGCCTCCAGAGATAGACTCACCTCAGCAGAGCCTGCAGCTCATGTCGGAAACAGGCACCAGCTTCCAGATGAGCACCCCCACCCCGTGTCCCACCCCTGGCCCCCTCCCCAAATTGACAAAAGTACCTGTTCATGATGTGCAGTCGTCCGAGTCACGTTTCTATAGTAGGTACACTTTCTGTCAAGGAAGCTGCTGACAGTCTGGTAATGGATATGCCAGCAGGTGGGTTGTACCTGGACACATCCTCAGCACAGGGAGGAGGCCTGCGGTGCTGGCCTGAGCGCCCAGTGGGTATTAGGGTCGGGGGAGTTGGGGGCCCAGGGATAAAGCAGGGAGAGAGAATAGATTTCTAAACTGGTGGCTAGAAATGAGCATCTGATGCACGTGTAAAACTGAGGTCTGGGCTCAGACAGAGGCTGGGGTGACCCTTCTGACCTGTCACAGGACAGCAACTTAGGGACTTGGAGACGAATCTTGCAGGTAAAAGACAGACATCTGAATGACCCAAAGGTGCAGAGCATTTTTGCCTCAAGATGATGGTGTAGGTGAGAGACGCGAGCAATGCTGCCCGCTCTGAGCATACGGTTTTCTTTCTTATTTTATTTTAAGGATTTTATGTATTTATTCATGAGAGACACAGAGAGAGGCAGAGAAACAGAAGAAGAAGCAGGCCCCCCTCAGGGAGCCCGATGTAGGACTCAATTCCAGGACCCTAGCCAAAGGCAGACACTCAACCACTGAGCCACCCAGGTGTCCCTGTAAGTGGATTTTTAAATAATTTGTAAGTGGAGATACAGTTGAGAGGTTAATAAAAGTTGAAAAAGCGGGGTTGACCAGAAAGACAGGAGAAAGTTTTAGTTACAAATATTTTAGCTGAAGTCATAGTAGCAGGTATTTTTTTTTTAAGATTTTATTTATTTATTCATGAGAGACACACAAAGAAAGGCAGAGACATAGGCAGAAGGAGAAACAGGTTCCTGTAGGGAGCCCGATGTGGGACACAATCCCAGGACCCTGGGATCACGCCCTGAGCAGAAGGCCTACACTCAACTGCTGAGCCACCAGGTGCCCCAGCAGGTATTTTTCTAAAGTAATAAGACAGGGAGGCCTGGATGGCTCAGCGGTTGAGCACCTGCCTTCAGCCCAGGGCATGATCTTGGAGTCCCACATCAGGCTCCCTGCAGCAGCCTGCTTCTTTTCTGCCTATGTCTCTCCCCCTCTCTCTGTGTCTCTTATCAATAAATAAAATCTCTTAAAAAATAAAGCAAAAAACAAAGTAATGAAATTTCAAAGCTGAACATTCTACACTAAAAATAAAATTAGTAATGATAGAAGTTGCACCCCTAAATAAGAGAAAGGCAAGTACACAGAGAAACCAGAGCATGTAGTCTCATTATTTAAAAAATCTATTGTGAATATGTAATATATATATGAAACTGGTAGATGCTGAGATGTTGAGGAAGAACGATCAGATTTCCTGTTAAACTCTGTAGACTGAACACAAGCATTTACACATTGCCTCCAAAATCTCTCTAAAATTAAAGCACAGGGATCCCTGGGTGGCGCAGCGGTTTGGCGCCTGCCTTTGGCCTAGGGCGTGATCCTGGAGACCCCGGGATCGAATCCCACATCAGGCTCCCTGTGTGGAGCCTGCTTCTCCCTCTGCCTGTGTCTCTGCCTCTCTCTCTCTCTCTCTCTCTCTCTCTGTGTGTGACTATCATAAATAAATAAAAATTAAAAAACAAACAAACAAACAAAATAAAATTAAAGCACAATTTCTGAAAAATGTAGCCTGATAAAAAGAAAACTTAAAAAAAAAATAAATAAAACTTACTCAGCACCAGTGGCAGAGTTTTGGAAGCTGGCAAGCAGGCGGGCAATAGCGAAGGGGGAGAGCTTGGTTCTTGTCTCACAGAGTTGAAGAACGAATCTCGCGGATAAAAGAGAGTGAGTAAAACGATGGAAGTTTATTAGGTGAGGATACAGAGGGTCTCTCAGGAGTGAGAGGGGTCCCGACAGGGCTGCCAACATGGGCCTCCACAGATAGTCTTTTATTTATTTATTTATTTATTTATTCATTCATTCATTCATTCATTCATTCATTTATATAAAGATTTTATTTATTCATGAGAGATAGAGATAGAGCGAGGGAGGCAGAAACATAGGCAGAGGGAGGAGAAGCAGGCTCTATTCAGGGAGCATGACGTGGGACTCTATCCTGGGACTCCAGGATCACTCCCTGAGCCAAAGGCAGTTGCTCAACCGCTGAGCCACCAAGATGTCCCCAGTCTTTTATTTAGAACTGACCAGGGAGCCTGTGGCCTTATCATTCTTGTGATGAGTTGCTTTGAGTGAAGACTGGTGATACCATTTTTAATGGTTTCCTTTTGGGGTCTGGTTATTCTTTGTTGGTCCCAGGCAATTGTCATAAAAAATATATCTTTTCCACCCATACCTAGGGCAGGGTGGTCTGGTTTGTTCCCTTATCTCTGGTTTCCCTACATCTCAGAGTTTTTGGGATTTTGTTTTGTGAGCCTGATTCCATGGCGCCTTACCTGTATCTCTCCCTACCCAGCCCTGCCTGTCCCTTGCTCAAGAGTACAGGAATTATTAGCATCTGGGCAAGAGCTGGCACCCAAGCAGCAACACACAGAACAGGCCAAGGAACCCTGGAGCAGCAGAATCGGGACAGGATGCCTTGGGGAGGACAGCAGAGTGGAGCTCAGCCTTTTGGACGGTGGGCTCTAAGGGCCTGTCTGCTCCAGAGCGCCCAGAGGCTGGAAAACCAGCTCAGCTCAGGGAAAAGTTTGCTCCCCCTCTGTCCTCGCTCTCACAGCCTGGGTGACCGCGTGGCGGTGCTGTTGCCAGAGAAAGAAGATGCTGCCCTGAACCTCCTGCCCCACCGCCGTGGGGCTCAGGGACACTGAGAAGTTCTCAGTTCAAGTCAAAATCAGACTTGCATTTTTATAAAGAAGTGGATACTTCCCATTACTGAACTGATCCTATGCTTGTGACTTAAAGTGACAGAAGAACATTCTTTAACTTTAAAGGGAGCAGGAAAGTCCCAGGCTTGTTTTTTTTACTTTTTATTTTTTATTTATTTAATTTTTTTTTCTAGGCCTGCTTTTTATTCAAGAAAGGCAAGCTCTTCCCCACAGCAAATAAACTTGTGAATAAAGAACATTGTTTTCTAATCACGATCTGGATTCAGCTTGCACAAGAACTATCCACAACCAGCTGCACAATTGTGGTCACTCGGGCGTGTGCAGTGTGTATGACCCTCATGCCCCAAGCAGGACAGAGAGATGGAGATGGGCGGACGCTCCAAGGGCACAGGAGGCTGTAGAGAGTGAACTTGCTACTAACAAATAGAGCCAGGAAACTTAGACTGTGATACAAATCCTCAAATTCCATAAAAGTCGACACACCTCACAGAAAAGGAAGCAATGAGAAAGGGACTCTCGATGTGGAAGAAACGATGAGGACACCGGAGGATCTGCTCAGAAGTTTCATCAGTGAGTTCAAGGAAGAAAATGGGAGGATCAAGCTACCTAATAATTCAAAAAATTTTCCCAGGAATACTTGGGTGGCTCAGCAGTTGAGCGTCTGCCTTTGGCTCGGGGTGTGATCTTGGGATCTGGGATCAAGTCTCACATCAGGCTCCCTGCATGGAGCCTGCTTCTCCCTCTACCTCTCTCTCTGCCTCTCTCTCTTTCTGTGTCTCTCATGAGTAAATAAATAAATAAATAAATAAATAAAATCTTAAAAAAACAAAAAGAAAGAAAGTTTCTCTAAATGAAAAACCAGTTTCCAAATGGGAAGAGCTAGCCCAGAGGTGAAGACAGGCCCAAAAGGCAGGTTCAGGGGTTACCAGGTGACAGATGCAGGTCACCTGGCCGCAGCAGCTGCAAAGCAGGCACCTGTTGGCTGTAGTAACACAAGTTATCCTCCAAGAGAGGAAACCAAGATGAGCCTGAATTTGTTTTTTTAAAGACTGTGTTTGTTTATTTGAGGGAGAGAGTGAGTGGGAGGGACGGGGAGAGAGAGAGAAAGAATCGAAGCCGACTTTGTGCTGAGCCTGACACGGGGCTCGATCCTAAGACTATGAGATCCTGTCCTGAGCCAAAATGAAGAGTAGACGCTTAACTGACTGAGCCGCCCAGGAGCCCCTGGGCCTGAATTTGTGACTCAGCTATGAAATAGTTACAATCAATATTGATCTAAGAATTATACTGCATTTACATTGGGAGAATGGGGAGGGGTGTGTGTGGTCAGAAGGGAGAAAAAATAAGAAAAATCCTTACAGCTCGGAAAGCCATAGATAATATCCAACCCCCCCCCCCCCCGCCAAAAAAAACCAAAAAAACCAAAAACCAGTAGTGGAGGCGTGTTTCTGAATTTGGAGGAAACTCCCAAAACAGCTGGAAGTAGAAGTGTTGGTCTCTGGGGCAATGGCAGCAGGCAGCGGGGTGCACCGTGGGCTCGTTACGAAACCCTTACAGATTGATTTCACTTCCTGGACTGCATAATATATAACTACAAAATTAATACAAAATTTTAAAGCATGATGGAGCCAGTTATGTGCGTAACTAATTCTTGGAAACAGGGAAACTGAGGAAGGAGCTGAGATTTCAGGGATTGGGGGAAGAACCACATGCTGGGTTAACTCAAATCTTCCGTCCTAATGAGCTGAGAGCTGCTGTGAGTCCAAGTGGCAGATGAGGAAGCGCTAGAGCGATCATGTGATCTAACAGGACCACAGCCACCTGCTGAATCCAGGCAGCCCATATAGCTCATCCCGCCCGCCTGCCCAGTGCCTGAGCAGGGCAGGGTCCTGACCGCATGCTGGCCCAGCAAACCCCAGGCAATCTGCGGGGCCAACGATGCTCTGACATCGTTGACAAGTATTTCTGACTCCTCCCCTGCTGTGCAGTGTTCCCTCTGTCGATGGAGGATGGAGGAGTGGATTCCAGACTCGTCCTCAGTTCAAAAACTCAGCTCTCCATTTATATGATCTGTTATTTTTGCTGCAATTCAAGGCATTTCTCATGCAAATAGAAAATGTTTGTTCACAGCCTCTTGTGACATTTCTTTACTTAAAAAATTTTCATTTTATTTTATTATTATTTTTAAATTAAATTTAATTAATTAATTTATTTTAAAAGATTTTATTTATTTATTCATGAGAGACACAGAGACAGAGAGAGGCAGAGACACAGGCAGAGGGAGAAGCAGGCTCGACGTGGGACTCATGGGACTCGATCCCGGGTCTCCAGGATCACGCCCTGGGCTGAAGGCAGCGCTAAACCTCTAAGCCACCTGGGCTGCCCTATTTTTTAAAAATTAAAAAAAATATATTTTATTTATTTATCCATGAGAGACACTCAGAGAGAGGCAGAGACATAGGCAGAGGGAGAAGCAGGCTCCCCGTGAAGAGCCTGATGTGGGACTTGATCCCAGGACCCTGGGACCATGACCTGAGCTGAAGGCAGTTGCTCAACCACTGAGCCACCCAGGTGCCCCATGACATTTCTTTATATGATGCAGAGAGAAACGAACCATTTCTTTAAGATAAATAATCTACAAACTTGCAGTGCACCAGAAACCACCTAGTCTTTTCTCTGCTCGGCACACTTTAGTTCCACAGGTGAGGGGCTTACCTCTCCCCCTACCCTGACCCCAGCTTGTCGCTGACAACAGGGAAGGCCCTTGCACAGGCTTTACCAGGGATGCAGAGGCCTTGCTGACCACAAGTGGGAAACGATGAGGGTGGTTTCGTGGGGCATCTCCAGAGAAGCCGGTGGTGGGGCTGGGGCAGAGAGGCCACCCAACCTGGGCACGGGCAGGGGTGGGGGGAGGCAGGGGAGGCAGGGGAGGGCCAGTGTCAATGCTGCAAAGGGCTCAGATGTCCCATGCTGCTTTTCCTTACTGTGGGACCCCTCTCTGAGCCTCTCACCACTTCCTGACATTTCGGTCAGACTGCAGTGCTTCCTTCTAATAAAGCCGAATGCAACACAAGACTGTTCTGTCCAGATATTAGGGGAAAGCCAGTTACAAGCTGGCGCTGACCACGTGAGCACGCTGTCTGCTCAGACTCCTCCAGCTGAACCTTGTGATAATGGCCCTTTGCTCTTCGTTTGCCACAAGGCAACTGAACGTTTTCAATGATCTTAAGTCCTTTCCATGTATGAGTGTCTATTAAGTGCCGGGTACAATGGTAGACGTTATGTAGGGAGTCAGTGTAGTTGAATCTTGGCTCTGAACAGGTTATGCCCACGTACTCATCCCCAGAATCTGTGCGTGTGGTCTCAGTTGGAAAGGGGTCTTTACAGGAGGAATTAAGTCAAGGGTCTCAAGATGACATTCTGCTGGATTACCTGGTTAGGCCCTAAATCCAACAGCAAATGTCCTTGTAAGGGAGACGCAGAAGAGGGATGTAGGGAGAAGCGGAGGCAGAGGCAGGGACTGGAGCCCGGGGAGAGGCAGAAAGGGTCCTCCTCGAGAGCCCTGGAGGGAGCACAGCGGCCTGCCCGCACTGGGTCTCAGACACCTTGGCTCCTGAACCCTGAGAGAACACACTTGAGTTGTTTTTGGCTCCCAACCTATGGCCATTATGGTGGAAGTCCCAGGAACTGAATAGAGTAGCAATTAGTGGACAGAAAAGCCAGGGTGGAGGATGCGGGGGATTTTCCACGGCTGAGAAGCTGGGGGTTGGACTTCTACCCATAGTCTTTTAGGGCAAGTCCTGCGGCCGTGTTTACAACCTGGGCCTGCTCCCCTCTCACCCAGGCCCTGGATGCTGCACTTCTTGGGAGGACCTGTGCACGCGCACTATGTCACTCTGTCACTTTGCTGCAGGGTGTTATTGGTTATAAATCATAAAGCATCAGCACAGTTACCCTGAGGCTCATCCATGTGTAGTATATTGTCATAGCCATTGTGCCAATGTCATGGGGTAAAATCCTCTGCTGTGGGAGAACTTTAGAATCTTTTCACAGGATCTTTTATTTTTTTTAATTAATTAATTAATTTTTTATTTTTATTTTATTTTTTTAAAAGATTTTATTTATTTATTTGAGAGAGTGACAGAGCAAGCATGAACAAGGTGGTGGGGGGGATGGGCAGAGGGAGAGGGAGAAGCAGACTCCCCTCTGAGCAGGGAGCTGATGTGGGGCTTGATCCCAGGGCCCTGGGATCACAACCTGAGCCGAAGGCATATGCCTAACCACCCAGGTGCCCCGGATCTTTTATTTTTTTATTTTTATTTTTTAAAGATTTTATTTATTTATTCATGAGAGACAGACAGAGAGAGAGAGAGAGAGAGAGGCAGAGACACAGGCAGAGGGAGAAGCAGGCTCCATGCAGGGAGCCCGACATGGGACTCGATTCTGGGTCTCCAGGATCAGGCCCTGGGCTGAAGGCAGGTGCTAAACCGCTGAGCCACCAGGGCTGCCCCTAGAATCTTTTTTTATTTTTTAATCTTATTTATTTATTTATTTATAATAATTTTTTAATGTCAGAGGAACATTCTAGGCTGTTTAACGAGGGAAACGCCGTCATCGTGTGTGGGGCCGGCCACAGCCCGTGGAAGCTCGTGGTGACATTAGCCTAAACGTCCTTCATGGCTGGGGACACGGTTATTGAAGTGCTGTGTGATGTTCCTTGTGGAACTTGGCCGTGGAGTTCGAGGACGGGTCTCGGCCATGGATGGGCCCCTGATGTGTCGGTGGGAATGAGATGTGGCCGTGGCCGAGGCTTCCAAGGGGCTTGGAGATGAGCCCAAACAGAGGCTGATGACCGTCCGGGCCCGGGAGAGCAGCTCAGCCCGCCCCGGATGGGCTGCTACAGAGGACAGGCTCTGTTTTTGCTGCTACTGCTGCTTATAACCACAGGAGGGGTGAAGAAGGGAGGGCTGGCCCTGGAGGAGCCCCCACACCCCCACCTGTCTGTGGAGATCCTTCCAGTGCTTGCCACGAGAAGCCCTCAGGTGCATCCAGGTGTGAAGGCTCTTCCCCCGAGCAGGAGCAGCCGGTAAGGAAGACAGGAGGCGGCCCGTGCTGGGTCCCGGATCCTCAGAGTGAACTTGCTCTCTGAGGGCCTGAGAGATCTGAGACATGAACCCTGCCACAGACAGCTGGCTGGCTTACTGACCTGTGTCCTGTCCTCCTGTATGCATTTTTTTTTTTTTGAGAGATTTATTTATTTGAGAGAGAGAGAGAGTAACTGAGAAAGAGAGAGAGAGCATGAGCAGAGGGGGGCAGAGGAAGAAACAGACTCTCTGCTGGGCAGGGAGCCCGATGTGGGACTCGATCCCAGGACCCTGAGATCATGACCTGAGCCAAAGGCAGATGCTTCACCAATTTAGCTACTCAGGTGTCACCATTTATAAATTTTCTTAACTATGTTTTATTATTAAAGGTTTAGAGTAAAAAGGGCAGACTCCTTTAGGAAACACAAATTTCTTCTAGTTACTCAGGGAAGGAGCCGCTGCAAGGGCTAGATTCTGTGCCTTCGGTAGTCGTGTTGAGATCCTTTAGGACACAGCCTGGGAGCCCAAGAAATGCACACAGGAAAAAAAAAACCCCAAAAAAGGAAACACCAAGAGAGCACACAGGACACTAGCCATTTCAGTTCCTGAAAACATACTCCAAAGCCTCTGTAATTAGAACAACTTGGTTCCGGCCCTGTCGACGGGCACACAGATGGACAGAAATAGAGTCAAGAAAACGCCCCAAGTACACACAGGAGGTTAGTCTGTAGAGAGGGTGGCTTCTCTCTCTCTCTCTCTTTTTTTTTTTTAATATTTTATTCATGAGAGACACACAAAGAGAGGCAGAGACACAGGCAGAGGGAGAAGCAGGCTCCATGCAGGGAGCCTGACGTGGGACTTGATCCCAGATCTCCAGGATCACGTCCTGGGCCGAATGCGGCGCTAAACCGCTGAGCCACCCGGGCTGCCTGAGGAGGTGGCTTCTCAACAACCGAGACAAACTGGAAGATTAGTGAATGATCATAGGCAGCAGGGTAACCATTTAGAAAAAGACAAATGAAAGAATAAGAATGGAAAACAGTCCACACCTCACATCATATACAAAAATAAACTCTAAGCGGACAGAAATCTAAAAGTAAAACAAGATCAAAGTTATGGCAACAGAGCTGCTAGGACCAAGTGTCCTAGGCACTTTTTGCTAGGACCAAAAGTGTCACCACACTTTTTTTTTTTTTTTTCAAATTTAAAATTTTATTTCTGGTACAAACGATAAATACTTTGCATTAAAAATCTGGAATTCAAGTTTTCCTCATACTCCATGCTTCCTCGCTGCCCCAGAACCTTTACAAAAATATTTCCGTTGATTGGGGGAAAACGCGGGCGCCTGGTCTCCCCGCAGAGTCTGGGTCTGGGGAAAGGCACGTGTGGTTTGTGTGGGGGCTGGGAGGTCCTCACCTGTCCCGCCCTTGGGGGCCAGGAGGACAGGAATGCGTTGTGATCTGGTGCAGGGGCCCTGGCAGTGATCCCCGACAGCCCCCTCTCCGGGGCAGGGATCCCCTCCTTGTTGGGCACCTCCTGCAGGAGCCCATGAGAAGATCTGTGCAGGATTTAGAAAGATCCAAGGCACTGGCAACAAGCACGAGTGAGCAGACAGCAAGGTGTTACCTGGAAAGGCAGGAAAGGCCTTGGTGGTACTTGAAAACGCACAGGCTTTTGTCGGGAGGCACTCGGTCTGTCTGAAGGAGGCAGGAGTCCAGAGAAGCTGGCAGAGGGGCCCATGTTCCTCCTGGGAGGAGGAAGCTGCTGGGTGCGTGGGGAGGAGCCACACAGATTGCATATAACGTTTTCCGAAATCCTTGCTACTCCGTACACTGCACAGGCGTGAGTCTGCGGGGCCCAGAGAAAAAGCTGCAACTGCAGCTGGTCGTCAGGAGGCCCAGTCTGAGCTGGGCACGTCAACGGCCTGCTTTGAAGAGGGGTACTCCTGCTGGGAAACGGGAGGGTGTCACCCGCACCCAGGATGTCGCGGAGACTGTGCACGAGTAATGCTCTCAAAGTTACAGATTATTTTTTTCTTTTTTTTAAGGTTTTTATTTATTTGTTTATTCATGAGAGACACACAGAGAGAGAGAGAGAGAGAGAGAGAGAGAGAGAGGCAGAGACATAGGCCGAGGGAGAAGCAGGCCCCATGCAGGAAGCCCAATGTGGGACTCGATCCTGGGACTCTAGGCAGACACTCCACCGCTGAGCCACCCAGGCATCCCAAAGTTGCAGATTCCAGTCACTTAGCAAAGCAGAGCTGTAGAGAATCACAGGAAGCCGTGCTAACGTGGCATCTGATGGGCATGTTTTTTTTTAATAATAAATTTATTTTTTATTGGTGTTCAATTTATAACATACAGAATAACACCCAGTGCTCGTCCTGTCAAGTGCCCCCGTCAGTGCCTGTCACCCATTCACCCCCACCCCCCGCCCTCCTCCCCTTCCACCACCCCTAGTTCGTTTCCCAGAGTTAGGAGTGTTTCTGTTCTGTCTCCCTTTCTGATATTTCCTACCCATTTCTTCTCCCTTCCCTTCTATTCCCTTTCACTATTATTTATATTTTGATGGGGCATGTTTAGAACATGTGGGCCCCTTGTAAAACCCGCCTCAGGGTATGACACATTAGGAGCTAACATCCTACCATCAGCATCAGGATTCTGGAACCCAGAGGGGTTTGTGAAAGGGCTTTCGTTGTACACCACCCTGTTGGGACCTTGCTGGACACTTGGCATGGACGGTCGCCACACTCAACAACGTGGATGAGCCTCACAGTAACTGTGCTTATGTTTTATGACTTCAGTTTCTTCAACATTCTAGAAAATTCCACATACTGTGTCATCCGGGGACTGTGGGCAGTGAGGGATGGCCAAGGAGCACACACACTATGGGGACATAGATGTGTTCGTTATCTGATTGTGGCAACAGTTTCGCAGGTGTATACGTGTGTGAAGACTCATCACATTTACACACCAGATATGCACAGTTTATCGTGTGTCAGTTATACCAAGAGAGACAGATGAAGGAGAAGGCAGGAGAGCGGAAGGACACGTGAGTGGATTACGTGAAGTCACATATGTAAGAAACACCACAGTGAGGACAGTGGGATGTGCAGGGTTCTCAACAACTCCAGGGCCTTCCCAGTCCTCCGCGATACCTCTGGAAGATTCGTCCGTCTATCCTTGAGGATGACCAGACACATCCTCAGCTGTTGTCACACCACCACCAACTGGCAGCTCGGAGCACACGAGCGTCTGTGACTTCACAGTGCGGTGCAGCGGGTTCCAGTGCTCCCAGACGCTCGGAGTGTGCATACACTGACTAAGAAATAGTGCTGCGTATTTGTAAACAGATATTTTCACTCAGACATATTCAAATTAGTTTTAGATAACTTTTCTTCATCTCCATAAAAATGTATTTGCCATAATAGAAACGTAGCCGTTGTTAGCTAGGCAGGTCTATATAGATTTGGTTTTGTTCTAAACGATTTAAAAAAAATGACTAAATTTTATTCTTTTTAATATTTTGATAATTCTCACTTGAAAGGTAGTTTGAGTTTTTGAAATTGGAAACATTGTTCCCCATCCAAGTCCTAATAATGGTGACAGAAAATTCTTTTTTTTTTTTTTTTAAGATTTTAATTTATTCATGAGAGACACACAGAGAGAGAGAGGGGCAGAGACACAGGCAGAGGGAGAAGCAGGCTCCATGCACCGGGAGCCCGAAGTGGGATTCGATCCCGGGTCTCCAGGATCACACCCTGGCCTGAAGGTGGTGCTAAACCACTGGGCCACCAGGGCTGCCCAGAAAATTCTTAATTGAGTATCCTCCCCAGCTAGCTGGTCTTCCGGAGAGGATTCATAGCAGTCTCGAAGCAGTAGGCTGTGGCGCAGCACATGTGTTAAACAAACACACCAAGCAGTGCTACAGGTTCCATGTCACTGTAACGCAGCCGGCCCCCTTGAGCTGAGGCTGTTTCCCTTGCAGGTGCCAGCTGGAGGACCTACAGCTTGCTCCCATCCATGCTGGCACTTGCTCACCCAGGAAGTACAATTTACCCAGGCAAATGTGAAAATGCGCTCTGTTGATGTTAAACCTGTCTCAGGAAAACATTTCGAATAACAAGGAAATAGCTTCATTACAAGTTAATATGTCAGCTTCTCATGGTGTTACCTTCAACAGAGCAACTGAAAACGAAACTAGTTATTTTGCAGAATGTAAGAAAATAATCCTGTTTCCTATTATATGTTGCAGATTGGAAATCTGTGCAATGCGACAAAAAGTGCTGCATAGAATAAGAAAAATAATGAGTTTCATGCTGCAGCATTTCCAGGAGTGTTCGTGCAGGGAATGCCCTGGGCTTGAGTGAGGAAGCCTGCCTCCCGGTGAAATGGAATCCAATTCCCCAGACTTTTAAACACTATCTCTGTGCAATGTAAATGATGAGTGAGTCCCAATCGCTTCTGAGGGACCCTTACAGGTCAGCATAGAGACTACATAATGCAAGGCTTGTCAAAGCAAGCTTGACCATAAAAACAAAGTGCATGAGTTTGAAAAGATCCCCCATTCCAATGTGGGAGGTGGGCAGCACTGAGTAGAACTTTTCAGAGGGGACTGTGTTTAAAATGGACTTTGGGGCAGCTCTGGTGGATCAGTGGTTTAGTGCCGCCTTCGGCCCAGGGCCTGATCCTGGAGACCCAGGGTCGAGTGCCACGTCGGGCTCCCTACATGGAGCCTGCTTCTCCCTCTGCCTGTGTCTCTGCCTCTCTCTCTCTCTGTGTCTCTCATGAATAAATAAATAAAATCTTAAAAAAAAATAAAATGGACTTTGAAGGATGCCTGAGTAGCTCAGTGGTTGAGTGTCTGCCTTTGGCTCAGGTTGTGATCGTGGGGTCCTGGGATCGAGTCCCACATTGGGCTCCCTACAGGGAGCCTGCTTCTCCCTCTGCCTGTGTCTCTGCCTCTCTCCCTGTGTCTCTCATGAATGAATGAATACAATCTTTAAAAACAAAAATCCTACCAGCAGTGCACAAAAGTTCTTTTATCTCCATGTCCTCGCCAACATTTATTTCTTGTCTTTTTGATATTAGCCATTCTAATATCAGTAGCCATTCTACAGGTGTGGATTTGATTTATATTTTATATTTATATTTTTATTTATATTTTCCTGATGATGAGTGATGTTGAGCATCTTTTAATGTACCTATTGTCCACCTGTATGTATTCTTTGGAAAATGTCTATTTAGACCTTCTGCCCTTTTAAATAAATTTTATTAAAGCATAGTTGCCATACAATAGTATATTAGCTTCGGATGTATAACAGTTCTGTCCATATGTGGTGCTCACCACAATACATGTAGTTACCCTCTGTCAGCATACAGCACTATTACGTTACCGACTATGGCCTGTGCTCTGCTGTTTTTAAATCAGATTGTTTGGATCCTTTGCTAGTGAGTTGTATGAGTTCTTAATACATTTTGGATATTTTTTCCCATTCAGTAGGTTACCTTCTTATTTTGCAATGATTTTTTTAAAGATTTTATTTATTTATTCACGAGAGACACACAGAGAGAGGCAGAGACACAGGCAGAGGGAGAAGCAGGCTCCATGCAGGGACCCTGATGTGGGACTCGATCCGGGGTCTCCAGGATCATGCCCTGGGCCAAAGGCAGATACTTTAACTGCTGAGCCACTCAGGCATCCCTTATTTTGCAATGATTTAATTTGCTGTGCAAAGCTTTTTATTTTGATGTGTCCTACTTTTTTATTTTTGCCTTTGTTGCCTATAATTTTGGTGTCAAGCCCAGAAATCATCACCAGGACCACAGTTAAGGAGCTTAATGCTTATGTTTTCTTCAAGGAGTTTTATGGTTTCAGGTCTTATGTTTAGGACCTTAATTTGTCTTTAGTTAATTTTTGTATATGGTGGAAGATAGTGATCCAGTTTTTCCCAGAACCATTTATTGAAGAGACTGTCGTTTCTTTCTTTTTTTTTTTTTTAAGATTTTATTTATTTATTCATGAGAGACACAGAGAGAGAGAGAGGCAGAGACACAGGCAGAGGGAGAAGCAGGCTTCATGCTGGGAGCCTGAGGTAGGACTCGATCCCAGGTCTCCAGGATCATGCCCTGGGCCAAAAGCAGCACTAAACCGCCGAGCCACCTGGGCTGCCCCGAGATCGTCCTTTCCCCATTGCATATTCTGGCTACTTTGTTATAAATTAATTGACCTTATATATGTGGGTTTATTTCTGGGCTCTCTATTCTGTTCCATTGATCTATGTGTCTGTGTTTATGCAAATATCCTATCGTTCTGATAGCTACAGCTTTTTTTTTTTCCCCTTCCATTTCTATTTTTTGGAACAATTTGATAAGAATATGTTTAATTCTGTAAATTTTGGTAGAAGTCTCATGGGAAGCCACCTGGCCCAGGACTTTTGTTTGTTGGGAGAGTTTTGTTTTTATTTATTTATTTATTTTTAATTTTTTTAATTTTTATAAATTTATTTCTTATTGGTGTTCAATTTGCCAACATATAGAATAACACCCAGTGCTCATCCCGTCAAGTGCCCCCCTCAGTGCCCATCACCCAGTCACTCCAACCCCCTGCCCACCTCCCCTTCCACCACCCCTAGTTTGTTTCCCAGAGTTAGGAGTCTTTCATGTTCTGTCTCCCTTTCTGATATTTCCCACTCATTTTTTCTCCTTTCCCCTTAATTTGTAATACAGTCTGAAATCCAGGACTGTGGTGCTGCTCCTTCTTAAGATTGCTTTGGCTGTTCAGGGTCTTTTGTGCTTCCATATAAATGTTAGGATTGTCCTATTTCTCTGAGAAAAGCCATGGAATTTTGATAGGGATTGCACTGACCCTGTGGATAGTTTTGGGTAGTACGGGCATTTTAACAATATTAAGTCTTCCAATGCTTGAGCACAGTTTATCTTCCCACTTATTTGTACCTTCTTCGGTTTCTTTCATGACTGTCATAGTTTTTAGCGTATAAGTGTTTATCTCTTTCACTCAGTTTATTCCTATATATTTTATATATATTTTCTTTTTGGTGCAATTTAAAATGCGATTGTTCCTTCATTCTTCTTTCTGATAGTTCGTTTTTAGTGTGTCAAAACACAGCTGATTTTTGTATATTGATTTTCTACCTTGCAACTTTACTGAATTTATTAGTTACAATGTCTTTGATGGAGTCTTTGGATTTTCTGTATATAACATGTCATATGCAAATAGTGACAGTTTTGCTTCTTTCTTTCTTCTTCTTTTAAAAAAGATTTTATTTATTTATTCATGAGACAGAGAGAGAGAGAGGCAGAGACATAGGCAGAGGGAGAAGCAGGTTCCCTACAGGGAGCCCGATGTGGGACTCGATCTCAGGATCCTAGGGTCATGACCTGCACCAAAGGCAGATGCTCAACCGATGAGCCACCCAGGCATCTTGAAACACCAATATTTTAAACATGAAAAATAATAACCCCAATTAAATGTCTAAAACAATGCCCACATATAAAATCCTGTTTGAGAAAGTCAGCTTTGTATCTGTCCATGACATTCAGAGAAACTAAATTGAGGGCCCGATCTCAGGACTACCACTGATTAGTCACATAAACCTGAAGGTCACTTGGAATTTGATCTTAAAAGGAGAATAGGATTAAGATGCTACTCAAAATATTTAGTACAGTTGGGTGAGCTCTTCATTTTCTTCCGGTTCTAGGATGGGAGATTCCAATGAAATGTCCTTCTTCTGTGTCTTTGAGCTGGTACATAGCTTTCATTCTTGCAGATTGAGAAGGTAAAGTCAGCACTATGTAGTTCTTGTCTAAGATTATGGGCTAATTTAAAGCAGAGTTTATAAATAAGGATTTTTGTGAAATATTGATTCATGGTCTCTTAATAGGGATCAACGCAAATCTTGTATAGTTCTTCGATTTGGATAAGCCAGTGTTATATTTTTGGAAACATCTACTATGCTTGTGTGCACTGTAACACATAATCGTAGGCATTACCTGGTGTCCATGACCAAGAAGCCTGTTTTCCCTTCAAGCGTTTCATGGGGCTGGTATTCTGCAGAAATGCCACAGTAGGGATGCCTGGGTGGCTGAGTGGTTGAGCATCTGCTTTCAGCTCAGGGAGTGACCCCAGGGTCCTGGGGATTGAGTTCCACATCAGTCTCCCCGCGGGGAGCCTGCTTCTCCCTCTGCCTATGTCTCTGTCTCTCTCTGTGTCTCTCGTGAATACATAAAATCTTAAAAAAAAGAAATGCCACAGTAAACATTTTCTCAGTATGACTTCCCAAGAACAAAATCATTATTTTAAATTTATTAGAGATATTCTCATTAATTTACTAGACCCCTACACCCTAATCTTTCATGAAATAATTCCTGTTATTATTATTACTAGATGAATGGGAGGCAAGTTCAAGAGAATAGTTCCACAAAAAAAAAAACACTGAGCAGAATTCAGGAAATGTGAATTACAGTCCTATTCTGGCCATGAGAAATTTAAAATATTTTAATACAATCAAAACAATGTTTTAAGAATTTATTAATTTAATAATTCGGTAATAATTTAAATGTAACTTCAGTAAAAGAGCCGTGCGTGTTGCATTTCCAATTTCTCCATTGTTCTTGAACTAGGACATATCACATTCAATCTGTATAATAGTTCCAATTTCAATACATGTTGCATGGTAAATATCACTTGTTTTAGCTCATTCCTACTGCTGCATTGAATGGAACACTTTCAGTCACCCATCTGAACGGCACAATTATGAAAATGAAGCATTCATTTTGAACATTGCCAGTAATCATGGTGCCAGATTTATATCATGAAACTTTCAGTACTACTTTGAAGGATTCAGTTGTGTCCGAATGTATTTATGTTATATTGTCTGTGAAATTGTGCATTTCATAATATGTTCATGCTGGGAGTGTAGAAAGAGGGAATTCCAGCTTGAACTGGAAATGTGCTGAGAATTTAAGATGTTTCTGGGTTTGTCCAAAGTCTTTTGCATAAGGAACCAAAGTAGGCTTGGAGTGATGAATCATCTTTGGGAAGGGGTTTTAAGAGGACCTGCCTTTTCCCCCATTCAGTCCCAAAACAGAGCAGGATAACCAGAAGGTTGGGGTGCCTGTAGGATGTGACCTGTAGGGTATCCATTCACGCAGGTAGAACAGTACCACACAAGGGACCAAAGATGCCAACTTCAAGGATAAGACAGAGCCAAGCTGAAGAAGATGATTTTAGCAGCTTCAGGCATGTCAGGAGGTGATGTCCCTGGAGGAGGTGCCCTGTGATCAGGAGTGGGTGTGACAACATCCTTGAGACAGACATCATTAGGAGAGGCTAAGGAAGGAGAGGAGGACATAACATAGTAGCTGCATCTGGGAGTCTGAGGTGTCCCTTTGCTGCTCTTCAATGTAACTGGGTGGAAGAGGCTCAGCCTTGTAGCTGACGGCTCCAGGGGCACAGATGTGCCTTATCACCAGCCATATATTCCCACTTGGGAGGCTGTCTGCCCTTTACACTCCAAACTTCGTGACCTGAGAGGCATGTGGGAAGGTGGGCTAAGCAGTGCCCTTCACTGAGAAAGGGAAGTGCACACAGAGTCCTTTAGGGGCCATGTCAGATTAGCATGAGTGGTTATTTTATGATTTACATGAATCAGAAGAGGGACAATGGGTGGGTGAGATAGTGGGAGGAGCTGCTAAGTTGTGCAAACAAGGAAGTACCCTCAGGAAGATTTTCCATGTTATTTTATTTTATTTTATTTTATTTTTAATTTTAATTTTAATTTTTTTTAATAGATTGAGAAGGATGGTTTTATTTATTTATTTATTTATTTATTTATTTATTTATTTATTTATGATAGTCACACACAGAGAGAGAGAGAGGCAGAGACATAGGCAGAGGGAGAAGCAGGCTCCATGCACTGGGAGCCCGACGTGGGATTCGATCCCGGGTCTCCAGGATCACGCCCTGGGCCAAAGGCAGGCGCCAAACTGCTGCGCCACCCAGGGATCCCTTCCATGTTATTTTAGAAATGATGTACCACCAAAGGGGTTTCATTGACAAATATCTAAGTACATGTGGGACGTAACATACATAAAACATCACATCACTGGGAAGAAGTGGATTGTTCAACAGTTTGTAGACTTTGATAGTCATTTGGAAACAACGTAAGCTGAATTCCATTTCACTATTTATACCAAGATTATTATTTTTTTATCTTTTTAAAAAATATTTTTATTTATTTATTTATTCACGAGAGACACAGAGAGAGAGTGGCAGAGACAGGCAGAAGGAGAAGCAGGCTCCATGTGGGAAGCCCGATGTGTGGATTTGATCCCGGAACTCCGGGATCATGCCCTGAGCCAAAGGCAGACGCTCAGCTGCTGAGCCACCCAGGTGCCCCTTTATAGCAAAATTAATTCCGGGTCGATAAATGATTTAAGCAAGCAATTTAAATAGTAAAAGTACATCGACAAAACGTGACAGAATTGGTTTTATAATCATGAAGTAGAAAAATTATTTATAAACAATTCAACTGTGAAAACTACAAAGAATAATATGAAAATTCGACCATATAAAAATTTTAAACTTATGTATTATTTTTAAAAATACCATATGCAAAGCTAGAGTATCATGAAACAGACAAAAACTGTTTTCAAGACATGACAGAAATATGACCAATTACATTAATTTGCAAAGGAATTTTTATAAATCGACAAGGAAAAGGAAAAGCAAATCAAGATGGTCGAAGGATAAGGAAAGTAAATTCACTGAAAAAATCAAATGATCAGCAAGCACATGAAAAGATAATATTTAAATGGTAATAAAAAATGGAATGAAATGGGGGCACCTGGGTGGCTCAGTGGATGAGCATCTGCCTTTGGCTTGGGTTGTGATCTGGGGTCCTGGGATTGAGTCCCCCATTGGGCTCCCTCCCGGCAGGGATCCTGCTTCTCCCTCTGCCTATGTCTCTGCTTCTCTCTCTGTGTCTCTCATGAATAAATAAAAAAAATCTTTTAAAAAAATGGAATAAAATAAAAAATTGGATATTCAATAAAATATACAACTAAAGTCATAGAAAAATAACCTCTTTCAATATTCATTAATGAATCGATGTGATATACCACATTAATACAAGAAAGGATAAGAACCATATGATCCTCTTGATAGATGCAGAAAAGACATTTGACAAAATACAGCATCCATTTTTGATTAAAAACTCTTGATAAAGTAGGGATAGATGGAACACACAACATCATATTATCATATTATGAAAGACCCACAGCTAATATCATTCTTAACAAGGAAAAACTGAGAGCTTTCCCTCTAAGGTCAGGAACATGACAGGGATGCTCACTCTCACCACTGCTGTTCAGCATAGTACTGGAAGTAAGTCTTAGCCTCAGAAGTAAGATAACAATAAGAGATAGAAGGCATCCATGATGGCAAGGAAGAAGTCAAACTCTCACTCTTCACAGATGATATGATACTCTAGGTAGAAAACCTGAAAGATCCTACCAAAAATAGCTGGAATACATGATTTCAGCAAAGTCACAGGTTATAAAATCAATTATAGGAGTCTGTTGCATTTCTATACACCAAAAATGAAACAGCAGAAAGAGAAATCAAGGAATCGATCCCATTTACAATTGCATCAAAAATGATAAGGTACCTAGGAATAAACCTAACTAAAGAGGTAAAAATTCTATACTCTGAAAACTATAGAACACTCATGAAAGAAATTGAGTAAGACACAAAGAAATGGGAAAACATTCCATGTTCATGGATTGGAAAAACAAACATTGTCAAAATGTCTATTCTCCTCAAAGCAATCTATACATTCAATGCGTCCCTATCAAAATACCAACAGAGAGAGAAATATTTTTGCTGGTGATAAGCCACCCGGTTTGTGGCTTTTTTCCTCTTCAATGAGACATCTAAACTAGTCAAAGATATAGAAGCAGATACTAGGATAGAGGCCACCAGGGGATGATGGGAGGTGTTCAGTAGGTTAGCAGTTATACAGGAGGAGTAACTTCCAGCAATCTGCTGTACAACATAGTGGCTGCAGCTAATAATTAATTATTATGTACTTAAACATTTGTTAAGTGGGTAAATCTCGGGAAGACCCGGTGGCCCTGCAGTTTAGTGCCGCTTTCGGCCTGGGGTATGATCTGGGAGACCCAGGATCGAGTCCCACATCAGGCTCCCTGCATGGAGCCTGCTTCTCCCTCTGCCTCTCTCTCTCTCTCTCTCTGTCTGTCATGAATAAATAAATAAATTTTTTTTTTTAAAAAAAAGAGGATAGATATCTTGATAATTATTCTTACTATGAAGGAAAAAAAGAACAAAGAAAAATTTTGGAGGTGATGAATAAGTTTATTACCTGGATTGTGGTGATAGTAACATGAGTGTATATATACATCCAAACTCACTAAATTGCATACATAAATCACGTGCAGGTTTTTTTTTTTATGTGTCAATTATACCTCAAAAACACTGGGAAATAGCCAATGTTTATTCTCATTGGTCACATACTTTCTGATTGGTCAGAGCCCATTATGAACATGTTAAATATTACTCCCAATACTTGGGGCACATAGAGATAGTGTGTTAGTCAGTTTGGGCCACCATAATAATAATAAAAGACCATAGGCTGGGTGGCTTGAGAAACAGAAATTTCTTTTCTCATAGTTCTGGAAACTGGGAAGTCCAAGGTAAAAGTAGTGGCTGATTTGTTTGCTGGTGAGGGGTCTCTCCCTGGCTGGCACATGCTGTCTTCCCTCTGTGTCCTTACAGGGCAGAAGAGAGTTCTGAGGTCTCATCCTCTTCTTAAAAAGGCACCTACCTTGTGCCTTATTTCACTTTTATTACCTGCTCACAGGCTCTATCTGTAAACATGGTCACCTTGGAGGTTAGGGTTTCAACACATGGATTTAGGGTACACAATTCAGTCTCTTACAGGTAGATAGTTAGGTGGATGATTTAGAGGTAGGTGGGTGATATAGAGGGAAATGAAAGTGTTCTGGAACCAGACACGGCGCCACCTGAACAACATCACGAGTGCACTCAATGGTACACTTTAAAATGCTTACATGATAAATGTCGAGTTATGTGTATTTTACCACAATTAAAAAATCAACTTAACAGAAAATTATAGGATGATTTTTCAGCTCTGCTAATGAGGAATAAAAGGATGCACTTTGTTTTGGAGAGGACATTTAGCATGGCATGACATTCATTCTGACAGGATAGCGATGCATTGGAGTTGAATATTGGATTGACTCAGGCAATTTGAGAAAGCATTTCCCAGAATTAATTAAATGTAGTAAATTCCACAGCTAATTAATAGTTGATTTGCAATTTATATGCCATCTACTCTCATAAAACCATTGAGAAGCTCATGAGAGTCACATGTAAATACGATGGTAATGGGCACATAAAGGTCAATGTGTTTATGGTGATTGTTCAATTGTCTTTATCAAGATTTTCATGTAGACATTAGAATTTTCACTAATGTTTTTACTATTTTTCATTTACATGTTTATGTGTATGAAAACATAAGAATACCCAGAGGCCAATTTATATTGCCTGTTTCTGTTTGTACCTAAACTGTAGTAGGTACTTTGGTAAGGAAAGGATGTGGAGCCACAACTGTATTTAAGTATCCCAGCTAAGGATAAAGGTGATATTGACATAATATCTAGGAAAAAAAGCACAATCGAATACCACATACCACACACAAAATATTTGCTAAAGTATGTTTCTTGGGATTGTTCTTGTCTCCTAATTACTCTGTGAATTTGTTGTCAATAAGTCTTGGGAACATACCCAGGAAGGTGTTGGCAATCGAGTGTGGTGATTTCAAGGTGTGTGTGTTGCGCACTCAAACAGCTGGTGTGAGGTGGGTCATGCACGGATGTGTGGTGGGATACCTTGGCTGAGGGTATCCTCAGGCAAGGGACAGCTAACACAATCCACAAAGGTGCGATTTCTAAGCAGAAGTCATATTTATTGTTGGTGAGGGTTTTCTTTTAAATTGTTAAATTAAATTGTTTAAATTGTTAGTGTAGGGACACCTGGGTGGCTCAGCGGTTGAGTGGCTGGCTGCCGTTGACTCAGGTCATGGGATGGAGTCCTGCATTGAGCTCCTTGCAGGCTGCCTGCTTTTTCCTCTGCCTGTGTCTCTGCCTCTCTGTGTCTCTCATGAATAAATAAATAAAATCTAAAATAAATAAGTAAATTGTTAGTGTAGCTAAATTTCAAAGTTTAAATAAAAATTAATGTCCTTTATACATTGAGAAATCTTCTCCATGTATCTGCCAGTGGAATACATACATGTGCCAGTTTACAGACGTGGGAATTCTTGACACATTGTGTGCTCTCCCTGCTAAAATGTTTTCTACCTGCTAAAGATATAAAATCCCAATAAATTAAAATAGCAATGCAATTTATTGCATTTATTGCAATAAATAGGCAATAAATGTTTCTTTTTTTTAAAAAAAGATTTTATTTATTTATTCACGGAGAGAGAGAGATAGGCAGAGACATAGGCAGAGGGAGAAACAGGCACCCTGCAGGGAGCCTGACACCAGACTCGATTCCAGGACCCTGGGATCATGACCTGAGTCAAATGCAGACTCTCAACCACTGGGCCATGCAGACCCCTAATACATGTTTCTTTTTTTTTTTTTTTTAAAGATTTTATTTATTTATTCATGAGAGACACACACACACAGAGGCAGAGACACAGGCAGAGGGAGAAGCAGGCTCCACTCAGGGAGCCCGATGTGGGACTTGACCCCAGAACCCCAGGATCACACCCTGAGCCAAAGGCAGATGCCCAGCCACTGAGCCACCCAGCCATCCCTAAATGTTTCTTTTAAAAAGCACTTTGTGTTATACACAGCTGGTTTCAATTAGGATGATTAAGATTCATTTCATTTTAATCAAAGTCAATGGACCATATCTTGGAAATTCAGAAAGTGGTAATCCTTATGCTTATACCCAAAATGTATATGCATATGTGAGGTAAATGTGTGTCGCACTGCACACCCCACATCCAAGCAGCCATAGAATTTGCTCACTTGGGAAGAAGTCACTGATGACATCAGCTCAGATCTGAATTGTTTGGTGTGTAAGGAACTGGCTTCATGCCAAGGAGCTGAACCAAGGGCTGGCACCAGGCAGTTACCAGGAGAAGGCACCTGGTGTTGGTGACTCAGCACCATAGCTCCAGAGAGGAAGGTGTGAAAGAGCCTGAGGCTCAGCTGGATGTGGCACAGGTCATGGAGACAAAGTCACTGTCCCTGGTCACCTCAGCAATGACCAGGAAGTCTAAAACTGAAGGGGAAAGAGTGTCAAGGTGAGATCCCTACGAATAAACCCAGAGCCATGGAGGGAAGGGAAGCATGGCCTGGCCTGGCCTGTGTGGGCGTGTGCCCTAGTGGGCAAAGAATTCACCTCAGACTGGGCTTGAACAAATCTGGGGCTGCATTCGGGGACGTGGTTCCCCATGGGCAGGGAAGGACACCTGTCTAATGAGACACTGGGCCACTTTTCTATACTCTCCTGCCAACCCCATCCACGGAAGCCATGTCCTCATGGTCCTACGTAGAGCAGCTGCTAGCCTGTAGAATGATCTTCCTTTGGAAGGCCAGTGCGGACGTGTTCTTGGGAAGAAATAAGAGCTTTTTTTTTTTTTTAAAGATTTTATTTATTTATTCTTGAGAGATAGAAGGAGAGACAGAGCCAGAGACACAGGCAGAGACAGAGCCAGAGACACAGGCAGAGGGAGAAGCAGGCTCCATGCACCGGGAGCCTAACGTGGGATTCGATCCCGGGTCTCCAGGATCGCGCCCTGGGCCAAAGGCAGGCGCCAAACCGCTGCGCCACCCAGGGATCCCGAAATAAGAGCTTTTAAGATTTGACGGAAAGGCTGTTCTTAGCCTGATGCTGAGAGGACAGAGTGGGGAGTCCATATGGACAGCAAATCACAAAACCTAGGATGGTGGTGCTGATGTCAACAGCAGGGTTTTTCCACCTGCACATCTGCAGGCAGCAGACACAACATGAGCCACAAGCCACAAGGACAGGAGATGGTGGCCACCACTTTCCAGCAGGGCCCAGCCAGGAGGCCTAAGGAGCGAGGGTCCTGACCCAGCCCTCATTCCCTGGCCTGTGCTCAGTGACGTGGATCATACAGAGGGGATACTGCTCAACTGACCATATCCTTCAGGGTGTGCTGCCTGCTGCAGCAAGGAGAAAAACCAGGCCAAAAACTCTTATAACATCCCCAAATGGTCCTCCAAAATTATAAAGTACAATTCAGACTCCACAGTACAGTAGGAGACAGATTGTGGATTCCTAATTCACAGCTAGGTTAATGCCACGTTTGTTACAAGTCCAGACATGGGATGAACATAGGGCAAATTTCTGCCAGCCTATTAATTATGCCCCCGGTACATCTCACCTCGAGCGGGACCCTGGCGGCCCTGTGAACAGCCGGTGATACCGATGAGAAGGAGCAAACCGAAGTCTGGAAGAATTTTCAGGTTGCTTGCTGGAAACTCAGTCCTTCCGACCGCAAGTGCATGAGGACTCAGACTTCAACCGCCATCCAGAAAAGAAGGAGAAATGTTGGTCCAATGCACAGTGATCTTACATAGCAGCAAATGTACTTTTGCCAGAATATTCACTGTTCTAAGAAACTCTTGTTACTCTAAGTTGCAGTACCTGCTGGAGAAAGGTCATATTGTCCATGTTAAGGGAAAGACACCTCCCCTGTCTCCTCTTGCTTCACACATGCCTGCTCCTTTTTTTATTAAATAAATTTATTTTTTATTGGTGTTCAATTTACCAACATACAGAATAACACCCAGTGCTCATCCCGTCAAGTGCCCCCCTTAGTGCCCGTCACCCATTCACCCCCACCCCCCGCTCTCCTCCCCTTCCACCACCCCTAGTTCATTACCCAGAGTTAGGAGTCTCTCATGTTCTGTCTCCCTTTCTGATATTTCCCACACATTTCTTCTCCCTTCCCTTATATTCCCTTTCACTATTTTTTATATTCCCCAAATGAATGAGAACATACAATGTTTGTCCTTCTCCGATTGACTTACTTCACTCAGCATAATACCCTCCAGTTCCATCCATGTTGAAGCAAATGGTGGGTATTTGTCGTTTCTAATGGCTGAGGAATATTCCATTGTATACATAGACCACATCTTCTTTATCCATTCATCTTTCGATGGACACCGAGGCTCCTTCCACAGTTTGGCTATTGTGGACATTGCTGCTAGAAACATCGGGGTGCAGGTGTCCCGGCGTTTCATTGCATCTGAATCTTTGGGGTAAATCCGCAGCAGTGCAATTGCTGGGTCGTAGGGCAGGTCTATTTTTAACTCTTTGAGGAACCTCCACACAGTTTTCCAGAGTGGCTGCACCAGTTCACATTCCCACCAACAGTGTAAGAGGGTTCCCTTTTCTCCGCATCCTCTCCAACATTTGTTGTTTCCTGCCTTGTTAATTTTCCCCATTCTCACTGGTGTGAGGTGGGATCTCATTGTGGTTTTGATTTGTATTTCTCTGATGGCAAGTGATGCGGAGCATTTTCTCATGTGCATGTTGGCCATGTCTGTGTCTTCCTCTGTGAGATTTCTGTTCATGTCTTTTGCCCATTTCATGATTGGATTGTTTGTTTCTTTGGTGTTGAGTTTAATAAGTTCTTTATAGATCTTGGAAACTAGCCCTTTATCTGATACGTCATTTGCAAATATCTTCTCCCATTCTGTAGGTTGTCTTTGAGTTTTGTTGACTGTATCCTTTGCTGTGCAAAAGCTTCTTATCTTGATGAAGTCCCAATAGTTCATTTTTGCTTTTGTTTCTTTTGCCTTTGTGGATGTATCTTGCAAGAAGTTACCGTGGCCGAGTTCAAAAAGGGTGTTGCCTGTGTTCTCCTCTAGGATTTTGATGGAATCTTGTCTCACATTTAGATCTTTCATCCATTTTGAGTTTATCTTTGTGTATGGTGAAAGAGAGTGGTCTAGTTTCATTCTTCTGCATGTGGATGTCCAATTTTCCCAGCACCATTTATTGAAGAGACTGTCTTTCTTCCAATGGATAGTCTTTCCTCCTTTATCGAATATTAGATGGCCGTACATTTCAGGGTCCACTTCTGGGTTCTCTATTCTGTTCCATTGATCTATGTGTCTGTTTTTGTGCCAGTACCACACTGTCTTGATGACCACAGCTTTGTAGTACAACCTGAAATCTGGCATTGTGATGCCCCCAGCTATGGTTTTCTTTTTTAAAATTCCCCTGGCTATTCGGGGTCTTTTCTGATTCCACACAAATCTTTTTTTTTTTTTTAATTTTTATTTATTTATGATAGTCACAGAGAGAGAGAGAGAGAGAGAGAGAGAGAGAGAGAGAGGCAGAGACACAGGCAGAGGAAGAAGCAGGCTCCATGCACCGGGAGCCCGACGTGGGATTCGATCCCGGGTCTCCAGGATCGTGCCCTGGGCAAAGGCAGGTGCCAAACCGCTGCGCCACCCAGGGATCCCATGATTCCACACAAATCTTAAAATAATTTGTTCCAACTCTCTGAAGAAAGTCCATGGTATTTTGATAGGGATTGCATTAAACGTGTAAATTGCCCTGGGTAACATTGACATTTTTACAATATTAATTCTGCCAATCCATGAGCATGGAATATTTTTCCATCTCTTTGTGTCTTCCTCAGTTTCTTTCAGAAGTGTTCTATAGTTTTTAGGGTATAGATCCTTTACCTCTTTGGTTAGGTTTATTCCTAGGTATCTTATGCTTTTGGGTGCAATTGGAAATGGGATGGACTCCTTAGTTTCTCTTTCTTCAGTCTCATTGTTAGTGTATAGAAATGCCACTGATTTCTGGGCATTGATTTTGTACCCTGCCATGCTACCAAATTGCTGTAGGAGTTCTAGCAATCTTGGGGTGGAGGCTTTTGGGTTTTCTATGTAGAGCATCATGTCATCGGCGAAGAGGGAGAGTTTGACTTCTTCTTTGCCAATTTGAATGCCTTTAATGTCTTTTTGTTGTCTGATTGCTGAGGCGAGGACTTCCAGTACTATGTTGAATAGCAGTGGTGAGAGTGGACATCCCTGTCTTGTTCCTGATCTTAGGGGAAAGGCTCCCAGTGCTTCCCCATTGAGAATGATATTTGCTGTGGGCTTTTCGTAGATGGCTTTTAAGATGTTGAGGAAAGTTCCCTCTATCCCTACACTCCGAAGAGTTTCGATCAGGAATGGATGCTGTATTTTGTCAAATGCTTTCTCTGCATCTAATAAGAGGATCCTATGGTTCTTGGTTTTTCTCTTGCTGATATGATGAATCACATTGATGGTTTTACGAGTGTTGAACCAGCCTTGTGTCCCAGGGATAAATCCTACTTGGTCATAGTGAATAATTTTCTTAATGTGTTGTTGGATCCTATTGGCTAGTATCTTGTTGAGAATTTTTGCATCCATGTTCATCAGGGATATTGGTCTGTAATTCTCCTTTTTGGTGGGGTCTTTGTCTGGTTTTGGAATTAAGGTGATGCTGGCCACATAGAACGAATTTGGAAGTACTCCATCTCTTTCTATCTTTCCAAACAGCTTTAGTAGAATAGGTATGGTTTCTTCTTTAAACGTTTGATAGAATTCCCCCTGGGAAGCCATCTGGCCCTGGACTCTTGTGTCTTGGGAGGTTTTTGATGACTGCTTCAATTTCCTCCCTGGTTATTGGCTTGTTCAGGTTTTCTATTTCTTCCTGTTCCAGTTTTGGTAGTTTGTGGCTTTCCAGGAATGCGTCCATTTCTTCTAGATTGCCTAATTTATTGGCGTAGAGCTGTTCATAATATGTTTTTAAAATCGTTCGTATTTCCTTGGTGTTGGTAGTGATCTCTCCTTTCTCAGTCATGATTTTATTAATTTGAGTCTTCTCTCTCTTCTTTTTAATAAGGTTGGCTAATGGTTTATCTATCTTATTAATTCTTTCAAAGAACCAACTCCTGGTTCTATTGATCTGTTCCACAGTTCTGGTCTCGATTTCGTTGAGTTCTGCTCGAATCTTTATTACGTCTCTTCTTCTGCTGGGTGTAGGATATATTTGCTGTTTTTCTCTAGCTCCTTTATGTGTAAGGTGAGCTTTTGTATTTGAGTTCTTTCCAGTTTTTGAATGAATGCTTGTATTGAGATGTATTTCTCCCTTAGGACTGCTTTTGCTGCATCCCACAGATTTTGAACGGTTGTATCTTCATTCTCATTAGTTTCCATGAAGCTTTTTAATTCTTCCTTAATTTCCTGGTTGACCTTTTCATCTTTTAGCAGGATGGTCATTAACCTCCACGTGTTTGAGGTCCTTCCAAACTTCTTGTTGTGATTTAGTTCTAATTTCAAGGCATTATGGTCTGAGAATATGCAGGGGACGATCCCAATCTTTTGGTATCGGTTCAGACCCGATTTGTGACCCAGTATGTGGTCTATTCTGGAGAAAGTTCCATGTGCACTTGAGAAGAATGTGTATTCAGTTGAGTTTGGATGTAAAGTTCTGTAGATATCTGTGAAATCCATCTGGTCCAGTGTATCATTTAAAGCTCTCGTTTCTTTGGAGATGTGCTTAGAAGACCAATCGAGGGTAGAAAGAGCTAGATTGAAGTCACCAAGTATAAGTGTATTATTATCTAAGTATTTCTTCAGTTTGGTTATTAATTGATTTATATATTTGGCAGCTCCCACATTCGGGGCATATATATTGAGGATTGTTAAGTCCTCTTGTTGGATAGATCCTTTAAGTATGAGATAGTGTCCCTCTTCATCTCTCACTACAGTCTTCAGGGTAAATTTTAGTTTATCTGATATAAGGATGGCTACCCCTGCTTTCTTTTGAGGACCATTTGAATGGTAAATCGTTCTCCAACCTTTTATTTTCAGGCTGTAGGTGTCCTTCTGTCTAAAATGAGTCTCTTGTAGACAGCAAATAGATGGGTCCTGCTTTTTTATCCAGTCTGACACCCTGTGCCTTTTGATGGGGTCATTAAGCCCGTTCACGTTCAGAGTTACTATTGATAGATATGAGTTTAGTGTCACCATGATATCTATTCAGTCCTTGCTTTTGTGGATTGTTCCACTGAACTTCTAAAAGGGGAATTTTAAGAGTCCCCCTTAAAATTTCTTGCAGAGCTGGTTTGGAGGTCACATATTCTTTCAGTTCCTGCCTGTCTTGGAAGCTCTTTATCTCTCCTTCCATTTTGAATGAGAGCCTTGCTGGATAAAGTATTCTTGGTTGCATGTTCTTCTCATTTAGGACCCTGAATATATCCTGCCAACCCTTTCTGGCCTGCCAGGTCTCTGTGGAGAGGTCTGCTGTTACCCTAATATTCCTCCCCATAAAAGTCAGGGATTTCTTGTCTCTTGCTGCTTTCAGGATCTTCTCTTTATCTTTGGAATTTGCAAGCTTCACTATTAAATGTCGAGGTGTTGAATGGTTTTTATTGATTTTAGGGGGGGATCTCTCTATTTCCTGGATCTGAATGCCTGTTTCCCTTCCCAGATTAGGAAAGTTTTCAGCTAGGATTTGTTCAAATACATATTCTGGCCCTCTGGCCCTTTTGGCGCCCTCGGGAACCCCAATTAAAGGTAGGTTTTTCTTTCTCAGGCTGTCATTTATTTCCCTTAATCTATCTTCATGGTCTTTTAATTGTTTGTCTCTTTTTTTCCTCAGTTTTCGTCTTTGCCATCAACTTGTCTTCTATGTCACTCACTCATTCTTCCACCTCGTTAACCCTCGTCGTTAGGACTTCTAGTTTGGATTGCATCTCATTCAATTGATTTTTAATTTCTGCCTGAGTAGCTCTAAATTCTGCAGTCATGAAGTCTCTTGAGTCCTTTATGCTTTTTTCTAGAGCCACCAGTAGCTGTATAATAGTGCTTCTGAATTGGTTTTCTGACATTGAATTGTAATCCAGATTTTGTAACTCTGTGGGAGAGAGGACTATTTCTGATTCTTTCTTTTGAGGTGAGGTTTTCCTTCTAGTCATTTTGCTCAGTCCAAAAGCAAGTTGTATTGGGAAAAGGAGAAAAAGAGAGGAGAGAAAGAAAGAAAGAAAAGAGAAAAAGAAAAAAGAAAAAAGGAAGAAAAAAAAAGAAAAAAAAAGAAGAAAAAAGAAAGAAAGGAAAAAAAAGGGTGGGGGAAGGAAATCAAAAAGCAAAAAAACAAAACAAAACAAAAACAAAAACAAAAACAAAACAAAACACCCCCCCCCCAAAACCAAAAACAAACCACAGGGGAGTATCCTCTTACTCTGTATACTGTAAGTCCCTTGACTTCCCCTGGAACTTTCTAGTGCTGCTTGGTCAATAATTTGTTTTTCCCCTGTCCCTCTAGCTGGTCTTCTGGGGGAGGGGCCTGCTGTGCTGATTTTCAGGTGTTAGCACTTGGGGGAGCTGCTCTGTGACTTGGGGACCCTCCTCTTCTGCTGTCTTGCCCCTTCTCCATGCCTGCTCCTTAGCAGTGGTGGACTCCTGGAAGGGGCAACAGGGCAGGAGTGAGAAGATGCTGGTGCAAATCCTCGTCCCATCATTTCCTAATGCAATGCTCATGGGTCAGTCAGTCCTCTCAGTTTCCTGGGAGGAATAGGACCTGTCAGGTCCACCGCTGAGGGCGGTGGGTTTGCAGGGTTGTTCGGTGAGATGTAATTTGATAGAACTTTGTAGAGGATAAAGTGATCTGCGAGGGAACATTGCTACTAGCATCCTCACTACTGTGGCTTCAGACACTGGATGACATTATGTATAAGTGGAGGTTCTTTACTGAAACGTTCTAAATTAAAAAAAAATATTTTATTTATTTATTCATGAGAGACACACACACACAGAGAGAGAGAGGCAAAGACACAGGCAGAGGGAGAAGCAGGCTCCATGCAGGGAGCCCGAAGTGGGACTCAATCCCGGGACCTAGGATCAGCCCTGGACTGAAGGTGCTAAACCGCTAAGCCACCCAGGTTGCCCAAGATGGTAAATCTGATGTGCATTTAACCACAAAAATGTTTTCAAGATTTTACATATATATTTTTTTTATTTGAAAAAGGAAATGTCCTCAATTGCACATGTAGTCAGAAGTAGGCATCTGCTGAAGTCTTGTAAACAGTGAGTGAATCAGCTAGTAGAGAAATAGGCTTAAAGAAGAGGTAAGAGGGACACTTAGGTGGCTCAGTGGTTGAGCACGTCTGCCTTCAGCTCAGGGTGTGGTCCCAGGGTCCTGGGATCCAGTCCTGAGTTGGGCTCCCTGCAAGGGGCCTGCTTCTCCCTCTGCCTATGTCTCTGCCTCTCTCTGTGTGTCTCTCATAAATAAGTAAACAAATAAATATAAAAAAAATAAAGAAGAGGTCAGGGGCGAGCAAAAGCATTGTGTTGGTCTCTATGGAAATACAATATTAAATTTCACTCGTGAAATATTTTAAGAGTGTACTAAGTTCCAAGCACTGAAGAGGTGAAATGAAGAAGATGAAGTTCCGTCCTTGAGGGTCTTGCCAGCTGGCCTCCAATATAATACAGTGTTAGAAGGAGCCCCGAGTGGTGGTTCTAACAGAGCCTACAAAATGCAGAGCTCTCATCTACTCAACCCTAGGCTTGTTACACGTGAGCACTTGTGTTGCATGTCACACCAACTGTGGGTTTGTAACATATTTGAGCAGGTTCCACGAGCATTGAAATTCGTGCCACACTGATGAATACAGCATCTGAAAATCTTTTTTTTTTTTTTTTGAAAATCTTATTGTGCTAGAATGTACAACAGCTGGAAAGCATCCAAAACACTAAGTGCATGTGGTCCCTGGATTTCAAAGGGGACCACAATGGGTTGGTCATTCTTAAAATATCCTTATACGTAAGTTTGCATCTTGAGTGAAAGAGCCTCAGACAGATTGTAAGAACTGATTGTTTCAAACATGCAAATGAAGCACAGTTTTCTACTTCGAGTTCTCCTGAAAACACGTAAAGATTTCACTATTCTGAGTGTCTGAAAACAGCTTAGTATGTTTGTAATTGGGAAAGCACGAGCAGAAGAGCAGGTGGAAATGAAGCCTATTGAGAGGGCACAGCTGTTACATACACTTTAGAGTATAACACTTCAAAATAGTCTCGAGTCATATTTAATACAGAGAATGTTGGTGATGTCTGCTCATAGGCTTTTAGCGCATCACAGAAAATCAAAATTTCAAGCTTGATAATGGCAATAAGAGGTAAATATGTATTTTCTATGGAAAATAACTTGCTCAAAAATAGGAATGCAAAAAAAAAAAAAGGAATGCTTTAGATCTGACATTAAGAATCTGTTAACTTGCTGAAAGAAAACTTTAGGGGCACCTGGGTGGCTCAGTTAGTTGTGCAGCTGCCTTCAGCTCAGGTCATGATCTCAGGGTCCTGGAATTGAGTCCTGAGTGGGGCTCCCTGCTCAGCGGGGAGTCTGCTTCTCCCTCTGCCATTCCCCCTGTTTGTGCTCTCTCTCTCAAATAAATAAATAAAATCTTAAAAAAAAAAAGAAACCTTTAGCCTCTGTCTTGTATTATGAAGAAAAATAGGTCATTCTTCTGGAAGATTTGAAATATTTTATATAATGACTGACTTATGTCATTCAGCATGAGGCCCTCAGAGTCCAGCCATGTGGTTGCAAATGGCAAGATTTCATCCTTTCTAGGGCTAAGTATATTTCACTGTGTGTGTGAGTGTGTGTGTGTATGTGTGTGTGTGTGTGTGTGTCTAATCACATTTTAAAAACCATCTGCTGATGGATGCTTAGGTTGTTTCCATATCTTGGGGTTGTAAATAATATTGTATTGAACTGAGGATGCAGCATCTTTTGGAGCTAGTGTTTTCATTTCTTCAAGTCAATACTCATTAGTGGAATTTCTGGATCACATGGTAGCTCTATTTTTAACTTCTTGAGGCACCTCCCTACTGTTTCCAGAGTGGCTGTACCAGTTTGCATTCCCACCAACACTGAAAGAGAGTTCCTCTTTATCCATATCCTTGCCAACATTTGTTATTTGTTGTCTTTTGATTTAGCCATTGTGATGGGTGTGAGGTGATCTCTCACAGTGGTTTTGATTTGGATTTTCTTGGTGATAAGTGATTTTGAGCATCATTAGCCATTTGTATGTCTTCTTTGGAAAAATATCTTTTCAGATCCTCTGCCTGTTTTTTTTTTTCTCTGCCCATTTTTTAATCAAACTGTTTGCTTTTTGCTCTTGGGTTGCAGGAGTTCTTTATATATTTGGGATATTAACTCTATATCAGGGATATGATTTGTAAAATCTTTTCTTTTTTAAGATTTATTTATTTATTTATTCATGAGAGACACAGAGAAAGAGGCAGAGACAGAGGCAGAGGGAGAAACAGGCAGGGAGCCTGACATGGGACTCGATTCCTGGTCTCCAGGATCATGCCCTGGGCTGAAGGTGGCGCTAAACTGCTGAGCCACCGGGGCTGCCCAGGTATATGATTTATAAATATTTTCTCCTACTTATTTTATTGATGGTTTCCCTTGCTGTGTGGAAGCTTTTCAGTTTGATTTAAACCTACTTGTTTATTTATGCTTTTGTTGCTG
The DNA here is from genome assembly GCF_018345385.1 of Vulpes lagopus. Taxonomy (NCBI): domain Eukaryota; kingdom Metazoa; phylum Chordata; class Mammalia; order Carnivora; family Canidae; genus Vulpes; species Vulpes lagopus. Next base: position 14,026,206 of record NC_054831.1, on the reverse strand, counting down.
TTGTTTTCTGTGCCAGATTAAAAAATCATGGCCAAGACCAATGTCAGTGAGCTTACCACCTATGTTTCTTCTAGCAATTTTATGGATTCAGATATTACATTCAAATTCATTTTGAGCTAATTTTTGTGTATGATGTAAGAAAGTGGTCCAGTTTCATTCTTCTGCATGTAACTGTCAAGTTTTCCCAACATCATTTGTGGAAGAGACTGTCTTCCCCATTATATATTCTAGTTTCCTTTGTCATAAATTGATCATGTACATGTGTGGTTTATTTCTGGGCTCTCTATTCTGCTGTATTGTTCCATTTTTATATGTACATTTTTTGACAATACCATACTGTTTTCATAACTATTAGTTTTATAATACAGTTTAAAATAGTGGCACAAGATGCCTCCAGCTTTGTTCTTAAGATTGCTTTGGCTATTTGGGGTCTTTGTGGTTCTATACAAATTCTAGGGTTATTTCTATGAAAAATGCTATCAGAATTTTGATAGGATTTGCACTGATTCTGTAGATTGCTTTGAATAGTATCAACATTTTAACAATATTAATTCTTCCAATCCATGATCATTGTATATTTTTCCATTTATTTGTGTATTCTTCAATTTCTCTCATGAATGTCCTATAGTTTTCAGAATATAGGTCTTTCATTGCCTTGTTTAAATTTACTCCCAGGTATTTTATTCTTTCTGATATAATTTTAAATGGTATTATTTTCTTATTTTCTCATTCTGATAGTTTATTATTAGCCTATAGAAAGGCAATATATTTTTATATATTGATTTCACACTTTACAACTTTACTGAATTTATTAGTTCTAACAGTTTCTGATGGAATCTTGGGGTTTTCCATATAATATGTTGTCTACAAATAATGGTAGTTTTATTTCTTCTTTCCAGTTGGGATCCTTCATTTCTTTTTCTTCCCTAATTGCTCTAGCTAGGACATCCACTGCTCTGTTAAATAGAAGTAGTGAGCATCCCTTTCTTGTTCCTGATCTTATAGGGCATTCAGCTTTTCACCTTGTGTATGAAGGGAGTTGTAGCTTTTCACCTTGTGTATGAAGGGAGTTGTAGGCTTGGCACATGTGGCCTTTATTATATTGAGGTACATTCCCCTGATACCCATGTTGTTGGGAGTTTTTATCACAAATGGATGTTGAATTTTGTCGATTTTTTTCCTACATCTATTGAGTTGATTATATGACTTTTATCTTCCATTTTGTTAATGTGGTGTTTCACACTGATTTGCAGGTGTTGAGCCATTCTTGCATCTCTGGAATAAATCCCTCTTGATTGTGCTTTAGGATCTTTTTAATGTAGTGTTGAATTCAGTTTGCTCAAGTTTTGTTGAGGATATTTGTATGTATGTTCATCAGAGATATTGGCCTGTAATTATTTTTCTTGTTGTATCCTTGTCTGGTTTTGGCATCAGGGTAACTTGGTCACTTAAAATGTGTTTGGAAGAGTTGCCTCTTTTCCATCTTTTGGAAAAGTTTCAGAAGGATTGATATTAATGCTTCTTTATATGTTTGGCAGAATGCACCAGTGATGTCATCTGGACTTTTGTTTGTTGGGAGGTTTGATTACTGATTCAATCTCCCTACTAGTAATTAGTCTGTCCAGATTTTTTACTTCCTCAGGATTTAGTCCTAGTAGGTTGTGTTTCCAAGAATTTGTCAATTTCTTCTGGGTTGTCCAATTTTATTGGTTTTTAATTGTTTATTGCAGTCTCTTGAGGCCCTCTGTATTTCTATGGTATCAGTTATAACATCTCTTTCCTTTCTGATTTTATTTGAGTCTTTTCTCTTTGTGACTCAAGCTAAAGGTTTGGTCAATTTTGTTTATATTTTCCAAAGAACTAACTCTTGGTTTTGTCAATCTTTTCCATTGTCTTTTTAATCTCTATCTGATTTATTTCTTCTCTGATCTCTGTGATTTCCTTCCTTCACTAACTTTAGGCTTTATTTGTTCCCTTTTTTCTAGCTTTGGAGGTGTATATTTAGTTTGTTTACTTGGGATTCTTTTTTTTTTTTCTTAAGGTAGGCATTTATCCCTATGAACTTCCCTTAAAACTGCTTTTGCTGTGTCCCATACATTTTGGTATGTTCTATTTTCATTTTCATTTGTCTCAAGGTATTTTTTCCTCTTTTGTTTCTTCTTAGACCCATTGATTGTACAGTAACATGTTGTTTAATTTCCCCATATTTGTGATTTTTCACTTTTTTCCCTTGTGCTTTATTTCAGGTTTCATACCCCTTTGGTCAGAAAAGATGCTCGATATGATTTCAGTCTTCCTAAATTTACTGAGCCTTGTTTTGTAGCCCAGTATGCTACCTGTCCTGGAGAATGTTCCATGTATGCTTGAGAAGAATGTGTGTTTTTTTACTTTTGGATGGAATGTTTGTTAAATGCATGTGGTCTAACATGTCATTGAAAGCTGATGTTTCCTTATTGACTTTCTTTTTGGATAACCTATCCATTGATGTAACTTCACATTAAAGTTCTCCAGTATTATACAGCTGTTTCTCCCTTTAGTTCCATTAACATATATGTTTAGGTGCTCCTCTGTTGGATGCATACATATTTACAAATGTTACATCCTCTTGCTGGAGTGACCCCTTTATCTGTTATGTTGTGTCCTTCTTTCTCTCTTAGCACAGTATTTTCTGAAAGTCTACTTCATCTGATATAAGTACGGATACCCCAGCTTTCTTTTGGTTACCTTTTGCAAGAAATATCTTTCCTGTCCTTTGAGTTTCTGTCTGTGTGTTTCTTTAGATGTGATGTGAGTCTCTTGCAGGCTGCAGGGAGATAGGTCCTGTTCTTTCCATCCATTCAGAAGCTCTATCTCTTGTTAAGATAATGTAGTCCATTTACATTTGAAGTACTTACTGATAGATTTGTGCTCATTGCCATCTTGTTACTTGTTTTCTGGCTGTTTCATATTTGTTCTCTGTTCCTTCTCTTCTCCCTTTCTGGTTTGAAGATTTTCTTGAGTGGTGTGCTTAGATTCCTTTCTCTTCTGTGTTTCCACAGTGGGTTTTTGCTTTGTGGTTATCCCAAGGCTCATATAAAACAACATATTTATAACAGTGTATTTTAATTTGATTACAACTTAAGTTTGAAATACTTCTTATTTTGTATTTTCAAAGATTTTAATTAATTAATTAATTTGAGAGAAAGTGTGAGCAGGAGGACAGAGGAAGAGAGAGAGAGAATCTGAAGCAGACTCTGCACGAGGTGCAGAACCCAATAAGGGGCTCAATCCCACGACCATGAGATCATGACCTGAGCTGAAACCAAGAGTCTATACTTTTATTTGGGATGTATGTTGATGTGGGGTTCTTTGTGTCCCTCTTAGTTGGAACTCCCTGGGCTTCTTGGATCTGGATTCTGTTTTCTTCCCCAGGTTAGGGATGTTTTCACCTATTATTGTCCCTTCTCTCTCTCTCTTCTTCTGGGACCCCATGCTGCAAATATTGACTTACTTGATGTTGTCTCATAAGTCCCTTAGGCTATCTTCATTTATTTTTCATTCTTTTTTTTCCTTTTCGCTCTTGTGATTGGATGAGTTCCACTTCCTTGTCTTCAAGGTACTGATCTATTCTGCTTCATCCAGTTTGCTCTTGAACCTGTATGTTGTATTTTTCCAGTTCAGTTATTGGAATTCTTCACCTCTTTGACATCTATTTGGTACTTCCTTATATTTGTATCTCTTTGTTGCAGTTCTTACTGTGTTCATCTATGTTTCTCCTGTGTTCGGTGAGTTTTTTTTTATGACCATTACTTTAGACTCTTTATCTCCTAAATTATTTGTTACTATTTTATTAAGGTCTTTTTCTGAGGTTTTTATCTTGTTCTTTTATTTGGAACATATCCCTTTGTTTATTCATTTTGATCGACTCTCTGTTGGTTTCTCTGCATTAGATGAAATAGCCAGCTCTCTCAATCTTGGAGTGGCCTCCTGCAGGAAGAAACCTTTTCATTTAACCCTATCTTAGCTCTTGGTTGTCTCTCAAACCTTCATCTTTGTCCAAGCAGCCTATTTAATTCTTTTTTTTTAAATTTTTATTTATTTATGATAGTCACACACACACACACACAGAGAGAGAGAGAGAGAGAGAGGCAGAGACACAGGCAGAGGGAGAAGCAGGCTCCATGCACCAGGAGCCCGACGTGGGATTCGATCCCGGGTCTCCGGGATCACGCCCTGGGCCAAAGGCAGGCGCCAAACCGCTGCGCCACCCAGGGATCCCGCAAGCAGCCTATTTAATTCTTAACAACTCTGAGTATGTGGGGATGTCTAAGACTTATTAATGTCCCAAAGGGAAGGATCTCAGTCAGCCCTTTAATGCAGGTTGACTGGAAGCCAAACCTTCAGGAAGCAGCTTTCAAAGTATGCAAGTATGCAGGTATGTGGGAGTGAAAGCATGAGCCCCATGGAGCTCTAGAGCCAGGCTATCTGGAGGTGTCCCCAGGTGGCAGCTGCAAAACTCAGAGTTCCAGATGAGTGTATTAAGTCCTTTCTGGAAGATACCAGTGTGCTGTCATGAAGCAGAGGGAGAGTGCAAAGATGGTAACCACCGGTCTACATTCCCTGAGAGTACCTGTATAAGGGGGTCCTTGATGTGTGCCAGACCTGAATCTTGTGTCTTAGGCTAAAGTTCCAGGCCAAGCAAATAGGCCTCTTTCACAGAAAGACAACATGTGTTTCAGTATACTATCTGTTTAGTGACCTGAGAGTGGTAGCCTGCCAAGAATTGTCTCTCTGATTGTTACAGTCCCATGGGACCCAGTAATGCATGGCTTCCTGGTCTTCAGAGCTAGGCAATCAAAGGGAGTGCCCTGAGAGGCAGCCACAAAAACCAGGGGACCAGATGCATGTAAAGACTTCCATCTAGGAGATGGTGGCACTCTGAAATGCAGCAGGTAGGTTGGGGGCACAAAAATGGTACCTGCCAGCTCCATCAAGGCATAGTGGGAGCATGCAAATAGTGCCCACTGGGAAAGAAAGGATTGTGCCCACCAGCTGGAGCAAGACAGAAGACAGAGGGAGAGCATGAAGATGGTGCTCACTAATCTCTATCCCTGGAAACTATCCCAGCAGATATATATATATATATATATATATATATATATATATATATATACACTAGATACCTGCCCAATGGCTTACACTTTAATATAAGCAAAACTCATGCTTCACATAAAGTCTAGGCACAGTTGGTTGTTCTGCCCTGGGTGGATCTAAGCATATAAACCTTTTAAGAACCATTTCTGGGTGCCTGGTGCTCAGTTGGTTAAGCATTGGCCTTTGGCTTGGGTTGTCATCCCGGGTCCTGGGACTGAGTCCCATGTTGGGCTCCTCACAGGAAGCCTGCTTCTCCCTTTGCCTATGTCTCTGCCTATCTCTGTGTGTCTTTCATGAATAAATTAATAAAATCTTAAAAAAAATCATGTTTCACATAAGGTCTAGGTATAGTTGGCTGCTCTGCCCTGTGTGAGTCTGAACTCTGTGTGTTGTGATCCCAGAGTCCTAGGATCAAGTCCCATACCTGGCTCCTTGCTCAGCAGGTAGCCTATTCTCCCTCTGCCTTCCCCTGCTCATTCTCTCTCTCTCTCTCAGAAGATAAATAAAAAAAAATTTTTTTTAAGATCTATTTCTTAGTTCTCTTTAGCTTTATGGGTATTATGGAAATGAGTCCCATTGGGTTTCAAAGCTAGAAGTTTTGGGTGCTCATCTCTTAGGTGCAAGGCCTAAAAGTTGGAGTTCTCAATGTGAGGTTCAAACCTTTCACTCCTCAGGAAGAAGCTCCAGGTTTTGAGTCCCTTTCTTTTTTTTTTTTTTTTCTTTTTTTTTTTGAGTCCCTTTCTGATTGTGGGTCACTGCACCAGGGTTGAGTTTACTCAGTCTCTCTAACCTGCTTCAGCGTGTTCAGTGAGCATTTGGCCAATGGGCAGGGTTCAATCTGCTAGGTTTTAGGTTTATTTCAGAGGAAACTGTTCATATGTAGCTGTAGATTTTGTGTCTGTGATAAGAGGTGAATTCAAGATCTTCCTATGTTGTCATCTTTAACTAAAATCCAAAAATATTCTAATCTTACAACATTAATCAGCTAGGAAAAAAGTATCTATAGAACTTTTGCAGCCAACAGACAACCCATTTTTACCCAAATGTAGTTCAAACCTCTAACTGTAGGTAAATTCATGAAAATGTAACAAACCTACAGATAGTAGCCCCAAACTCCAGACATACTTGGATTTTATAGGTGTGTTGAACCTCACTAGCTTTAGGAACTATATTTCTGAAAATGTAGGTATCATGCCAGACCAGTGAAGGAAATATTTTGATTGTATGATTCATTTTTGACTTCCAAAGGTGTATTTTGTAGTCAAATATTTTGTTTCAAATAACCTAATTAAAATTTAAATAATTGAAACTATTGTCCCCTGAGGCACCTGGCTGGCTCAGCCAATAGACCATGTGACTCTTAATCTCAGGGTTGTGAGTTTAAGCCCCATGTTGAGCATAGAGATTACTTAAAAATAAAATCTTAAAAAAAAAAAAAAGAAACTATTGTCTCCTGAAAAACTCTAAATTCCACCTTTTTTATTATTCTCTCCTATTATTTAGCATAGTGTCTATTCTGTTGAACAGATTTAAGTAAATATTTCAGATCTTTAGACCAAGAGTCAACAAATTATGCTCCAGCCAAATCCAGCCAATATCTCTTTTTGTAAATAAAGCTTTAATGAAAAACAATTATGCCCAATCATCCACGGATTATATGTGGCTGCTTTCCTGCTACAATGACAGCGTTGATTCATAAACACAGAATATATGGCCTGCAAAGGAAAATGTTTGCAGACCATGCCATACTTGATCCATATAATATCATCCATCAGCCACACCAGCAATTATAACTTGAAAAACAAACTAAATTTCCCTTGTTACCTTTATTCACATAAATTTGATGAAATTAGATTTTTACAACCAAAAATTAGATCAAACTAAGCTGTTTTTCATTGTCTTAATTATAGTAATTTTGATTTATTACACATCAGTAAATGAGAATTGGCAATCCAAAAAGTACATTACTGACTTATATGCTTTATGTACCATCTCAGACATGAAAAAAATATATATTGGAAAAATGTACAATCAAAACCACTCATTCAGAGAAAAAAAACTTGCTTTTAAGGATAGCAGTTTACTCTGTATGATGGTCAACTTTGAGGGTTAATCTTGCTTGAAAGTAAGCATAATAAGTATCCAGCATGCCTTCTGACACCCGGAATATCATTAGGGATCAAGTTTTGAAAACATTAAGTAATGATGTCCAGTTTCTAAGTGTAATTATGTGACTTGTAATCACCCATAGAGTCACAAGAAGTAGAGTCAAAACTTGCCAGATCCTAATTCACAGAAAAGTATTAGAGTCAGTTTGAGAGTTTACAAAGCCTACTTCTGGCTGACAATGATCACTAACTGAATTAGGGGGAAGTAGGAAATGCCAAGTGAACGGCATCTATTAGCACAACAGGATTCAGAGGGAGGAAAGTTTCAACCCAAGTTGATAGTCAAGAGGGAAGAGTTTAGATTTGACCTGGAACTGACTAAAGAGCTCGCTAGAGTGGGCATGGTTTAAAAGGGAGTGGGAAAAGGAAAGAGAAAGAATATAAATACCTATTTATTATTTATTCATGAGAGACACAGAGAGAGAGAAAGAGTCAGAGACACAGGCAGAGGGAGAAGCAGGCTCCATGCAGGGAGCCCGATGTAGGACTCGATCCCAGATCCTGGGATCACACCCTGGGCTGAAGGCGGCACTAAACCGCTGAGCCACCCGGGCTGCCCAAGAATATAAATATCTAGGTAGTTCAAGAACCAGGAGATAAGGAAAGGCCTGCTCCAGAGCCAGTAAAGTGTTAAACAGAATCTAGTGGATGCCAAAGTTCAAATCACAAGCAACGCACAGGGTTCCCATTTGTTGTGCTATTCTATCTGTACCTAAGGCCTCAAGGACATTACTTGTATTAGACAAGTAAATTTTTCTCTAGAAATTGGGTTCTCTTTCCCAGGGTTTGAGTCACTTCCTGGCCACCGATTCTTTCAGGCTGGAGGAGTACTTACCCTCAACTGCATTGCTCCCAGGCCATGCAATAAGTAGAAAAGAAAAAAGGGTATGGCTTGGTGCAGGTGAAGCATTTAATAAAATAGGCTGAATGAAAATGAAATGAGTGGGTGACTCTAGATCTTAGTGATACAGACCCAGAGAATATTTGAAATTGTTGTGTTTTCTGAGTTTTGGTTTCTTCACCTGGAGAAAATACTACGATCGTGAAGTTCCCCTCTAATTCTCAGATTCTCTGAGATCCATGGGTCTATCAGTTCTCCTTGCATTCTGAACCTCAATTGTTTAGAATGTCGTTATAGAAAGCAAGCCACACTCACCCAACTTTCTAAATTTTAAACATGCCCAACCCCCAAAGATACATAACTGGGAGGGATACGTGAATAAGAGAAATGTTTTGGCTTCAGCACACAAAGGCATGGGAAGCATCAAGGCTTGGAGTATGGCTGATTGGAGCAGAAGACGCTCACTGGCTCTTAGCTGCTGAAACTGCACACTTCTGTAATGTTGCGGGTCTCAGCACCTCATTTCCTCCTCCGTGCGTACAGATGAGACTCATGAAATCTCTGGGGTACATTATCATTATTATCATATAAGTTACTCTGACCAGAACCATTTTTATTTTCTCATACTGTTTTTTAATATTTTTACAAGTTTGAGAAAAAGACATAGTTTGAGCAATTCCTGCTTTAAAATAATAGCTAGGGTTTATGTATCTTTATAAAACATTTGACATTCATATAATCTTGATTTATCATCCCAACAGCCTTCCAAAACTGCTATTTCTGGATTTCACTGAATCTAAGGCACCATCTTTAGAAAATACAATTCTGTATCATAGCCAGAAAAGAATACTACCATTTAAGCTATGATACACTGTGGCTTAAAACTGATAAAAAAACAGTATTTCCCACCTTTTTCAGATTAGGAAATTAAGGTGGCCAAGGTCAACTAGATAATAGTGGCAAAATTGTGATTTTACTTTATACATCAGACTCTAAATGATGTATAATTTACAATTAAAACACAAACCATCCTAAGCCATTCTTCAATGCCTTAATTACAGTATTATAATTTACTTTTTTTTACAGCAGTGAACAGGAACAAGCAACCCAAATAATACTTTATTAACTTATATGCTTTATGTACCTTCTCAGAACTGAAAAAATTTTATTGGAAAAATGTAAAATTTACATTCTACAAATGGCTTTATATGTGTGTAGCAATGTATACCCACATCACAGCTCTTCTGAGCTAGAAACTGCTAATTCCCAGAGTGGGAAGAAAGAAAACCTCTGATTTTCTTTCCTTTGCAATTTAATGTCCTAGACATCATATTCTCTCCTGGCACCATCTTCTCACACGTCACCGCCAAAGAAATGCCTCTTCTCTTTGTGTTTCCAGGAGTTGATAGCAGCCTGCTAATTGGGAAAGCAACAAGAAAAGATTAGAAGATTTCAAAATACTGAGCACATAGGCTCCCAGAGAGGGGAAAAGATGCAATCTTTATAGTTCTCTTGGAGACACACCAGGATGAGGAGCCTATAACCCTATTGTTGAGCCATATGGTCCATTTGTTTCTGCATGTGGTAGGTGAGAGCCAAACCTCAGCTTAAAATGAGTAGGGAGTCACTGCTCCCCAAATGTTTCAGGCTTCCCTCCCTTCTCTGTTCTATATCTTTTTGTGGGACTCCCTTTAACCAATGAAATGGAAACAGAAATCATGCATATCACTTCCAAGTGGAAACATCAAAGTCAGGAAAAATGTACAGTGTCTTTCTAGTCCTGCTCTGTCATGAAAGAACCTGGAGTCCCAGCACCTCCTGTGAGCACACAGGGTGGAGCCTTCCAGTTCAGACAAGATGTGCATGTGGCAAGACCATGTAATAGTGTAGTGATCTCTCTTTCCAGTGACAAACATTTCCCAGTTTGTCACCATGGCATAGTCTGGCCTGCCTCAACTCATGCTTTGTTATCTTGTGCCAAGCATTAATACCAATTTTTTGTGAAATTTGCCACATCTGCAGTGTATGCTTTTGGCATGTTTTACTAAGACAACAAAGACAACAACAAAAACATTATTGATCACACAAAAATATTTACAGAGAAGAGCTATACAATGATCATGATGCAATAATGCTGATAATAACCAGCTCCTTTATTACTAGCCTCCCCCTAGTGCCATTCTGAATATTTTACATATATTAACTAATTTAATTCTCACAACAACATTATCTTGACTATGTTTATTGCCATCTGTGGCAGTAAGGTTCGTGGCCTGCTCAGCTCACACAGCAGGCAGGTGGCAGAGCCTGGACTCAAAGAAGCTGGCTCTTGAGCCAGCCTCTTCCTGCAGCCTCTGGAACAAGAGGATGTCATCCCAGACCATGAGGAGAAGCGAGAGCCTACTGCAGAGGACATAATACATTTTCCAGTTCCAAGAGCATCGAATATGCAAGTTTCTCTGGCATTTTCTTTGCTGATTTGCTGAGAGCATTATAAGATTAAATGTTCCTCAGCGACTTTTCACATCTGCTAATGAATTCAGCAAAATGTTTATTGGTGACTTTGTATGCCTAATTGTGGTAATAACTTAATATGATTAAACTTCATCGAATACCAATGAAGCTATGTCTTTTCCACTGATGAAATTCACAAGTGAGATATCATGCTCTGTATGTTCACTTTAAGTAACTTTCCAGAATGCTTCTGTTGATGTGTCCACAAAGTTACATAATTAGGAAAATTAATTGCGCAGCATGTTCAGCAATTTTGAGCACATCATCAGATTTCCCAGAATGGGAGCGGCGTGAAGGCTGTTGGGCTGGGGCGGTGGTGGTGGACATGGAGAGTCACTTATTGATCAGTGGGCATGGGTTGCAGTCATGCAGGATGGCCAGTTCTACTCTGCGGTACAACACCATGCCTGTCATCAACAATACCGCCTGGCGCAAATACAAATTTCACTCCTGAGCTGGCATTTGCCTGTGAGGCTGGCATTTCACGTCTAAAGCCAGCTGCATCAGTAGCCACACGAAGCACACTGTGTTGATTGATTATATTAAAAGATCCAGCAGATTTACATGATACTAGCTGTGAAATTCCATTTTTACCTTTCCCTTATTGCTTGCATAGGCCTTGGGGCACTCACTGGCATCTTCTCTGCCTAGTGTGCTGCCTTCATTTGGCACACTTGTGCATTCAGAAATGCAGTTGGCATTCCTCCGGAGGATCTCATTGAATAAACACACCTACCTCCCCTCGTGGTGTGGCCCTGAGACACTTTGTCAGGATGTTCATCTAACTGGCATAGTCTGTTTCCGCTGGGGGAGCTACACCATTTGAAAGGATTAAGCAGGGTTTGTTTTAAGTCTCTTTTATATATGGCTCAAATGTGCCTTTGTATTTACTTTAAAGCTCACAAGACCCTTCCTGCGTGTTTAAACAGATGACAGACCAAAAGGCCGTTTGGGCTGCCAGCTGCTTCCTGCCTTTAAATCCCAACCTCATCAAGTTTATTTATACAAGGTGTTTTCTCAACCTACGAAGCACAATTGTGAACGCACACAGAAAGTAACATTTGCTGCTCACCTCCAGTTGTGTGTGGCCAGTTTATTGTCCATGAGCTGCACCCCAAGAAGAGAGTTCCTACAGATGCCACCACTCCTGGGATCTGTGGGATTAATATTGTCCGTGGGAAAAATACCGGGGGCTTGAGAGGAAAAAGTCGCTTTGCTGCATCATTGTGTAAAAGAGAAAGAAATACCACATGTGAGAAAATACAAAGTCAGGCTTGTCACCGTTGGAGATACTGTGAGCCCGGGACATAGAAGGTTGCAGAAGAGTCTCCTCAGGAGTATGCAGGAAGAACCATGACCTGACATTCCAGCAGAGGAAGAAAAAGACCCAAGAAAGTGTCCTCCAGATGAGTTCGGCAGTGAGGACACCATGGAATGAACCCAGTAACATTGTGTTTGGATGCAGATATACACACACTCGCATATATGACAAGTTGTATTATTATATATCATGATGATTAGGTAATTGTGTATAATATAGAGTTCTACAACTATGTAATTTATAATATCATATAATATGTAACTATATAGTTATTACTGTATGTTGCAAAATAAATGACATGATAGATAATAATGATATTTAATAAATATTTAATAAAGATATTAAATGTACTATATATTCTATGTAATATATGCTATATATACTGTATATTATACTGTACATATTATGTACTATGTATCATATATTGTATGTATACAAAGTATTTATAGTATAAAATATGGTATGCAGTATAGTTACCTATATTATTACTATAACAGGCTATTGTATACAGTATATGGTATTACTCTACATTAATATAGTATATAGTATAATAGCATGTAATATATGTAAAATATAAATGTAAATATAAATATATTATATAAAACATTTTAAAACATATTTTAAAAAATTAAATGGAGAAAGCGTAAATATTAGATATTTGATCTTCTCAACAAAGAAGAGTGAAATAAGACTCCGATAAAAGCTACAATTGAGTTCTGGTTCTCTCTAACTGGATGTGAAGTGTTGGAAAATCACTTGAGCCACATGGTCCAGTCTTGACAGTGAATGAACCATGAGGAGGAACCACCTCTGGAGGTCCTTTCAGAGCTTTCCTGCCTCGCGTGGCCCAGTGGAGAGGGCAAGCCCAGGATTAAGCTATTCAAGAAGCAAATTATGCCCGGCTCGCAGAGTCAGCTACCCTCAGCTGGCTCCTGTGAATCACCTGTGCTTCCTCACTGAGACTTCCTCAGCCACCTGTCCTCTTGGCCTGAGACCATCAACAGGCTGAGGGAGACCCCCTCCATCTGCTCCATGGCCCCAGTACCTTTCCTTGGCTCTGGCTTCTGGAGGGATCTTCTCCACAGCCTGCCCATCTGCTGCAGGCTGCTCCATTCAGACCCTGGTTGGGAATGTCTGCAGGAATTAGATGCTTCAGGAGGTCCCTCCACCTTTGAGCCCAAAGATCAGACTCTGCTTCAGACTCTGCTTTCCCGAATCTGGTCCCCAAGGTAAACCTGCACAGAGAATAGTTTCCATATGTAGAGCACAGTTTATCAGAGGCCAGACAGACTGAATCAAAACAGGCTTTTCTGGGGGCTGAGTTGGTGTCACTTAGACGGAGCTCCCAAACCAGGGCTTAATACCCAACCTAATTCCAGTTTCAACCTCTCCCAGAGCTGTGGCCTTAATCTGTCAGTCAGGAAATGTTTCTTTCCATTTGTTGCCCAGGTCCCCTCACCTCCCCGCCCCCACACACAAGGAGAGATGAGGTCAGGCGGGTGGCCAGACCCCCAGGGAACCACCTTTTCCTCTTGCTCCTAGGTCCTCCTGTTCTGTAACCACCTCCCCCTGCCTGCCTGGAGGCAGCGGGGAAGGGGCTGCTGCCCAGATCCCGAATCACTGAATAAAGCCAAGGGAGGTCTTCAAATTCACCTGATCCAATGTTGTTATTTAACAACAGAAATGCAGATTCTTGGCTAAAGAATCACCCCCATAGAGCCACAACTAAACAAAGTCAGGCATTGTAGGGCGAGAATGTACGTGTCCCCAGGGTGGAACATGAGCCACTGGAGCTTGCTGGAAAGAAAGCCAGCACCCTTCCCGCCAGACGGACAGTGTTCTCTCTGGGCGCCACACATCCTGCCCTATTCTGCAAGGTCAGTTACTTAATTAAGATGGTTTATGATGTCAATCTTCCTGCATCACCTTTTCCCCTGTTGCAGATCGACAGATAAAAGTTTTCATTGTTTTGAGATAGCTTTCTGCTCTCCCATCTTCCTCTCCCCCCTTTTATTTCTTCTGTCCTCTTCTTTAAGAGCCTCACGGGCACACACCCTTTCTCTAGGGTCTCCGTAGCCATCCGTCCTTGCCCCCACGGCCACTCTGCCGGCGTCCAGGGCGATGCCCCAGGTCTGTCCAGTGTCAAGGACTGCGCTTCCCAGCATGTTATCCCGGTGCCTCCAGCTTCTCCGGTGGCAGACACGTCGGTGATTCTCCTCCCCTCATGCGTGAGCCAGAGCAGCTGCTTCCTCACGTCCTGTTCTGCAGCCCCCCCCCCCCAGGCATCTGCACCCCTGCCCTCGGCATTGTCTGCATCTGATTTTGTTTACTGATCCTCACTCTGATTTTGTTTACTGATGCTGTTCCTTTGAATGATTTATTTCTTTGCCTTTTTTGTAATTTTGAAATGAAAAAAAATTTTTTAGAGATACAGGAAAAGTACAAAGAATCTTTACAAAACACGGTCATATTCTCATTTTTTACATAAATATTCTCAGATTTACATAAATATCTCGTCAGATGTGTTTCTAGGCTTTTTAAAAGAAAAGTAATAGGGGCCCAAGGCTGGTACAATTGGTGGAGTGTGAGACTCCATCTCAGAGATGTGAGTTTGAGCAACTATGTTGGGGGTAGAGTTTACTTAAAAAATTAAAACAAAAACAAAAACAAGCAGCCCCTGGGTGGCTCAGTCAGTTGAGCGCCTGGCTCTTGGTTTCAGCTCAGGTTATGATCTCCAGGTCGTGGGATTGAGCCTAGATCAGGCTCTGTGGTCAGTGCAGAATCTGCTTGGGATTCTCTCTCCCTCTGTCCCTCTCCCTACTTGCACATGCGCTCTCTCTCAAATAAATAAAATCTTTTTGGATCCCTGGGTGGCTCAGCAGTTTAGCACCTGCCTTTGGCCCAGGGCATGATCCTGGAGTCCTGGGATCAAGTCCCACATCAGGGTCCCTCTCTGTCCCCCTGTGTCTCTCATGAATAAATAAATAAAATCTTTAAAATAAATAAATAAATACAATATTTTAAAAAATAAAGATTTTTTTTATTTTTAAAAAGATTTTATTTGTTTATTCATGAGAGACACAGAGAGAGGCAGAGACATAGGCAGAGGGAGAAGCAGGCTCCCTGTGGGGGAGCCCGATGTGGGACTCGATCCCAGGACCCTGGGATCACAACCTGAGCCAAAGGCAGACGCCCAACCACTGAGCCACCTGGGCATCCCTAAATAAAATCTTTAAACAACAACAACATACAGTCTCATCCTTATTCACACAGTGGTAACTGGTTTGGTATGTTTTCTTTCTATATTTTTACTCCTTTTTAAAAAATGTTAGGTACTTCCATGTATCCATTATATAAAATTGCATTTTGAAAGTGTTACTTTCAGGACAGGGCACCATGCTATGTGTATTATTCTGCTCTTCTTCTTTCACATGATGTTAACAATTTAAAAAGTCCTATGTTGCCTATCTTTTGTCCTACCAGTTTTTGGTTGGTCACATTTAGGCTTTTATTCATTTTCTATCTAAGCAAGAGTCTTGTTTAATGGGGTTTCTGAATATGGAACTCCACTCTCTTGCCTTCTATATGGAATGTGCCCAGTTTCCTCATGGACTTGGGACACCACCTCTGTGGGATCACCAAATTCCCAAATACGTCACATGCCATATGTGATTCTACCTGTATAATGTGTTTGCTTTCTCCTAAATTAATTTGTTTATTTTCTTCAGGAAAAGTTTTAGCTATTATTTCTTCATAAACTTTTTTAAACCTTATATTACAGAACATTTTAAACATACCAGAGTCAGTGACCTCCTGTGTGCGTACTGCCCAGTTTCAAGGATTATTGGTTCATGCCTCCCTCCTGGTTTCCACCACCCACCCCATTCTTCTGTTGCAAATTCCAGGTATAATATCATTCCAGACATTTCTTAAGCTACTTTCCACACATATTCTTCCGTATATGCTGTAGAGCCATATATGTTTTAGAACTTAGAACCTAGGTTCCCCATGTATTTCAATGGAATTCAGATTTAATTTTCATTGACTATATAGATTTTGGAGAATTCACGTAAAATACTGAATCTTCCTTATCCATGCAATTGGCATTTCTCACCATTTACTTAATGTTTCTTTTATATCTTTCCATAAGTGACAGTTTTCTACAGGAACTTCATGCCCTCCATGAAGTGAGATTTTGCTGTAGTGACAAACGAATGACACATTTCCATCGCATTTCCCATCTGGTCTTTGCACTTGTAAAGAAAATACTATGGTGCTCGCTTCGGCAGCACATATACTAAAATTGGACTGATACAGAGAAGATTAGCATGGCCTCAGCACAAGGATGACATGCAAATTCGTGAAGCTTTCCATATTTTTGGTTTGAGTGGGAACAGTTGTGAAGAAGGGGCATGGATTCATCCAGATGTCTCAGTCTCTGACCTGTTCCAAATCCCTGCCCCCACATTATCACTCTGCATTTTCTTTTCCCTTAAAAAAAATACTATGAACTTTGTGCATTGCTCTTGATCTCTGCAATCTTGCTGAACTTTTACTAATCTCAGTAGTGTATGCGTAGATTGTCTTGGATTTTTTGTTTGGACAATGACATCGTCTGCAGGAACATGAGAGTCTGCTCTACCTTCTTCCATACAGTGCTTGCTGTTCTTGCTTTTTGGCTGAGAAGAGTAGTAATTAAACGGCAGCCTGGTTTCGTTCCTGTCACGGTGGGTTGTGTAGGCTCTCCCTCTGCCTCGTGTCTTTTTCCTGCCTGATGGTTTGAGGTGTTTCCAGGGCCTTCACTTAGCCCCAGGCTGATTTCTACCTGCTTAGTATTGATCTTTCAAGGAGGCACTACTGAAGCCTTAAGCCTTAAGACCAGTGGGAGGGAGCAGGACAGCAGAACCAGCCGCAGAAAGGCCACCAAGTTCAGGGGGGCTGTGGCAACCTCCCTTCCCCTAGCCACTTGCTGTTGGGCAAACTCTCAGTTGAAATGTTGGATTCACCTTAGTTGTACCTCCCACCGTGGAGATGGCGATGGCCCTGCCTGCTTCCTGTTGGAGGGCCCATCAGCCTGGATACCCACCTGGCCCCACCACTGGGACAGAGCTTGTCTCTGGGGCAAAGATGAGCCTTCTCTCAGATTGGGTGGGGTGGCCCAAGCGAATTGGGTTTGCCCTCAAACCTCATCTCTGGTGTGTCACGGGTCCTCAAGTAATCTACGTCTTTCCCTTTCATTCCTGATCTTGCTCTTGGGCCTGCTGTGTCCTGGAAAGGCCAAGGAGGGGAAGGTGGCCCTGGGGTTTGGAAACCTTGGGCATTCTTGCTTCATGAGCACCTTCCCATCCCTAAACCTGTCACCAAGCATTTCTGGGTATGAGAAAGCCTCTGATTCACATGACTGCAAAATTCAACTGAACATATAATTGTATGAGAAGTCCCCAGGAGTCTGCTTTTTCCTGCTGTCACCTCAGGACATTTAAACAATTAATTAAAACAATTAATAGTTCAGTGGTAGAGAAATAAGCCACTGTATAAGCAGTAAGTTTCTCAGTTAGAAAACAAGCCATTAGAGGAAAAATATTTTTAAAAGAGAAGAAATAGTGGGAGAGCTGAGTTTTCTTTCTCAGCTGGTCGATGAATGGCTATATGGCAACCCAGCAGCAGGCTACGATTTTCAAATAAGACCTAGGATTCAAGAAAATGCAGTCCTCAATTTAGTACTATTAAGGGTCATCAAAAAAAGTCTTTGAACAATAGAAAAGTTTCATTCACTCCTGTGTGGTTGGAAATCACTGATCAAGAAAGAGAAAGAATAAAAACTCTAATTAAAAACGTCAATTAGGAATTAAGTTACATTAGTCAGGTGAATTTATAGGTAACCTGTGTATGTGCTAATGGAAACGGGAAGAACCTTTATAAAGCACATTAGGTGGTAAAACTTGAGGAGGGTGGGGTTGGGAAAACATCCCAACAAAATTGTTCTGTCTTCTATTTGGAACATGGGAGTAATTGATGTGCCCCTTTCAGTACCTTAACTGTCAATAACAGTAGAGGTAACAATAAAAACCAGTGGGCATCAATAGGACTCGGAGACCAAGCTGGCTGATCCTAAAGCTGTAGATGACAGTGCTTGGCTAGAGCCAAGATGGGGAAGGAAGAGGCAATAGCAAAACTCTGGAGGCTGGGCTGTTCCTGTGGTGGATGTGCCCTAATGTGCTTAAAATGTGCCCTAGCTTCATGGATGAGGGAGGTGTAGGTTTTAAAATTAGCCTCCCCTTGTTTGGATTTCATACTTCCAAGTAACTTGATAATAACTTGGTTTTCCATGTAACTGCTTTGGGAAGAACATGCACTGTTCATGCTGATATAGGTACATCAGTCTGCATGGTAAGTTATCCAACTTACTACAAAATAATAAATTGGCTGGTTTATAATGTGAAAAAAAAAAAAGACCTAGGATTCAGTCTCTGCTCGTGTTATCTACTGGTTGTTCCTATAAGCTCTGGCTTCCAGAGGGCAGCTGTCCAGTAAGAGCTGAGATGGTTATCACCCCAGTAGTCACAGTTGACTTATTCATTGAAGTGCTAATTGCCACACATCCAAGATTCTGGATCCTGCTTGACCTTCAATGTTTTGTTCCTGTGGGAATCTCCTCAGACTGTTCCAAGAAAGTGGAGACAGTGTTGGGAGTTCCTTGCTCCCATCTCAAAGGCCCCGGTGACCTGCTTGGGGTATGGGGAGTGGGCACCACGGTTCCCTGTCTCCCCAGAGGTGGGTGATTTAATGCTTTTATTTCAGGGTCAGCAAACTTAGTAATGTTTCTCTCTCTAGTAACAGATTGTTTGCTCCTGACAACTTGTTATTACTGTTGAAATGGACCTCAACTTAGGGTCGAGTATCCCTGTTGTGGTACCTGATGGTCACTGGGTGTGAGGAGTGAGGACCCCATGTCCGGTCCATGTGCACCACATGTGGTGTGGACAGACTCAGCACAAGGACTGAGCCCACCCCCTCAGGATAATCCATTGCTCAGCCTCTACTCACTTTGTGTTTCTATTTTCTTCTTCAAAGGTTTAAATGACATTTATATAAACCACACTGACACACTTTTTCAAAACCAGTTTCCCTCCTTCCCTATCCCAGAAAGTTGTAGTTCCTGGCAGAGATCCTTGGATGACATTCATGCTGTGGTATCAGCATGAACATGGCTGACAATGGTGGTGAGAAGAATGAGAAGTGTGAGGTTCAGGAGTTCATGCACCTGCTCACCATGCCCTGCTTTACATCTGAGGACAAGTGACATCAGCACACACAACTGAAGCAGGGAGGTACCACTGTTATCCTTGTTTTACAATGGAGGAAGCCGAGGTCCACCTGGTCACAGAACTGACCTAGGGGTTGTGACTTGAATGCTTGCTCTTGTCACCACCACATCCTGGGTGATGGCTGCTGATGGGAAGTCAGAAGCTGTTGGGTTGATCTTGCCATCCGATGAGGCTCGGTGGTCAGACATCAGTTTGGTGGCACGCTCACCGTACAGTTGCACCTCCTGCTGCCCATCATCTGCTATTAATCTCCAGATGGTCAAGCCTTCGTTCAATGGGTGACCTGTTCTTCCAGTCACTTGTTCAACAGATATTTGCAGAGCACCTGCTAAGAGCAGGTTCTAAGACTTTGAAGCTCCAGTGGGAACAGAACAGAAGCATATGCCCTTGGAGAAGGTATAGCCCACCTAGGACACGTGGACTATGGGACAGTGACCTTGTCCCATGTCTAATAACTAAAAGGTTATAAGTAAGATAACCACTAAAAGGGAAGAGTCTGTGGGAAGCCTGCTCCAGGCTGTGACGTTGTATGGCATTCTTGTGTATCTCAACGCCTGTATTTATTTTAGGAGCTGTGTGGCACCAACAGGAAACATACACTTATAGATATTGAGTAAACTGTGCAGGGGGCAGGGTGGGTGCCCCATGGAGCTGGGAACACGGAATTGGCAGCTGACGTGAGGATCTGGGACAGCCCTGCCTCAGTGGGAGGTGTCAGACCCATCACAGCAATGTTCTCTGCCCTCCTCCCTACTCTGGGTCGTGGGCAGGACCATGGCTGTCATGAAGATCAGTAACTCATCTGTGCTTGGGGGAATAGGGCCCCCCCAGAGATTTCCAACGCCTCATCCCCAGAAACAGTGATATGTTAGGTTATATGGGGGAGGAAAAGTAAGATATTTGGGCTGCCAGTCAGCTGACTGTGAGGTGGGACATCGGGTGAGGTTATCCATGTGGGCCTCACATAATTACAGGGCCCTTCTTTTTCTTTTCTTTTTTTTTAATTTATTTATGATAGTCACAGAGAGAGAGAGAGAGAGGCAGGCAGAGACACAGGTGGAGGAAGAAGCAGGCTCCATGCACCGGGAGCCTGATGTGGGATTCGATCCCGGGTCTCCAGGATCGCGCCCTGGGCCAAAGGCAGGCGCCAAACCTCTGTGCCACCCAGGGATCCCCTTACAGGGCCCTTCTAAGCCGAAGGTAGGAGAGAGCCAGGACCCCAGGTTCATGACCTGAGCCGAAGGCAGACACTCAACCACTGAGCCACACAGGTGTCCCTCCTTATTAAGTTTCTTTAGAGAGATCAGATGTGTAGCAAAGACCCCTTGCCATTCCCTTTGGCAAAATATGCCATGTAATTGCCCAGATGGGCGTGTGGTCTTCTATCTTAACCTGGACGGCGTGAATACGAGAAGTTCCATTCAGCTCTCTCTCTTTCTCATCTTCTTGGGAGAACAGAGCACAGAAGGAATGTCAAAGCCACAAGTTATATTACTTAGGACCCACCTCTGGAAGATGGGAGACCACAGACAACTCTTGTGTGCAACATTCCTGGCATGGCCCGGCCATAGAGTTTTATTTATTTATTTTTCTTATTTTTGCACATTTCTTAACCAAAATGCTGTCTGAAATACTATCATTTTCCTCCTGGTGCAGTGGGAAGTACTCTGGAGGTTGACAGTGGGTTGAGCGTACGGGGATAATTTAATAGTTTGCTTCAGAGACTGTGTTCATGGTGAGCCCGGCAGCATTTGCTGGAGAAGTCCTCTTGTTTGCTATCAGAAACCAACACAGTTAATAGGTGTCAAGCAAATGTTTCCCATGCACACAGCAGTGTTTACAGAGTAGAGCCAGTAGCGTTTTGAGTTTGTTCCTCCTGTGTACACATTTTGGCACCCACCCCGGGCCAAGTTCCAGAATGTGGTAACATCTGAGTCAATGAAGCTTTGTTCCACCAACATTCATGGCTTAATCACTCTGTGCCCGATTCTCTTTTATGTCTCCTGCAGAAGGTCAAGTACGGGAGTACTTGTCTGTCTTCATGGAGTCTCCAGTTCAGACCACAGAGGTGGTCCTAGGCCACGCTGGGCCCAGGAACGCGGCCCTGTGTGAAGGCGCCCTCAGAGGTCACCCTGTAGCCCAGCAGCGACATCCCAGCTGCATGCTGCAGCGCCCCCTTGGGCAGCATGAGCTTTGCCCTGATTTCTCTGATTCAAACAGAGATCACCTGCTTCCATTGGTTTCAGATGTGATCAAAAGCTCAGGTCTAAAAAAAAAAAAAAAAAAAAGCTCAGGTCTAAGCAGGAGTTTGCAAGTCCGGCTGCACAGAACTCCCTGAGGGGCTCGTTCATATGTGGATGCCCAGACCTCCCCCCTCACACATTCACACATTCTGAGTAAGGAGCCACGGCGGTGCCCGGGAATCTGCATTTTTAAAAAAACCCCAGATGACTACTGCAAGCAGCCTTACTTGAGGGCCGTGCAGAGAAACACTGACGCAAGGGGTCCCAGTGGTATGTGGTCACAGTCACAGGGTGACCCTAGTGTCTGGGCCTCGGTAAACACCTGCATCCCCCTCCCAAAGGTGATGGTTTCTTTCCTAACTGAGGCTTAAAGGTAGGGCTTCGTTTACAAATGACAGTGGTTGGGACGCCTGGGTGGCTCAGCAGTTGAGTGTCTGCCTTCGGCCCTGGGTGTGGTCCTGGAGTCCCAGGATCGAGTCCCACGTCAGGCTGCCTGCATGGAGCCTGCTTCTCCCTCTGCCTGTGTCTCTGCCTCTCTCATGAATAAATAAAATCTTTTTTAAGATTTTATTTATTTATTAGAGAGAGAGAGAGAGAGAAAATGAGAGAGGCAGAGACACAGGGAGAGGGAGAAGCAGGCTCCATGCAGGGAGCCCGACGTGGGACTCGATCCAGGGTCTCCAGCATCACGCCCTGGGCTGAAGGAGGCGCTAAACCGCTGAGCCACCTGGGCTGCCCAATAAATAAAATCTTAAAACAAAAAACAAATGACGGTGGTGGTTTCTGAGTGCTGGAACGGTGGGTGGCTTGGAACCTTTCCTGATGTGTGTATGCATTTTTCTACTTTCATCCATTTATTTAATAACTATTAAGCATATAATCCATCTACTATATTTTTCAGCAATGTCATAACAGTGATTGATAATTTAAAGATATAATTAATAGGAATGGGACTGAAAGCTCTGTCTCCTTTTTTAAGCAATTGTTTTGCAAAGGCATTCTTGCCCATTTTGTAGAGTTTGGTTCTTGGCTTCTTCGTAGACTCACGCTCTGTGTTACATCAGCTTCCCCACAAACAAGCGGACATGCATTGATCCAATCTTTCAGATGAGCTCTTTCATTAATCCTCGGTGCCTGGTTTCAGGCTTTGCCTCTTCGTCATCTTCTCATCTTATTTTCCCTCACCTCCTGGGATTCATGCTTCTACTTCTTATGCCCTGTGCTCCCGTCACCTCGAACCTCTGGTTCATACAGGGAAGGTGTCATGCAAAGTGTTCACCGTGGCAGCAAGTTAATACCTTATCTTGATAGGGTTAAAATGCATTTTCTTTATTTTTTGAGATCTAATTGACAACCTATGTGTTTCCTGTGCACAGGATGGGATTTGATATTTGTGCACATTGTGAAGCCATCAGCATATATGGTCACCAGTCTTTGTTTCTCGTGATGAGTACTTTTCAGATCTTCTCAGCAACTTTCATACAAGCCGTGGTGTGATTGCCTGTGGGCCCCATGCTGCACATTCCATCCCACCACTTATTTTATTATCTTTTTTTTTTAGAGGGGGAAGAGGCAGAGGGGGAGGAAAAACCTCCCGCAGACTCCACTGCCTGTGCAGAGCCCAATGCGGGGCTCAATCCCATGACCCTGAGATCACTACTTGAGCTGAAACCAAGAGTCAGAAGCTCAGTGGACTGAGCACCCCAGACCCTACCCCCGCCCCCCTCAGGACTTACTTGATAACGTCCTTCACCCCTTTCACCCACCCTGTCTCTGGCAACCACCAATGTGTTCTGTTTCCATAGTCTGTTTTTAGATTCCATGCATGTGTCTCCTCTGGCTTACATCACTCAGCCTTAGGCCCCTAAGATCCATTTGTGGTTTAACAGATGGCAAATTTCCTTCTTACGTATTGCTGAATAATATTCTGTTTGCCATGTTTCTTTAACCATCTGTCAAAAGACACTTAGACTTGCTCCCATGTCTTGGCCACTGTAAATAATGTTGCAAAGAACATAGGGATGTATATATCTTTTTGAGTTAGTGTTTTTGCTTCCTTTGGATCAATACTCAGGAGTGAAGTTGCTGGATCATGCAGTTCTACTTTTAATTTTCTGAGGTCCCTCCACAATGTTTCCAGCGTGGCTGCACCAGCTTGCATTCCCATCAACAGTGCATGAGGCCTCCCGTTTTTCCATGTCCTCACCAACACCTGTTGTTTCTTCTCTTTTTGGTAATAGTTATCTCAAAGGTGTGAGGTTATAACTGATTGTGATTTTGATTTGCATTTCTCTGATGATGAGTGATGTGGAACATCTTTTCATGTGTCTGTTGTCCATCTGGATGTGGTCTTTGGGAAAATGTGTTTTCAGGTCCTCTTCCCATATTTTTTTTTCAAGTTTTTTGTTTTTGTTTTAAGATTTTATTTACTTATTCATGAGAGACATTGAGAGAGGCAGAGACACAAGCAGAGGGAGAAGCAGGGGGAGAAGCAGGCTCCATGTATGGCGCCTGATGTGGGACTCGATCCTGGGTCTCCAGGATCAGCCCTGGGCTGAAGGCGGCGCTAAACCGCTGAGCCACCAGGCTGCCCCCTCTGCCCATTTTTTATTCAGACTGACTTCTTTACATTTGAGTTGTGCAAGTTCTTCATATATTTTGGTTCTTTTTTTAAAAGATTTTTTTTTTGTATTTTGGTTCTTAACATCTTATCAGATAAGTGATTTACAGTTTTTTTTCTGTTCAATAAATTGCCTTTATTTTATTGATGTTTCCTTTGCTGAGCAGGAGCTTTGTAGTTTGCTGTAGTCCCACTTGTTGATTTTGGCTTTCTGCCTATGGTTTCCTCTAGGGGGTTTATGGTTTCAGGTCTCATAGTCACATCTTTAATCCATTGAGTTAATTTTTGTGTGTGGTATAAGGTAATGCTCCAGTGCCCCCATTTATTAGAGAGACTGTCCTTTCTCCATTTTATACACCTGGCTTGTCTTAAACTAATCGACCATAGATGTGTAGACTTGTTTCTGGGATATCTACTGTTCTGTTGATCTACATGTCATGATCTATGTGTCTACATCTACAGACACGTAGATCACAAAACTGTAGTTTTGTGATACAGTTGAAGTCAGGGGGCATGATGCCTCCAGCTGTGTTCCTCTTCCTCAAGATTGCTTTGGCAAACCAATATTTAATGTTCTACAGTTATATAAAAGAAGTAAGGAGAATGTTGTCTCAGTCCATTCGGGCTGCTATAAAATCATGCCACAGACTAAGTGGCTTCTAAACAACAGAAATTTATTTCTTTTAGTTTCAGAAGTTGAGCAGCCCAAGATCAAAGTACCAGCATGGGGAGGTGAGGACCCTCTTCCTAGTTCACAGCAGCACCTTCTCACTGTGTTCTCACCTGGTAGAAGGGAACAAGGGAGCTCCCTGCAGCCTATTCTATTAATTTGTTTTTAAAGATTTTATTTATTTATTAGAGAGAGAGCGAGAGCACAGTAGGCAGAGTGGCAGGTGGAGGGAAAGGGAGAAGCAGACTCCCCGCTGAGCAGGGAGCCCGATGTGGGGCTCCATCCCAGGACCCTGGGATCATGACCTGAGTTGAAAGTAGATGCTTCACTGACTGAGCCACCCAGGGGCCCTTGGAGCCTATTTTATAGAGCAGTAATTGCATTCACGAGAGCTCCACCCTCACGACTTCACACCTTCCAAAGGCCCCACCTATACTAGCATCATTATATTGGGCATTAGGATCTCAACATAGGAATTTGAGGAGACACGGACATTCACATTATATTCATGTCAAACTTAAGTACATAAGCAACAAAGTCTGTAAATCTCTTCATTTATCAACACTCCTGGTATGTTCTTTCAGTTATATTGTGACATCAATAGAATCTTTTGGCCTGGAATGACAACAGGTATATTTAACATTGTTTGCATGGGAAATGTGTTTCATTCATTTTCTTGCTCTTTCATTTATTTAACAAGTATCTGTTAGATGTCCACTCCTTATCAGGCACATCCTAGGAGCTTGGGATACATCTGTGAACAAGAGGCCAGCATTTCTCTGGTAAAGCTTACGTGTTAGGGGTAATTAATAAGTAGAACATACAGTAAATTAAATGGTACAAAAATAGGGCAGTGTGAGGGGGTTTCTGAGTATTTGGGGGAGGTTATAATTTTAACTAAAATATTGAGGGTAAGTCTAATGAGGAGGTGATATTTGAGCAAAGATTTGGTAAGGTGAGGAAGCCATTATTTACAAATGTGTGATACTTGGAAGTTAAAGCACCCTCCAGCAGGGAATTACCTGTTCTCCTACCAACTTGTCCACTCAGTTGCAGTTTTTGCAAGACACAACACAGTGTAGACACTGTCTACGGGCCAATTTTCTTTCCAGCCCAGGATAATAAAAGGTAAAGCAAGAGGTGACTTGACTTGTAATAGCTTGAATGACAGTAAACCTTTGTCTCTTTCTTTCAGAGTTTGATAGCTCTAGACATGTGGTAGCACAATTGTCCTTCAGGCAGAGAAGAGTCATCTGTGCAAAATGTTTTTTCCTTAAGATTCTTCTTTAAAATACATGCCATTTTCCATGGACCCATGAGGTTGGCTGACTCATAATGCAAGCAGAATATTTTCTGTGTGATTTTTCTCTTGGTGGGGAAATACAATATCTAGAAATAGTAATCTTCCTGACTTGCACTTATTTACTTCCTTGTATGTGGCTTTGCACTACTTGGATTGAACATCCATATTGCCTTAAAAAGAATGTAGAATTGAAAAGCAGAACAAAGCATAAATGTCTGACTTCTGCTGTAGCCAGTCTACATGAGTCAGTGTAATCAACACACAGAAATGAAGCTAATGTCTTTATACTGTGATGCATCATTTGCACCACTTGACTGAGTCACTCAAGCAGAGTGGCCATACTGACCCTTTGGGACTTCCATGAGTATCTGTCTACATGTTACCCATGGGTCCTAGAGCAGAAAGACTTCACCTATGCCTAAATCTCATCAAGGTCAACGAATGACTCACCTGTGACCTTCCAATTACCATGGCCCTGGACATGTGGAAGTACCTCCTCCAATAAGAGAGGCCAAAGCATTTTACAACCTCGTGGGTAATAATAATTTAGAAGAAAAATACCCCCCCCCCCATTCCCCAGGCTTGAGTGGGACAGATAATACCCATCTGGAGTTTAGTTGAAGACATTTGATTTTGGTCCTGAAATTTCTCTGCCTTCTAGTTCTCACAGGCAAGTTGACAGATAATTCTATTAGATTCATGCAGAAACATTCACATTTTAATTGTCCTTTATTTTCTTGAAAGGAGGACTTTAGAAGGCTTTAAACTGTTCTAAGTGCTCTACACAGTTCCCTCCTAGAAGTTTAAACTTTTGTGGGTTTTTTTTTTTTATAGATTTTATTTATTTACTCATGAGAGACAGAGAGAGAGAGGCAGAGACATAGGCAGAGGGAGAAGCAGGCTCCCTGAGGGAAGCTTAATGGGGAACTCGATCCCAGGACCCCAGGATCATGACCTGAGCCAAAGGCAAACGCTCAACCATTGAGCCACGCAGGTGCCTCACCTCCTAGAAGTTTAAAGACTCTACCTCTGCACGCATGGATTGCAACATTGCTGCCAGCTTTCTGTGCCTTCTTTTCTCAAATTTCCTAAACATGAATTAATAGGATTTAATTTGCCAGAATGCTGAAAGTGTCTCATAGCTGAACTTCTAATAGCTAAGTAGATTAACTCATAGGGAATCCTTCACCCATTAACTGATAAAGGAACACCCCAAAACAGTAACTATCATCATTAGTATTCTCCTTATCCCAGAGGAATGCACTTAATCACATATTAGGACAGGGGTCTCCTGGTTATTTGACAACTGGACAAACAGGTTATAACCAATGCACATGTGTGTATTGTTGCTTGTATTTAGCTCTGTAGCTGCATTTACTACATTCTCTTTACTTCTTCATGTGGATCTGAGATCCTGCCCTTTTACCACAGCCTTCAAGACCCCCATGAGTGTTTCTCATAGGGCAGCTTTTCTATTTGTATATTTTCTCAGTTTTTGTTTATTTGGAAATGTCTCAGCCTCTCCATCTTTGAAGAGTAATCTGGTTGGGAATAGATTTCTTGGTTAACACTCTTACTTTCAGCACTTTGAATATGTGCTCTCACTGCTTCCTGACCTCTATGGTTTCTGATGAGAAATCAGCTGTTAGTCTTCTATCTTTTGTACGGCTTTTCTCTTGCTGCTTTTAAGAGTCTCTGGTTTTGGCTTTTGACAGTTTAATCATTATGTTTGTCTAAGGATGACTATCTTTTGAATTTATCCCACTTGGGGATAAAACTTGCATGTTGAGATTCTTGGATATGTAGATTAATGTTTTCCATCAAATTTGGGAAATTTAGGGGATGCCTAAATTTGGATGGTTTAGTCAGGTAAGCATCTGCCTTTGGCTTAGATCATGATCCCATG
Source organism: Vulpes lagopus (assembly GCF_018345385.1). Taxonomy (NCBI): domain Eukaryota; kingdom Metazoa; phylum Chordata; class Mammalia; order Carnivora; family Canidae; genus Vulpes; species Vulpes lagopus. The sequence goes on along the minus strand of NC_054831.1, from coordinate 13,998,159 downwards.
GTCCTGGGATTGAGCCCCGCATCAGACTCCCTGCTCAGTGGGGAATCTGCTTCCCCCTCTCACTCCCCCTGCTTTCTCTTTCTCTCTCTCTTACTGTTTCTCTCAAATAAACAAATAAAATCTTTGAAAAAAAAATCGGGAAATTTAGACTTCTCAAATATTATTTTTTCAAATATTCTCTCTGTTTTTTTTTTCTTTCTTCTTCTTTCCTATTATGCATATATTGGTACACTTCATGATGTCTCACAGGTCCCTGAGACTTTGTTCACGGTTCTTCTCTCTCTCTCACTCTTTTCTGCAGCCAGGAGTAGGTACATGATTGAGATACAAGTAGAAATGTTGTGTGGGACTTTCAGAAAATTGTTTTAGGAGTATCAATATATGCCTTTCTTCTTTCCTTCTTTCTTCCTCTTACCTAGAATGTAGATATAATGGCTGGAGCTCCAGTAACTACCTCGGACATGAGTTAACCTTAAGGACAGAGACCATCTAAGGACACTTAGGTGGCTCAGTGGTTGAGTGTCTGCCTTTGGTTAAGGGCATGATCCCGAGGTCCTTGGATTGAGGCCGGCATTGGGTTCCCCACAGGGAGCCTGCTTCTCCCTATACCTGTCTCTGCCTCTCTCTCTGTGTCTCTCATGAATAAATAAATAAAATCTTAAGAAAAAAAAAAGAAAAGGATGGAGACCATCCTCGTCAGGAGTGCTCAGCTCCTCTGCTGACAGATGACCTCCCATCCCTCATAGCTTCTTTCTGGGCCACCAGTGCCCCTGCTGTTCTGCTTGTGTAATTCCCCTTAATAGACTTTGCTCATCCATTAGGGCTGCACCTTTCTGCTCCTCCTAGGAGGATATAGTCAGTCAACCCCCATAAAGCAGAAGGACAGAGTGATGATGGCAAGAGACCAAGGTGACCTAAAGTGACTGGAAATCTCGAGCTGTTGGGGATCCAGCCCAGTGAGTGCCCAGACATGCTGTTGTTAAAGGCTGCAGGCACCTTAGCCATTACACTGAATACATGTTGGTCTAGCATTTGGACATAGGGAGAAACACCTAGAGATTTCAGGTTCGGATGACAGCAGACACAGAAACCCATTTCTTGTGTTGGGGAAAGAAAGCCGTGTTTGTGGTAGGAGGCTTGATTTCAGTGTGAGTTCTGTTCCCCCACACCTGCATGGGAGTCATGAAGACGTGGGCCTTATCTACAAGGACGGGTTAGGTTCCCTAGCCAAGATGTCTCTCCATTCTAAGGATCTATTTATTGTTAGTTTATTTCATTATTCAGATCTGACGCAATGCAACACAGAAACACTAGCACATGCGGCCTTGGAGATCATCTCGGGTGACATGCTAACATCAGCACCATATTTGAAGTGACTCTAAAGACTGGACCCATTGCAGTGTTTCAGCAATGGTTGCATTGTGTAGATCAAGTAGTTCCAGCTATAATTGGTGCCAGTTTGTTACATTTCTCTCTCCCCTCTCCACAGTTAGATTTGCAGGGCTCTAGCAATGTAGAGTCCTTGCCTTCAGAGAGCTTGCAGTCTTGATGAAAAACTGAGATTTTTTTTTTTTTAAGTCAGAGGTAGGGCTGCCTTGGGATTTAAATAACTGAGGAGTTAAAAGATACTCTGGTTGTTGAGTGAATGGAAAGGAGCACAAATATACAGAGGCCTGGGGAAGGTGCTTCTAATCTAGCAGTTACTAGATTAGAAGAGCCAGAAGTCAATTCTGGATCCACTTCCACCTACTGTAGGGTCCTGGCAATATGCTTAGCTTCCTGGAATCCTCGGGGATCTCATCTTCAAGACATAATAGGGCTGACCTTCCAGGTTATTTTGAGCGTAAGTCAAGCAGAGCATTTGGCGCAGAGCCTGGTGTGTGGTGAGTGCTAAGTGAATGTTACTCATTAATATTGTCATTATCAGTGTTGTTGCTACATAAAGACATGGGAGTTGACCCACATCTTAAAAAACAGGGTCATGTGGACAGGCCAAGTACAACGTGGGACCCCATGCACATGCTCCCTTCAAGTTGTGGATAAAGTTTCAAGTTACTGGAGCTGGGAGATACTTAGAAATCTATCATCCCTATTTCTAGGTTGGAGTATCTGCTCTCCAGGATTTACCATTAGAGGGAAGTGGGTATGTCTCTAAGAGATGTTACAAAAATGTCACCCTGTGGGATTCTGTACTCAGTTATGAAACAATGCTTCTTATCTCTCACTTGCCAAAGTGAATTTTAGTATTTTCTTTGGACTCTGCTGGGTTACAAAGATTTCTTTGTACCTATGACTCCCTATAAACATTACTACCCATTTATGCAACTGCTTTGCCCCTTTCTTGTGTTCTTTTTTTTTTTTTTAAGATTTTATTTATTTATTTATGAGAGACACAGAGAGAAAGGCAGAGACATAGGCAGAGGGAGAAGTAGGCTCCATGCAGGGAGCCCGATGTGGGTCTCGATCCTGGGACAGCCAAAAGCAGACGCTCAACCACTGAGCCATCCAGCCGTCCCTCTTGTGTTCTTTTGAATTGTGATGTAAATCTTGGATTGTCCTTTAACAGTTCTGAAGTATACTTCCTTATTCACAGAGCACACGCTTCTAGATGTCAATGAAGGTTTCTACGTTTTCTGCATTTCTCACAACTCTTAATATGATTCTGGGTATGGGTAAGCACTGAACACAGTTGTTGGCTTGATTTTTTTTTTAATTCAATACGTTGCATACATTTGACTAGGAATATGTCAGAGAGAAAATATGTTCCCAAAGTAAAAAATACATACTGGCCTATTGAGGTGTAACACAGAGTGAAATGGGAAATCAGATTTAACACGTTCAGATTCTTGCCCCAAACAACAGTTAACATTTCCATAGTCCCAGAAATTTGCCTCTGTCCCTTCCCTTTGCCCCAGAAGCCACTACTGACAGGATTTCTATCACCACATGTTAATTTTGTCTATTCTAGAATTTCACATGAACAAATCCTATGAATCCTACAGTACATACTTTTTGGTGTCTGCATTCTTTTCACTAAGACAATATTCATGATTATCATCTGTGTTGTTACATGCAACAGTATTTTAAAAAAAATTATTTATTTATTTACCCATGAGAGACACAGAGAAAGAGAGGCAGAGACACAGGCAGAGGGAGAAGCAGGCTCCATGCAGGGAGCCCAACGTGGGACTCGATCACGCTCTGGGCTGCCCCCATGTAGCAGTATTATATGTATTTTAATACAAGGGAGTAGTACTCCATTACTCGAATGTGCCACAGTTTGTTAATTTTGTTAACATACTTTTTTGGGGATAGATCTCTATGTTGTTGCCCTAACGACTGCTATGAGTGCAGTGCTACTACTCTGTGTGCTTTTTGTGAACATGTTTGAATTAGCTTTGATAAATACCTAGGGGTGGAATATGTGGGGCCATATGTATTAATGTAAATATGTCTATAAGCAGGATTCTAGGTAGTCTGGCATTTTACGTGTAGATTGGCTCACTGTCTAAAACATGCAGGAAAAATAGAAGGAAATAAAGTTCACTGGATGCATGGATACAAATCTTAATATATTTAACATTCCTGATAGCCTGAGAGGTAGATAGTGGTAATGCACTTCCAGGCGAGAAACCAAGGCCAGAGGCTGTAATTGCCCAAGGTTGCCTGTCTAGGCATCTAGATGATGGTCCCAAGTCTGTTGAACTCCCACATTTGTGTTCTAGCTCCAGGATCATGCCCACTTGGGCAGTGGGGTCAACCTGGCTGTGGCATCATACTAGGCTGAACATACAGGTTTTTGAAGCTGAATGAGAGGTTGTGGGGTTGCAAACAGGTTACTAACAGGATCAAACCTGTTTGAAGGTACGTTTTGTTTGTCAAGTACAGAGCTTCAGAAGCTGGTGGATGAGACACCTGTGGGTGGCTCTGTTGTCTTCATGTTGTCTTCATGTCTTCATCCATTCTGATGTCTCACACTTACCATGTGCTCCTGCCTCCAGCTTAGTTTACAATCCCAAAATTTCATTCTAATCCCTACTTGAAATATAAAGAGACTTGGCACTAAGACAAAACAAATAAGCAAACAAAAAGATGGGCTGAGCCTGAGTCTTGCCTCAGCCCATGTGACTTTCCAGTGCCTTCCTGGAGGCCTCTCTGTCAGAGGGGCTTGTTTCTGCCCCTGAATTCCCTTCTCATTCTGTACCTCCTTGTACTCCTCATCACGCTGTTTTCTCACTGTGTATTTGCTGTCCTATATCTGCATTAACTTGTGAGATCCTGACAACTGGAGATTTCAAGTGTGTATTCAGAGCATCTCCTGGTGCTTAGCATGTAGCCTGCATGACCCAGTCTCTGGGGACACTGTACATTACCCTGCCAGCTCTATATCAAGTCAGTTGGGCTTTCTTTTGGTGATGCAGCTTGGTTTTTCTTACTTCGGCCTTATTGCTGTGTGGAAAGCTGAATTAGTCTTCACATGTTGCATAGAAATTCCACTACATAGAAGTGTTCCAGAGAGGGTGTGATGAAGAAAGACCATTCCCTGAGCTCTGAGGGATTACATCATGCTCGTGCCAAGAGGCTCAGGGATGTTTACCCTGTTCTGTGCAGCGGCTGGGGAGGTCAGGGAGATGGCTGTGTACTGCACTTCAGGAAGCAAAGGGGGCAGCCTGTGCTGGCCATCACCCCAGGCCCCCAGGGAGGCATGGAGGCACCCACACTACCTGTGACCAGTGACTGCCTGGCTTCCTGCTAGGAGAGACCCTATCCTAGGGGAGGGACTGCAATCAGCTTCAGTGTTCCCACAGCCTGGGATATTATCAGAATAGGGTTATTTTAAAGCAAACAAAGAAATGTGAGGTTTCCCTTCATCTTGAATGGGTTCGTTAGATGGACTGAGTGCCTGTCCAATTTTGGATAAGTAGGCACCTTCTCCCAGGTCACTTTCCCCACACTGAGCACTCTCCTGCATGCTCCTCCACAACCCCCAGGCACACCTGAACTTCACAGGAGCAATCTCCTTGACAGCTTTTACTAGGTGGACTACGGTTACTTTGTCTCCTCTCAATCCACCAGTGGAATTCCTTCAGGAGTTAAGTGGATGTTGGCAAATTAGGCTAATTTAATACTCTTCTTATGGCCCCCATAATGGTGCAGTGGGTGGCAATATCTACCAAAATTTCATATGCAGTTATCCCTACACAGCAATTCCAATTATAGTAATTTACTAGCAAATATACCAGTACAAATTTTAAAATAAACAGAAAAACCATACATAGTTATTCATTGGGCATTATCTCTTTTGGCAAAATATTGTAAAATTTAAATGCCCAACCATGGAGAATATTTTTAAAAGCTATGATATATCCACCTAATGGAATCATCTGCAGCTGTGAAAGGGAGTGGGGGAGGGAGGATGGCAGTTCTTAAATTGGGGATGTAAGCGATATTACTGTCTCGCACCCATAATCACATCTACATTATTTTAAAAGTATGTGGTCAAAGAACGCTATTATAACAAGCACATTAGAAATAATTTAATTTTTTTAAAACTTATTTTGGCTTTTTGGCATTTTTTATTGGAGTTCGATTTGCCAGTATATAACACCTAGTGCTCATCCCATCAAGTGCTCCCCTCAGTGCCCATCACCCAGTCACCCCATCCCCCTGCCCACCTCCCCTTCCACTACCCCTTGTTCGTTTCCCAGAGTTAGGAGTCTCTTATGTACTGTCGCCCTCACTGATATTTCCCACTAATTTAGAAATAATTTTAATAATATTTTTCCAAATGCAAATACCTACTATATGCCCCCTGCAATGTGTTCCAAATATACTTCATAAAGAAAAATACTAAGATCAAATACTTACACGTTGCTCACTATGCACCAGGCATGGTTTCATTTATTTATTTTTTTATCTATTTTTAAAAGATTTTTATTTATTCATGAGAAACACAGAAATGCAGAGAGGCAGGCTGAAGGAGAAGCAGGTCTCTGTGGGGAGCCTGACAGGGGACTTGATCCCAGGATCCCAGGATCCCAGCCTGAGCTGAAGGCAGACACTCAACCACTGAGCCACCCAAGGGCCCTCAGGTATGGTTTTAAATATTTTTGCATCTGCCCGCATTGGATTCTTAAAAACCCCCGTTTCACTTATGGGGAAGAGGAGGCGGAGGCTGGGTCAGGCCTCCCTTCCTTCCCGCAGCATCTCAGCATCCCCCCGCCCCCAGGCTGGCCTGCAGCCCCGAGCTCGGCCGCCTGACCCGCAGATCCCCCTCTCCCCTTCCCGACCGCTGACACCCTCCTTCTCAGTCCCTGATGGAAGAAGCGCGCACGTGCAAGCTGGTCCGCAGGTGTTTCCCGGCTTCTGGGACTGAACGATCGGATACTCTAAGCTGTAGATAACCGGAAAATGCTCGCTCCCTAAGGTTAAGGACTGAGATAACGGGGTGCACGGAACTGCACATGGGGGCACATGTTCACTGCCTTCCTGAGGCTCGGGTTGCTTCGGGGAGCAGCGGGGGGCTGGAGCACCCTGCGATCCGCGGACCCGAGCGGTGACCCCCGTGCGGACGCCGATCGGCCCCAGGCCCCCGCAGCGGCCGCCGCAGGCACGGAGGCAGGAGGCCCGCCGCCCTCCCCGCCGGGACACCGCCCCGCTGCACGCCTGCGCGTTCCGAGCCCCCCGCCCACCCCGCGGCCGCATCCACTGGGCACGCGCAGGAAGGAGGCGGTGCGGCGTCCACTGCGCATGTGCACGCCTCGGCCTCGGGGAGCCGGGTAGCAACACGGCCACGCGGAGCCGCAGCTGCCAATCAGCGCGGCCCGGGGCGGGGCTTCGGGTCTGCGCTCCCCGGTAGGCGGCGGGCGACTTCCGGCAATAAACCTCCGCTCGGCGGTCAGGTGGGGACCAGGGCGTCCGCGCTCCCGGCGGGGACTGAGGCAGCGCGCGCTCCAGGTGGGGACGGACCCCTCTCCCCCACCCAGCCCTCCCCGCGCCAGGTAGGGTCGGGGGCCCTGGGCACGCCGGGGGCGGAGGCGCTGCTCAGCCGCCCTCGCCGCCTGCCCTCGGCCGCCGCCCACTCCCGCGCGCCCGCGACCCCCCGCCCCTGGCCTCCCGCCCGCGGGCGCTTCCTCGGGGTCTGCGCGGCCCCGACGACGCCGGGCGCCTCCCGCCTGCGCGCCCGCGGCCCGAGGCCCTTTCTCCCGGGGACACCTGCCGCCTCCGCCCTGCGGTCCGCGCCCCACCTGCCGCCCAGCCCCCGGGTCTCCCGGCCCTCGTCCGCGCCCCACCTGCCCCCCGGCACCCCCGACCCGGCCCTCGCCCCACCTGCCCCCCGGCACCCCCGACCCGGTCCTCGTCCCACCCGCCCCCCGGCACCCCCGACCCGGCCCTCGTCCGCGCCCCACCTGCCCCCCGGCACCCCCGTCCCGGTCCTCGTCCTACCCGCCCCCCGGCACCCCCGTCCTGGTTCTCGTCCGCGCCCCACCTGCCCCCCCGGCACCCCCGACTCCGGTCCTCCTCCGTGCCCCACCTGCCCCTCGGCTCCGCGGTCCGCGCCCGACCTGCCCCCCGGCACCCCCGACCCGGCCCTTGTCCGCGCCCCACCTGCCCCCCGGCACCCCCGACTCCGGTCCTCCTCCGTGCCCCACCTGCCCCTCGGCTCCGCGGTCCGCGCCCGACCTGCCCCCCGGCACCCCCCGTCCCGGTCCCTCCTCCGCGCCCCACCTGCCCCCCGGCACCCCCCGTCCCGGTCCTCCGCGCCCCACCTGCCCCTCGGCTCCGCGGTCCGCGCCCGACCTGCCCCCCGGCACCCCCGACCCGGCCCTTGTCCGCGCCCCACCTGCCCCCTGGCACCCCCGACCCGGCCCTCGTCCGCGCCCCCACCTGCCCCCCGGCACCCCCGACCTCGGTCCTCGTCCGCGCCGCACCTGCCCCCCGTCCCCCCGCACCCCCGTCCCGGTCCCCGTCCCTGCTTCACCTGCCCGGCTCTCCTGTCATCGTCCACGGCTCCAGCATCCTCCCCACCTGGTCCTCTGTCCCCAGCCCTTGTCCATGGTTTCAGCATCCCCCCAAACCTGTCCCTCGGTCCCCAGTCTTTGTCTGAAGTTCCAGTATCCCCCCAAAACCTGTCCCTCGATCTCCAGTTCTCGTCCACAGCTCCAGCATCCTCCTCAAACCTGGCTCTGGGTCCCCAGGCCTTCTCCAAGGCTCAGCATCTTCACTGAGGCTGCTTCCCTGAGCTGGCAGCTGATGCCTTGGCTGTACATCCCTCTTTTCATCATAAATTCGCTTTCACCCTTCTTTACAGGGTTCCACTACTCTCAGTGGGCCTATTCAAACTCATTTTGGGAACTCAGGCATCTAAAGAATCCTTACTTTTCTCTGTGAAGTCCCCTTTTCTTGCCTCTTCCAAATCTGTATCCTCCAGCCCTAACCATAAGACACATTTTCTCATTTTCTCATAAGAATTCATACTCCTCAAATGGCATTTTCCCCTCTTTATTTCCTGGTCTCTGTTTCTCTGAAGCATCTGACCACCTCTCAGGATTTGCAGAAAGTTCCATTTCTGATGATCAGCCATCAGTTCACTGCCTCTTGACATTTTCTGGTGATCAAGTTCCTCCGCACTTACAAACCATATTCACATTTGACCCTAAGTTCTTTGGAAATCTTGTAAGGATAAGAAAGCGGTAAAAGATCAGATGCTTAAGAAATTGGGGACCAGTCTTTCTTATCACAGAACGATAAAAGTTTTCTCAATTTATGTTGAAACATAAGCAAGAAGAGGAAAAGACAGTGGTTTGCCAGCTATTTTTGCTGAACACCAAACTGCCTTACTATTACCTACATTGTAACTTCTTGTGTGGGTGGGTATATGGTGCACAGCATTAACTTGAACTCTGCACTTAAAGCTGTTATCGTCTGGAAGGAACCAATATCGGTACTACTCGCGTTTCCTGTCCTCTTACTTAAACAGCAAAATGCATGAAGCCTTTTAAAATTTATTAGAGTGTGTTTCTTGGGATGTTTTCCTTAGTGTTTTTATGTTTAGATTCGTCATTACTTTAGACTACATCTGGTGACTTAATGTAACAAGGTAACACTTAAAAAAAAAAAAAACCTGACAACTTTATGACCCGTTCTTTTCACAGGGTGCTCATGAATTGCTGTTGTTAAAAGTATAGTGACAGAGCAGGGGCCCTGGACTGACCATCCAGAAATGGGATTCCCAGCTCCACCACACCCTGTGCATCAGTTTCTTTTATAAAATGGAGAATTAAGGCAGTGAAAGGGGGATGGTGACATTTTCTGTCTTTCAGGGCAGTGTGGGGCTGAGATAGGACAGGTACCATGTGTGATACATATGTGCTAGGATCATCAGCTAAGAAATGCTTCTTGTTGAGGGAAGACATTTCTTGGTTCTGCATCTCTCCTGTTGCTAGTTCTTTTGGCTTGAGGAAGTCCCGTGTTTCTGCAGGATTCCACCCCAATCTCCTGCCACAAGAAGAAGAGATTAAGGGAAGATTTGTAAGATTCAGCCCCATGTGCTCTCTGACATCAGTTAGCATGAAGTGTGGGTAAAATTGCCAACCGTACCAGCTATTTCTCAACTGAGTAGCCACCCCCTGAGTAGTTGCTCTTATGTGCTTGATTTTCAGGAGTCAGTTTATGTTTTAAAATATTTTATTTACTTCAGGAGAGAGAGAATATGGGGTGGGGTGGATGGCAGAGGGAGAAACAGACTCCCCTGCTGAGCAGGGAGCCAGACGTGGGGTTCCACCCCAGGTCCCTGAGATCATGACCTGAGGTGAAGGCAGATGAGTAATGGACTGAGCCACCCAGGTGCCCCTGCTTTTATTTTTGTGTTTCAAGTTTTTCAAAACAAATGTGATTTTAAAGTTCATAAAGTTATATCAACTCAGGTCTTTTAGCAGGGCAGATAAATACATTTCCATAAAAAGTGATGGGTTGTTTGTTATTCTGAAAGTGTAGTAATATTTCCAATCTGCAAATTTAGATGTCTCAGGTTGGGAGTATTTTTGAAAATTTGATACCAGGCCTTTCAGATTACGCCATGTCTTGTTTTTCTTTTCTTCTTGTGTTTTCCTGATGGCTTTTTCTTACTGTTTATAGTAACTCTTCTAGAATCTGCCTTCGTTTGTGAACTGTATAGGATTGATTATACTTTAAAATAAAGCTCCATTGTGATTCAAAGAGCATATGTCAAGTCTGTGGAATCCACATGCTACAACAAAATGGATCTTCTCCTCTGTGTTGAAGATAAAAACCCTTGAAAATGGGCTTTTAAGTTTCCCTGGTCCATGGGGCTGCACTTCATTCCTGCCACTCCATATAAATACAAACCAAGCACCTGAAATGTCAGGCTAACCATGTTCAGTTCTCACAGAAGGAGTTGCAAAAGAGTTGGTTATCTTACTCAAAACACCAAGCTGATTCTTAATTTCACAGTGAAAACTGCTTAAATGTTACAGGAGTAGCTTGTGGGGCCTGAATAGAAGTGCATTAAGTGGTGAGTGGGCATAGTGCTTACCTAGATAGGCCAATGTTTGTGCATCTTCAAGTGTTAAGACAAGTTTGTTAGCTAAGGAGTTGGCAGGAGGTTTCTGTCGCCTGAAGACTTGTGCTTTCTGCCTCCCGTTCACCCCACAATCCCTGGCAAGTTATTCTCAAAATAGCACTGCTCATATCACTGTGTTGCCCCAAAACATAATTATTTGGAGAATAAAGTCTAAGCGGCCTTGATACTGAAGTTTTTTGTGATCTGGCTTCTGGTCACCTTTCCAACCTACCTGCCAACCTTCCCAAAGATTTCTCTATTTCAGCCAATTCTGTTCATTCTCAAAGGTGTCACATGTATTCCCAGTTTTATATGTTTTTTTTACCCACCATTTCTATGATTGGTATTTTTTCCCCTTGTCTTTCCATGTAATTGAGATCTAACCGTGCTTTAAGGCCAAGGTGATGCCCTGGTTTTTCCTCAGAGGTCCCAAATGATTTGCTTTTTACTGAATATCTTTTAGTTATTCTCTTTACCACTCATTCAGTACATACATAATATATTTTTGTTTTAGATATATTTACATATATTATTTGTGTGAATTTTCTCATTTGCTGTTATCTTTTTATTTTTTTCAAATTTTTATTTAAAGATTTTTTAAAAAAATATTTATTCATGAGACACAGAGAGAGGCAGAGACATAGAGGGAGAAGCAGACTCCCTGGAAGGAGCCCAATGCGAGACTCAATCCCAGACCCCAGGATCATGCCCTGAACTGAAGGCAGATATTCAACCCCTGAGTCACCAGGAGTCCCATCAAATTTGTATTTAAATTGTAGTTAACATACAGTATAATATTGGTTTCAGGAGTAGAATTTAGTGATTCATCACTTGCACATAATGCTCAGTGCTCATTACAGGTGCCCTCCTCATGCCCATCACCCATGTGCCCCCCCCCCCCCCCGCCCCCGACTCAGCAATTGCACTACTGGTATTTACCCAAAGGATACAAAAATACAGATTTGAAGGGGTTTGTGCTTCCTGATATTTCTAGCACTATTATCAATAGTAGCCAAATTACAGAAACAGCCCAAATGTCCATCCACTGATGAATGGATAAAGAAGATGTGGCTGTTGTCTATTTAGTTCTTGGACTAGATAGTACACCTTTAGGGAGGGATTACATAGCATAATAACACATCTGGCCTGTGTTTAACTTTGTCGTTGGAGTAATCTATATTTGGTGTGTTTAGCAGTATTCTGAATAGTTGCCACTTTTTTTAAATATAAGTTTTTCTGAATCCACCATATATGATACCGAGAGGTACTTTGGCAGCCAGCAGTGGTCCTCACAGACATTTTTCTCTCGTATATGTTTTATGAGACTACCCTGTGAGCAGCATCTGTTCTATCATGGTATGCACTTGCCTTCTTTGGGAGGAGTGGATACTATGGGAGACAGTTTTATTAGATACCTATGCATTGACCAGATGTGGTTGTAGCTTTTGCATTTTAGGGTGATTGGTAATTTGAAACAAGTCTGTTTCAATACTTATAAAAACAGTGCTGATATTTAAATAATGATTTTTAAGGATCTTCTAAAATAATTTGAATGAATGAATATGTGGCTGTTAAAGATGTGGTCTTACTGGGAATCCAAGTGTAGCAGGGTTTAGAGATCCTCTTGTTTTATGGGAAGATGAATTCATCACATATTTTACTTTAAGGAAATGAGCACGTAGAGTTGGCCCAGAAATACTGTTGAAACTTAGAATTTCCTTCTAATTTGTCTCTTCTAAGGCAGTATAAATGTCTACCTAACAGCCTATTTATTTGTTAGTTACAATAAATATAGTTGGGAAATTATATTTGAAAACTTCTGTCTCTCAGATACTCTGTTAGAAATACTCCACATTAGTGAAATACTTCAAGTCTACTTTGGATGTGAGATTAATATAACACATTACTCTATTGAAACTTTTTGGTTGAGTTATCATCTATCTTTTTGTGACTAAATCAACTATATACTGTTCAATTCTTACTGTACTAGCTTGTTGATAGTATTTTACTCTCTGTCAATCATTTCTTTCTTAAAATACATTCATCTCTTGATTTCTTACTTCCTCAAGCTCTTTGGCTTTTCTCTTCTCTTTTTCTTTCTTTCTTTCTTTCTTTCTTTCTTTCTTTCTTTCTTTCTTTCTTTCTTTCTTTCTTTCTCTTCTTTTCAATTCCCTTTCTTGGCCCATATATATCTGCTTGTCCCTTAACTGTCATTGTCTCTTAGAGTTTTTTCCTTGGCTCTATGTGTTCTCTGTTGTGGTATCATTCCTCTGGCTTTGGTTCCTAGCTGAATGCTGAGGATTTCCTGGTCTTGTTGTCTAGCCTTAGTCTTCTCTCCTCTGAACGGTGGATGTGTATATGCATTCATTCACTCTGTGTTTACTGAGTTCCCTTGTGTGCCTGGCATTGATAGAAAATACATGTACCCATCACCCACAGATCTGGGGTTGAAGCTAAGCATTGTATTTATTTATTTATTTATTTATTTATTTATTTATTTATTTATTTATTTATTTATTTATTTATTTATTTATTTATTTATTTATGATAGTCACAGAGAGAGAGGGAGAGAGGCAGAGACACAGGCGGAGGGAGAAGCAGGCTCCATGCACCGGGAGCCCGACGTGGGATTCGATCCCGGGTCTCCAGGATCGCGCCCTGGGCCAAAGGCAGGCGCCAAACCGCTGCGCCACCCAGGGATCCCTAAGCATTGTATTTTATAAAAGCTTCCAAGACTGTACTGTTAGCGCACAGCAAGGGTTGTAAACCACTGAGCAAGAGGTACCACTCAAGGCAGTAAAAGAGCTAGTACTGGGCGTCTTGCTTTCACTAAATTGTAAGCTCTATGAAGGTAATAATATCTGTATCGTCAGTTTTCAAGGTCATAATTTTTACACAAGGATTCTTATATGTGGATTCCAGTATAGTGCTTATCACCATGGGTTCGACAAATCTAACAGGCCCTCCAAAACTGAAATCGGTGTCTCTTTGGTGCCAGAAAATAAAATCTGGCCACCTGTGGTTTCCCTGCACACATGCAGCCAGTCTGCATGCTTGCTCCTTGCCCCTTGGGCCTTTCCTTGGGGGAGCAGAGAACATGGTGGCTGGCTCCTTGGAATACTGAGAGAGCCAGACAGTGTGTGAGATAGAAGTCCTTGACTGCTCTTGACTATGCCTCCTGAGTGCCTCTAGAATCTACCTTCTCTAGTCCTGCTGCAGAGACTCCAACCTTCTGGGGGCCAGTGTTCAGAAGCTGCCAGCCCTAACGATTCCTCTTGCCTCCAGGTGCCACCCTGCCAATGCCAGCTTTCATCCTCACAGTGTGACCTGGAACCATTTGTAAAGATTGAATTGAATCACTTGCCTGCCGAGGTTCCTTTTTTGGGCCCCTTGTTGCCCTCAGAGCAGAGTCTAGTTCTTTGACGTGATCACATCTCCATTCTCACTTCTCAGCACTTCCTGTACCCGCTCTTACGCTGTATGCTTTTCAATGTATGTTTCACCAAACAGGAGTACATACAGTGTATGCATCATGTTGCTTCTAATTTCTGCTGAGAGTTGTCTCTGTCCATCTTACCCAGGTGCTGTATGAACACCAGTGTCTGCTCAGCATTTAGGGCATATGCGGACATTTATATAGTAAGAACTTTATTCTTTTAAGTTAATGAATAAATGTTCTAAGTGAAAGGAAACTATATTTGCACATACATTCCTTCTGTTGTAGGAGAACTATGCCATTTTTGGGTCAGGACTGGAGATCTCCTGGATGGAGCTGGATCAAAACAGAAGATGGCTGGAAGAGATGTGAATCCTGGAGTCGGGACCTTGACAGAGAGAATAACCCATGTAATGTCAGTCACAGCATGTAAGTTATGGCCAAGCAGAGCCACAGCCTTTGCCTGCTTCACATGTGTGATGTTACCTGCTTTGAAGTCCCCCACAGTGTGCCATAGCTTGTATTGGCCGAATTTGCCCATACACAAGGCTGGTGAGAAGCCACATGTTATTTAGATAAAGCCTCAGCCTAGTACATTGTCTGGAACCTTCCCATAGGAACCTTACAATGATCTGAGAAGAAGGATTACCGTTACCCTCACGTTATAGCTGAGGAACCTCAGGAAATCAAGATATGGTTTTGGCAGCATATGTCTGAGACCTGTAGTAATAGTGGCTTTCACAAAACAAATCCATTTTTTTCTCTAGAAAGCTTGAGTTGGTGTAGCGACTTTGGTCAGGGATGGAAGGACATTCTGTGTGGTTGCTATGCTATCCCAAGGTGGAGTATTACCCATGGCATCTACATCATGGTCAGTAAGGTGAAAGAGGAGGATACTTGGATCACAGTTGCTCACACCCCATGGGCTGGAGCACTAGATGAAGACAGATTGGGAGTTATCAGATGAAAGTCAGAGATTGCACAAACACAGAAGCACGGTATGATAACTGCCAATCACAAGTGGTGTTTGAACATCTGGAGGTTTAGGAATCTCAAGCCCTCTTGAGTCCAGTAGTTGATTTTATATATGTTTTTATTTGGTATTTGCATAATTACCAACTGTATTTTAAACTGATGGGCAATATGATTTTTCTTTATCATTTTATTATTTTTTTCATCATCAGTGTACTTTTTAATCCCCATCACCTGTTTCCCCCATCCCCCACCTATCTCCCTCTGGTGACCCCCAGTATGTTATCTGTAGTTAGGGGTCTCTTGCTTGGTTTGCTTCTCTCTTTTTATTCCTCCTTTGCTTGTTTGTTTCTTAAGTTCCACATGTGAGTAAAATCCTATGGTATTTGTCTTTCTCTGACTGACTTATTCCACTTAGCATAATACCCTCCAGTTCCATCCACATCATTGCAAATGGTAGGATTCATCCTTTCTGATGGCTGAGCAATATTCCATTGTGTATGTATATATATATATACACCACATCTTCTTTATCCACTCATTTGTTGGTGGACATCGTGGCTCCTTCCACAGTTTGGCTGTTGTGGACATTGCTGCTATGAACATTGGGGTCCAGGTGCCCCTTTGAATCACTGCTTGTGTCCTTGGGGGTAAATACCCAGTAGTGTAATTGCTGGGTTGTAGGGTAGTTGTATTTCTGAGGACCCTCCACACTGTTTTCCAGAGTGGCTGTACCAGCTTGCATTCCTACCAACAGTATAAGAGGGTTCCCCTTTCTGGACATCCTCACCAATATCTTGTTAATTTTAGCCATTCTGACTGGTGTGAGGTGGTATCTCACTGTGGTTTGGATTTGTATTTTCCTATGAGTCATGTTGAACATCTTTTCATATGTCTGTTGGCCATTTATATGTCTTCTTTGGAAAAATGTCTGTTCATGTCTTCTGCTCATTAAAAAAAAGATTTATCTATTTTAGAGAATGAGTGCTCGTGCACATGAGTTAGGGTCAGAGGAAAAGAATCTCCAGCAGATTCCCCACTGAGCTTGGAGCCCAACACGGGCTTGATCCCACGACCCTGAGATCATGACCTGAGCCCAAACCAGCAATAGTTGGATGCTTAACTGACTGTACCATCCAGGCACCCCATTCTGCTTGTTGTTCAGTTGCATTATTTGTTGTTTGGGTGTTGAGTTTGATACATTCTTTATAGATTTTGGATACTAACCTTTTATCTGATGTGTCATTTGCAAATAGTCCATCCTGTACATTTTCTTTTACTTTTGTTTTCACCATACAGAAACTTTTTATTTTGATGTAGTCCCATTAGTTCATTTTTGCTTTACGCCATCTGATTTTCTGACAGAAATTTAGTAGCGTTAGGCTAGAGATTGCTTTTGCAGTATTTAAATAGAAGTTAATTTATATTTCAGATTATAGTAAAGATAACATGTTATCATGTTATATTTATTGAACTCATATTATGGCATTTCGCTGCCATTCTGAATTTTATTTAATATTCATGGCTGTAAATTTTACATAAGGTTGGTAATTATATATGCTGCTGGTATTAGATGTTATACAGCTGTGAATTTTCAAAGTTATTTTTTGTCTTCGAGTTCTCATAGCAAATTCTTTATTTTTTAAATTTTTTAAAAGATTTTATCTATTTATTCATGAGAGACACAGAGAGAGAGAGAGTCAGAGACACAGGCAGAGGGAGAAGCAAGCTCCATGCTGGGAGCCCGACATGGGACTTGATCCCAGGTCTCCAGGATCACACCCTGGGCTGAAGGCGGCGCTAAACCACTGAGCCACCCAGGCTGCCCTCATAGCAAATTCTTTTTTTTTTTTTTTTCATAGAAAATTCTTTAAATGTAAACTTGGTTGAATGCATCTAGAAATGTTTGGTGTTTACGTGGACTCCCAGTGACAACTATTCATTGTGGAGGTTCTTGATGTCACTATTCAAGGATGGGTCAATGGGCTATGATACATCAGAGTGAGAAAGCTATAATGTATGAAGTACCCTGTTGCCACTTCTACACTGAGAGATTCATGTGACTCTGTGGGTTTTTTTTCCTGATGTATTTCCCCTTCATCCCACACATTTTAAGTATCTGAGAACAAACTGTCTTCTGCGTACACATAGATGTAGAGAACATAGGTTAGGACTATTTGCTCTGTCTGGTGAACTCCATGTCCGCCTGTCTCCCTCACCCTGCCCCATGGACTCTCCTTGCCCACTCCTGTTCAAACTTCTTCCAGAGTCCTTTTGAGTAGCAAGCTTTGCTAACAGGTGCTTCTCTGCACGTAGTGGAAGTACTGACATGCCCTTACTGCCATGGCCGTGTCACCATAACCGTGGACTGCCTGCGTTGGGCAAAGTGGAATGAGAATTAGCTAGTGCTCCGTCCTTTGCAGTTTCTGGTGACATCCAGGTGGCCTCTTTCCCCACTCTTTTTTCTGTGTCTTTCCCCTCTTTTACCCTGTTTTCACAAAAATGTGTGTCTAGCCAGACCTGTGGGGAGAGGACATGGGTGACCCAGCCCTGCAGCAAATGTCTGATCTTTTTCTTTCCCTGGAAGAAAAAGCAATTTAACCTTGATCCTACAATTTCAAAAAGAAAATAAAACCATAGGTAACCAGCATTTCAAATCACTGTGTAAAATGACCTTTTCTTCCTTTGAATGTCTTTGAGAAATAGCGCTCCTGGTTCTTTGGTTTAGGATAGGCTTTTCAAAACTAGGAAAATTGTTGTCATAAAAATCAGTTAGGCAATAAAGATTCTAACCAACTTTGTTAATTGTGTGTGTGTGTGTGTGTGTGTGTGTGTGTGTGATGGGCATGAAAATAGAACACTTTTAAATATCCCCGTTCTCTTTTTGCCTCATTTTGGGATTTTTAAAAAAAAATTTTTAAAATTTTTATTTATGATAGTCACACACACACATAGAGAGAGGCAGAGACATAGGCAGAGGGAGAAGCAGGCTCCATGCACCGGGAGCCCGACGTGGGATTCGATCCCGGGTCTCCAGGATCCTGCCCTGGGCCAAAGGCAGGCGCCAAACCGCTGCGCCACCCCGGGATCCCTCATTTTGGGATTAAAAGTTCAGAGGAAATAGGTAAGCAGTCACACAGTTCACCATGGCAGTTCAGGGATTGTGAACCCCTCCATACTTCGAATCCTAATTAAACTTTTTTTTCAAGCAACATTCACAATATTCCAGAGGCTAATGATGATGGAGCAAACATTAACCCCTATTTCTAGTGCTTCGTTCTTCGTGGAAAAGATGTGTAGAACTACAGCGTCCTGTGCTGCAGAGCAGTTTGATATACGGGGGAATCATCTCACACCCCTGCTGAGGAGGGTTGCTCACTAGGCTGTAGACCATCTGGGCCACACATTGACCAGGATTCTAGCAGATGCAGACCGCTCAGGGACGATGAGTGTGTGCCCGTGGCAGTGTCCGTGCAATCAGATGCCAGCGGGGGAGAATAGACTGGACAAGGAGAAAGGGGAGCTGCCGAATATTCCTTGAGTTTTTGCCTCGGGGAGAACCATATTTATTAGTAATCTGGCCCCATGTCTCCCTTGGGGCATTGTTGGAACGCAGCTTTATGTCTGAGGACAGATCTTGTGTGATTTTGTAAAGGGAAGGCATTGAAGAGCTGCATCTGGATACTGTGTATCTGAGAATTGGTAGCCTTCATCAGATTGGGCCGTTCTCAGTAACTCCAGGCTCAGAGGGGCTGTCTAAAGAAGGCGCTTCTCATCCTGGGAGGCTAGATGTGACGGAGGGGGCACTCAGCTCTGCCCTCATGGTGGCACTCCTCAGGTTTTCTCCCTTTGCCTTTAAGTTTTTAAGTCTTTTCACTGCATTATTTTTATTGACCTCTCTTTAACCATTGTTTCCAATCCAGGTTTGAGTATTTTTTTAAAAGATTCTATTTATTTATTCATGAGAGAGAGAGAGAGAGAGATTGAGAGAGGAAGGCAGAGACACAGGCAGAGGGAGAAGCAGTCCGCACGCAGGGAGCCTGACGTGGGACTCGCTCCTGGGACCCCAGGATCACGCCCTGCACCAAAGGTGGTGCTAAACTGCTGAGCCACCTGGGCTGCCCTTGAATATTTTTTTAAAAAAGGTTTGTGTATTTACTTTAGAGAGAGAGCATGAGGAAGGGCAGAGGGAGAGCAGCAAGCAGACCCCTACTGAGGACAGAGCCCGTCATGAGGCTCGACCCCAGGACCCCAGGATCATGACCCAAGCAGAAATCAAGAGTTGGACACTGTGCCAATTGTGCCACCCAGGCACCCCCAAGTTTGAGTATTTTAAGGCTTATTTTGGTTGGTTCTCAGTAGGCAGAGCCATGGAAGGCATTGTAAATTTGGGACTCCACAGAAAGTATCGTCAACTCTTATAGGCCCCAGGATATATGAAGGTAATTGAATTCTTTAAAAAGCATTTTTATTTTATTTTATTTTTTAACGATTTTATTTATTTATTCATAGAGACAGAGAGAGAGAGAGAGGCAGAGACACAGGCAGAGGGAGAAGCAGGCATCATACAGAGAGCCTGATGTGGGACTTGATCCAGGGTCTCCAGGATCACGCCCTGGGCTGCAGGTGGCGCTACACTGCTGCGCCACCGGGGCTGCCCATAAAAAGCATTTTTAAATTGTGGATCCTCTAAAGGAAAAAGAAAAGAGGCTGTAGTTTTGGTTCTCTTACGAGAATGCAAAATGAGTCTCTGATCATGATGATGGGGAACATCCATGAGGTCATGGGCTGTGCTCCCTTGGCCACAGTGCCTGGGTGAAGAGACACTCCCATGCCCCTCTGTTCAGTCAGAGAAGCACCCGGCTGTCATCTTGGTGTTTCGCCTTGGATCTTTCTCATTACAGCTTGCCTTAGATTGTGTCTTCAGTGACTGGAAAGAAAGATGTAGGTAAGTGACGTAGTAAGTTAGCTTCAGCGTCAGACCAGTGCTGAATGTTTTGGGCAGTATTTGTTGTTACTGCTACATTGAGTAATGATTACATCTGGATTGTGAAGGCCCATCTCTGACTTTGTTTTCATATTGCATTTTTTTCCATTATAAACCAACAAAAGTCATACAGTCCTGCAGCATGTTGTAAGAAAAGACAGAGTTGTTCTTTAGCTCACGTCCTGTCTGCGTGGGTAACCAACCACATAGCTAGCTGCTGTATCTTCTGGGCATTTGAGTCTGTGGGGCTGAGGCTGTTCTCTGACCAGTATGATTTCAGGGTCCGTCTTGCACTCACATAGCCAGGCCCCTCAGGGTTTGACCCCTCATTCCTGGGGCTTCTGGTCCTCTGCATCGGAGGCCCGGCTCTGTGGTCCAAACCCATGAATGTTGGCCTCCCAGCTTTGAAGCACAGAGGGTTTCATGACCACCTTGGCTGCCTACCTCCTGTTTTCCCATGTGGCCAGCTCTCTCGTTTCGCACCTTCCTGTGTCCACCTTATATTCCCTGACCCATTGTTTCAGCGATGGTCTTGCCAGGACCCTACACTTCCGTTCCTTTTTTTTTTTTTTTTAAATAGGCCCACTTAGCAAATTCCTAACCCAAAATGAACCAGCACATGAGCAGCTAGGAAAGGTAAGGGGGAGAAATCCCGCCAGGGAACACGTGACGCCACCGGAAGCACGCTCCTTCCTCCCTCCCTTCCTCTCATCAGCTCATTCAGACCTTTGCTGGCTCCCTAGCTGATCATTTGCGCCTCTCATTGACACCTTCTCTCATTCAGGAGACTTGTGTTTATGGCCATCTGCTCCATGCCCGATGGACCCCCAGTGCTGTGGCCGCTCTAGCCTTGTGAAGGCTCTGACAGAGGTCCTCTGACTTCGGAGTCTTGGGGCGGGCGTCTGAGCTCACACTGCACCAGGGAATCTGAAGGCAATAGGCTTGTCCTCAGTCCAACACACCTCAGGTGTTGGAATCGGAGACTGTGTATGTGTTTGTTATTAGCTACCTCATATGAACAGAGTGTGCGGGAGCCCTCCTGGCCCCGCACACACTGGCGGGGTGAGGGCCTTTGGCCAGAGAGCTGCGGAGTGCCATACCTGTAGGCAGGAAGGACGCAGCTGTTGTGTCCCCTCCAGGAAAGAGCCCCTTGCAAACAGTGGTCTGAGTCTTCCCTCTGCCCCTTGGGTGCATGGACAGAGCCCTCCGTGAGCCAGGCCTGAGATGTGTCCAGTTTCTGATTTCACGTCCTGTTGTACCCACTCGGTCCAAATGAGGAGTTCTCCATGCTGGGGTGCAGCAGAACATGGAAATCCCAAAACCCATGCCCGATGGAGCTTCCATTCTGGAGCAGCAGACAGCAAGTGGACAGAACATCTTCACTGTGTAGCTTGTCTCATTTAATAAGTGCCGTGAGGGGGAGAAGTCAGTGTGGGAGATAAGAACAGTGAGGGAGCAGAGGTGGTCAGCAGGGATGTGGATGGGGTGGACTCTGAGGAAGGGATCTATGGGGAGGAGCCTCCCAGGGGGCAGGAGCATGTGTCACGGGGGCGGCAGCAGGACACTGGAGGCTAGAGTGAGCCAGGGCCAGTTGCACAGCCACTGTCCATGTGCTGTAGGGATGGGGCTTCTCTCTGAGGTGGGCCGTCAGAGGTGTTCTGCACGGGGGAATGAGTGCAGGGTCAGGTTTTAATGGGCTCGTTCTGGCTGCAGTGTGAAATGGGCTGCAGGGATGCAAGGGCAGAGCACAGGTAGAGGTAAGACCCACTAGAGAAGCGGCTGTGGAGGTGTTGATGGGGGTGACGGCACAGGTTCTGGGTGTGTGTTGCAGCTGGAGCTCCTGGGGCTTCTGACAGATTGAGCAGATGCATGTGCTGGAAGGGAGGAGGCGTGCAGGGAGCCCTGGGGGGACGGGGGGTTCTCCTCTTGTTCTCACAGGCATCCCCCAAGGCTGTGATGGCCAGGGCATGGGGCCAGGATGCATCTTTCGAGCTCCAGTGGAGTGGTCTCATTTATGCTCCTGCTGTCAGTGTGTGTTCATTTGACTGTGCACTTCACCCTCTCTTGCCACTTCATTTCCTGGAAGTAGTTCCAGGTCAGCACGTGTTGACTTACCTCATTTTTCATGATGCTGTAATTCATTGTATAGATCAATAACTTATTTATCAAGTCACACTGATCCTATCCCATTTTTTCAGTTGAGGTATACTGACACAGAACATGAGAGTAGTTTGGGGTGTGCAGCATGATGTTTTGATGTTTGTACTTGGTACGTGGTGACCACAAGGTAAGGCTCGTGAGCATCTTCACGCATACATTCACATTTTTTCTTGTGATGAGAACTTCTAAGATTCTCTCTCTCAGCAGCTTGCAAATATGCAGGGCGGCATCATGAACTCTAGTCACCGTGCTGTGTCTCACATTCTGCAGGATTGTATCTCACACCTGGGAGTCTGTGACTTCTGACTCCTGGTTCCCATTTTACATGTTCCTGTCTGCTGGCTGTGATGACCAGTAGTTAGCTCTGGTCTCTGTATCTGGGAGCGTGGCTTGTCGTTGTGTTTAGATCCCACGTGTAAGTGAGATCATGTAATGTTTGTCTTTTTGGATCTGACCAACTTCACACAGCACAGTGCCCTGAAGGAACACCTGTGTTGTTACAAATGCCAAGATCTCATGATTTTTTACTGCTGAATAATAAATACTCTATTGCATGGATGCCCTGTCCTCTGTATCTGTGTATCCATGATGGACACCTAGGTTGTTGCCATGTCTTTGTTACTGTGAATAATGTTGCAACTGAGCACTGAGATGCAGATGTGATTTCCAGTGTGTTTTCATCTTATCCAGATAAATACCCAGAAGTGGGGTTGCCAGATGACATGGTAGCTCTATTTATATTTTTTTGAGAAACCTCCACACTGTTTTCCACAGTGGCTGCACCAGCTTGCATTCCCACCAACAGTGCAAAGAGGGTTCCTCTTTCTCCAGGTCCTCACCAATAGCTTTTGTTTCCTGACTTGGTAATTTTAGCCATGCTGTCAGGTATGGCTCACTGTAGTTTTGATGCCCATACCGACTTTCTTGAGTCTTTTTGTATAAATGGCTGTTAAATATTGTCAGATGATTCTGTATCTGTTGTACTGATTTTTATTCTTCCTTTTGTTAATGAGGTGTATCAACATCAATTGATTTGCTGATGTTGAACCATCTTTGCATCCCTAGAATGAATCCCCATTTGATCATGGTATGTAATTCATCTGTTATGTTGATTTCATTGCTAAAATGTAATTGAGGGTTTTGCATCTATACTCCTCAAGGATATGGGCCAGTAAGCTTCTTCTTTCATGGTGTTCTTGACCAGTTGGATATCAAGGCAGTACTGTCCTCTTAAAGACTTTGAAAGCATTCGTTCATCTTTTTTTTGGTGATGAATTTGAAAAGGATCAGTTTTAATTCTTCTTTAAATGTTTACTAGGGAAGCCATCTGGTTCTGACTTTGGTTTACTGGGAAGTTATTTTCTGAATCAGTCTTCTTATGAGTAATAGGTCTGTGCAGATATTCTGTTTCTTTGTGATTGTCTTTGTAGGTTATATGTTTCTAGGAATTTATCCATTTTGTTTGGGTTGTCCATTTGTTGGTGTATCCTATGATCCTATGTAGTTTCTGTACTATTAGATGTAATGTCTCCTCTTTTACTTCTAATTTTTATTTTAATTCTCTCTCTCTTTCTCTCTCTCTCTCTCTCTTTCCCTCTCTCTCTCTCTTTGGTGAATCTAGCCAAAGGTTTGTCAATTTTATGTTTTGCAAAAAAACCCTCTTTGTTTCATTGATCTATGTCTTTTTAAATTGCATTTCATTAATGCTCTGAAATTTGATACATACTTTCTTCTCATTTTCATTTGTTTTTCCTTTTTTAGTTCCTTGAGATCTGAAGTTAGAGATTTTTCTTATTTCTTGGTATAGGCATTTATCAGTATGAAATTCCCTTGTAGAACTGCTGTTGCTGCATCCTGTATGTGTTGGTGTGTTTTCCATTTTCGTTTGTCTCAAGGTAAGTTTTCTTCTCTTTTGTTTTTTTGTAATACCCACTGGTTGTGTAGTTAACAGTTGTTGTGACTCCATATATCTGTTAATTTTCCAGTTTTCTTCTTCTTCTTTTCTAGAGTTTATTTATTTATTCATGAGAGACACAGAGAGGCGAGGCAGAGGCAGAGGGAGAAGCAGGCTTCATGCAGGGAGCCCGATGTGGGACTTGATCCCGGGACCCCAGGATCACACCCTGGGCCGAAGGCAGGCGCTAAGCCGCTGAGCCACCCAGGGATCCCCTCCAGTTTTCTTCTTATTGCTTTCTGGTTTCTTAACCATTTGGTCAGGAAACATATTGATATAATTTCAGTTTTCTTAGATTTAGTAAGACTTCTTTTGTGGCCCAGTATGTGATCTGTGCTGGAGTATGTTGCATGTGCATTTAAGTAGAATGTGTGTGTTCAGATGCTTTTGGAGGGAATGTTTTGTGTGTGCCTGTCAGTCCCATCTGGTTTAACATATCCTTTAAGACTATTGTTTCCTTATTGATCTTCTATCAGGATTATCTATCCATTGATGAAATGGGGGTATTATGTTCTCTATGATTATTGTATTGCTACCTGTCCCTTTAGATCTGTTAATATTTTATTTATTTAGGTACTTCCATGTTGGATGCAGAAATATTTATAAATGTTGTATCTTCTTGTTGGAGTGATCCCTTTATCATTATGTAATAATGTCCATTATTATAGTCTTTGTTTTAAAATCTGTTTTATGAGGTCTGTATCCCTTCCCTCAGCTTTTTATTTTGGTTTCCATTGGCATGAAATCTCTTTTTCCGTTGTGTCATTTTTAGTCTATGTCCTTCCATGTGTAGTGAGTCTGTTGTGGGCAGCATACAGATTCAGGGACTCCATGTCTTGTGATAGCAGAGGTTAGTTCTTCCTCATTTTAAGTGATTACTGAAGGACTTATTGCCATTTTGTTCGTTGACTTCTGTTTGTTGTGTAGTTTTTGGGTCTTTTCCTTCATTATTTGATGATTTTCTATAGTGATATAAGCACTGCTCCCTCTTAATCTTTTGTGTTTCTACAATCGGTTTTTGTTTTGTGGTTGCTGCAAGGCTCACATAAAACAATTTACAATGGTCTATTTTAATTTGAAACAAGTTAAGTTGGAAGACATTCCAGGGGTACCTGGGTGGCTCAGTGGTTGAGCATCTGCCTTCGGCTCCAGTTCTGATCCCGGGGTCCTAGGACTGAGTCCTGCATAGGCTCCCTGCAGGGAGCCTGCTTCTCCCTCTACCTATGTCTCTGCCTCTCATCTCTGTGTCTCTCATGAATAAATAAATAAAATCTTAAAAAAAAAAAAGGAAGCTATTCCAAAGCTTTCTATTTTTATCCCCTCATTATGTTTTTGATATCACAGTTTACATATTTTAATATTGTGTATCTGTTAAATAATTGTAGTTATGTTTACTATTTTTGTTTAAATCTTTATACTAGATTTATTAGTAATTAGCCCACCACTTTTATAATATTAGAATATTCTGGATTTTAGTATATATTTACCTTGACTAATGAGATTCATGTTTTCATATTTTTCCTGTTATTAATCAGTGCCCATTCACATCCACTTGAAGAAGTTCTTTGAACACTTGTATGGCTAGTCTCGGGTGATTAAATCCTTTAAGTTTTGCTCGTCTGTAAAACTTTTTCTTCTCAGTTCTGAAGGCCAACTTCATTGGTAGAGTAATCTCGGCAATTTTTTTCTTTTAGCGCTTTGAACATAACATGCCGCTCCCTCTGGCCTATACAGTTTCTTTCTTTCTTTCTTTCTTTCTTTCTTTCTTTCTTTCTTTCTTTCTTGCTTGCTTTCTTGCTTTCTTTGCTTTCTTTCTTTCTTTCTTTCTTTCTTTCTTTCTTTCTTTCTTTTTTTTCTTTCATTTATGAGAGACAGAGAGAGAGAGAGGCAGAGACACAGGCAGAGGGAGAAGCAGGCTCTATGCAGGGAGCCCGACGTGGGACTTGATCCCGGGACCCCAGATTCATGCCCTGGGCTGAAGGCAGGTGCTAAACTGCTGAGCCACCCAGGGATCCCCTGGCCTACATAGTTTCTACTGAAAAATCTGCAGGTCGTCTTACAGGGTTTTCCTGTACATAACAAATTGTTTTTCTCTTGCTGCATAGCTTCTGACAGTTGGATTATAGAGCATCTTGGTGTGGTTCCCTTTGGGGTCGTCCTCCTGGAACTCTTAAGTTTGTATCCCCAGCTGAGGAGGTTTTCAGCCATTGTTTCCTCAAATAAGTGTGTTTTTTTTTTTTTTAAGATTTTATTTATTTATTCATGAGAGACACGGAGACAGAGAGAGAGAGAGGCAGAGACACAGGCAGAGGGAGAAGCAGGCTCCATGCAGGGAGCCCGACGTGGGACTTGATCTAGATCCCGGGTCTCCAGGATCACACCCCAGGCTGGAGCGGGCGCTAAACCACTAAGCCACCCGGGATGCCCCAAATAAGTGTTTTTGCCCCTTTTCTGTCTGTCCTCCCTCTAGGGTGCTTGTGATGGGAATGTTAGTGGTGGTCATAATTCCCCAAGTTCTCAATTCTTTTTTATTCTTTTTCCTTTTTGCTTCTCTAATCGGGTGAGTCCCACAGCCCTTTGTCCAGAACTCACCGTGGCCCTTTCTCCTGCTTTCTCTGTGTGTTTGCTGTCATCCTTAGCTCTGGGGCTTCTAGTACATTTTCTCTCTGTTGAAATCCTCTTTTTGTTCAGTGGTTCTTCCTGCGAACTCAGGGAGCACCATAGGACCATTGTTCTGAACACTTTATCAGGTCAGTTACTTACCGTTGTTTCATTAAGGTTATTTCCCTTAGGTTTATCTTCTTTTGTTTTGAGCATCCTACTGTTTCTTCATTTTACTCAACTCTCCGTGTGGGTTTTTTAGAGGAAATACTCAGCTCTCCCAGGCTTGAAGGGTTGGCCTCATGTAGAAGATGCAGCTTCTCCATCAGTTCTGCCGTCAGTTTGGTTATTTCTCAGACCGCTGTGGTTGTCCAGGCAGCCCACCTGATTCTTAGCAGCTCCCGTAGTTGACTGTGTGCTAGAACCAGTCATTGTTCTAGAGCGGCACGTCTCAACCAGCACCTTGATTCAGGCTGATGGGAGGCTGGACCCTTGGGCAGCAGTTTTTAAAGTAAGCAAGTATATACGGTCCTGTGAGATCCCAAGTTCAAGTCCTGCTGGCTACGTAGCCAGGGGTCTGGACGTGTCTCCTGGGTGGCAGCCACTAAAAGCCTCATGCCTGATGGGTGTTCAAACTCCTTTCCAGGTGATCTGGCGACCTCACATGAGGCAGGAAAGCACAGGGAAGCTGCCTGCCAGACTCTGTCTCTGGAGAGCGCGTCAGTAGGCCCTGAGATGTGTGTTCAATTATGTGCCTGCCTCCAGGGCAGTGCCTTGTAAAAGGCAGTTAAACCTCATTCACAGAAAGTCTGGGGACTTCCTCGTCAGCACAAGTGTGCTAGACCCCAGGGGGGACCTTGTGTCCAGAGATCAAGCCTCATTGAGGGCTTGACTCTCAGATGCAAGTTGTAAATGTTGGGGTTCCCCATGTTAGGTTCAAATCCTTTGTTCCCCAGAGATAAGCTTGTGGTTGTTGAGTTGGCTCCTGATTGTGTGTTGCGGTGCTGGCTTGTAGCGTTTATGGCGAGGCTATGTCTCAGCCTCTCCCACCCACTTCCATGGAGGTTCTTTTTTTTTTTTTTAATTTTTATTTATTTATGATAGTCACACAGAGAGAGAGAGAGAGAGAGAGAGAGAGAGAGAGAGAGGCAGAGACACAGGCAGAGGGAGAAGCAGGCTCCATGCATCAGGAGCCTGATGTGGGATTCGATCCTGGGTCTCCAGGATCACCCCCTGGGCCAAAGGCAGGTGCCAAACCACTGCGCCACCCCGGGATCCCCCATGGAGGTTCTTTCTTGTTCACTCGACATGTAAGAGTTGTTCAGGCTCTTTTTCTCCCCCCAGAGGAAATCGTTCCTTAGGTCACAGAGACTTGACATATACAAGGGAGGTGTTGAGTTCTGTGTCCTCCTGTGTCACCATCTTGAACCGGAGATGATTTTCATGAGGTTTCCGAATGTGTTTCAGTGTCAGGATGAGACGCTTCCCCTCATTGCTATTCTTGTTCACAGTTGTCTGCTTTTTCTTCCTTGCTGCTGCTTTGTAAATGGACTTTATAATTAACATCCCTATCCCTAAGGAAAAAGTCTGATTTTTTTATTGGTGTCTTACCAAATTTATATATTTAAAAACTATAAGTTGTATTTCTTCTGATTTTCAAAGCATTTTATCATAATGCTTACAGTAATGCTTACCCCCTTATAGGTCTTACAATTTTCTGTTTGTCTTTATAGTTTTCTTCTTGTCATTGTGAAATTTAAGTATTTGTACTCTTATTTTTCTGATAAGCTATCTTGTAGTTTATCTTGCTGATTGTTTTCTCCAGAGAACTAGCTTTGAATTTTTTAGTGCTACCTTTTTTTCTAGTTAGTGGTATTTGCTTTTATATTTAGTATTCTTTATCTAGCTTTTAGAATTGTATGTCTAAATTACTTACTGTATAAGTTTTTATCAATATATATTAAAATATATATATATATGTTTAATGCTAATTTAATGCTGTAATTTCCTGTGACCATTGTTACTCTTGGGTCACATAAATTATTCTCAGTTGTGTGCTCCTCATATTCAGTATTTGTGTTAGATTTTTCTCTGTGAGCCCATCCAAAGCTGAGCCACACCCTCCATCTTTCCTCTCTGTCTAGCTTAGGTTACCCGTGTTTTAGACATAATTGTAGATGTAGCTTTGGGTGGTTTCTTGTACACATACAGAAGAGAGCCTGTCATCTTGTGTTCTGCTTGCCTTCACTCCTTCAGTACTTAGGAAGTCTTTCCATCTATTTTCACCTTGATGGTAGTACATTTATAATTTTTTAAAAGATTTTATTTATTTATTTATTCATGAGAGAGAGAGAGAGAGGCAGAGACACAGGCAGAGGGAGAAGCAGGCTCCATGTAGGGAGCCTGACGTGGCACTCGATCCCGGGTCTCCAGAATCACGTCCTGGACCGAAGGTGGTGCTAAACCCCTGAGCCACCTGGGCTGCCCAGTAGTACGTTTTTATCGTAACCTTAGTTCCTTCTGTTTGGAATACTGACTGTTGGTTCCTACAGTAAATAATACAGTAAATACTGACTGTTGGTTCCTACAGTAGCGGTTTGCTACTGATCACACTCTAATACCCTCTGCCACACTTTCAGTGTGTGTTCTCTGTCTACATTGTCATGTAATCATTACATGCCGTCTTGTGCCTCATAGTCCCACAAACAAATACGTAGTGTTTGCTTGACAGCTGTTTGCCTCTGGCTGTTTAATCCAGTGTCTGTAGTGGATTCTTCACTTAGCTCCTGGGCTTGGCGCTCCCTGCGTTGGTACACTTTCATAAATTTCGTTGTGGCCCTTACCTTAAGAGTCCGTGTACCTAGGTGATAGATCTGTGGCTCACTTGAATTTGTCTCCTGAACATATTTCTGGCCTGTGATCCCTGCTGCAGAACTCCTGTCGGGTCTGCTTCGCCGTTATGTGTTATGGCCCAACCTTGTGACATGAAGCAGGGAGGAATTGGTAGGGTTGTAGCTGTGTGAGTATCATGGCCTGTGCTGTGAGTCTGTCAGGTAGGACAGCAGGCCAGAGGCAGTGGTCAGCTGTGTGCCTGGGTCGGTGAGTGCTCCCCACATCCCACAGGTCCCTTGGACTGCCTGCCAGTCCTTCTCTGTGAGAATGCCATCCTAACCTCTGAAGAACTATATTTTTCTTCACTAAACCACGTGGTGTGTGGAGGCCAGTGCTTCTCCTTGCCAGGTGAACGTGGGACTGCATGGCCACCACCTTCCCAGCTCCCGTTCCCATAACATGTCTGCCTCAGATTCCTTAAGTGTGTTGTGTGAAATACTCAGGAATAAAGTGTTAACCCTTAAAATAGGTTTTTTAATCCTTTCTTAAAAATTTAAGTTGATTTTTCCTTTTAAAATATCTTTTTGTAAGAGAGACTAATAACCTGCTGAAGCAAGAGTGACTGTAAGTAGGAAGACGAGTAAATGTGGACGTTTGGCCAGCAGGAGAAGGTAACATACAACCTTTGGTCTTTTGTGGGGAGATGTGTGGATAAAAAACTAAGTTTAAAGGCAGCCACTGATGAACGATGTGTAACTGAAACCATCGTGAAGAACCGTTAGAGCAGGGATCGTGGCTCTGGCGGGCAAAGGAGCGAAATGCTGCCCAGCTCCTGCTGTGAGGAGGCCCCACTGCACAGGGGCTCTGACAAGTCTGCCTTGAGTCATTTGTCGGTGACTGTGTTCAAGGGCTTCATTGTGCTTTGTTTCATTTTGGGGAAAAGGACCAAATATGTATCTGATGTTTGCTTTGGTTTATGTTTCTGATGGGGCATCACATCTGGTGAATTTTCTTTCCCAATAGCTTGTGTATAGAATTGACGGCACATGTGTGTTTTCAGAATCAGCATCGACCTCGAGTAATTGTAAAGGGAGGTAACTGTGGTCATTTCCTGCAGTTGCCGTAACCATAATATCAGTGGCATAAGACAGCAGAAACGTCCTTTAGCAGTTTGGGAAGCCAGAAGTCCAAAATAGAGGTGTGGGGATGCCTGGGTTGCTCAGTGGTTGAGTGTCTGCCTTCGGCTCAGGGCGTGATCCTGGAGTTCGGGATCGAGTCCCATGTTGGGCTTCCCTCAGGAAGCCTGCTTCTCTCTCTGCCTGTGTCTTTGCCTCTCTCTGTGTGCCTCTCATGAATAAATAAATAAATTAAAAAAAATGCAAGTGTGGACGGGTCTTGAGGGGCATCCCCAGCTTACGGTGTTTGCTGCAGTCTTGGCGTCTGTTGGCTGGTGGTCATGTCACTCCAGTCTCTGCTTCTGTGGTCATTTGGCCTTCGCTCTGCTGATCTCCCCATGCCTTCTCCTCTGCCATTGAAGTTCGGGCCCCCATGGGTTGATCCAAGATGCTTTTATCTCAAGGTCCTTCACTTAATTACATCGCCAGAGGTCCTGTTTCCAAATGAGGTTATGTTCAGGATTGGTTCTGGTCCAAGATGGCGACAGAGGAAGACTCTGGATTCCCCACCTCCAGGGACACCCCAAATCCACCGCTATCGACTGAGCAGTCCCTCCTGAAGAAGAACTGAGGGCTGACCGAACAGAGGATGACGTGGCAGTGGACAGGCCTCCACCTCTGATGCTGTGACCTGCAGCAGGGGGGCTGGTACCAAGGGACCCCCCCCCCAGCACATTGTCTGCTTGAGGGCACAGAACAAAGCTACAATTGAAAAGATCAATGAGCTTATAAAAGAGACATCCTTAAAATTTTACCAAACAGTGGGGAGCTGCTGGAACTTGCTGGGTCTGGGTCTGGTGAGCCTCATGGTTTACGCTCCTCTTCCCCTTGATAATGTGGATAGGAGCAGGGTCCAGCGTCCAAACTGTCCGGCCACCTCACTGAGCCCAGCAGGTCCCTGAGACCATACCAGTCTCAGCCACCACAGCAAGAGGGCTCCAGCACAGTCCTTGCTCATTACAGCTCCTGCTGTCTCACCAAGGTGACACAGGCACAGAGCACCCTGGAACAACCCAGACCCTTACCCCGTCAGCTTCTGATGCCTTGCTGGGGTGCTCCAGGACCTCCCAGCTGACGCCTGCTTTGGCTTCAGCAACCCTACCAGGGCACCCCCTGCACTGAGCATCCTGGGACATCCTGGTTTGTACCCACTCCACCACAGCTGTCTCATCAGGATGCCCTCTGTATGGAAAGCCCAGGGACCACCCCAGCCTGCACCCACTTCAGCTATAACAGTCCTGCCATGGTGCCCCCACACAGAGTGCCCCAAGACCCCAGCCTGCACCTCACCTTGACCCCCAGCCACCTTGCCGGGCCATTCTTTGCACAGCCTGAGCACCCTGGTTGACCCCCTTTGGCTGTCCTGCCAGGGCATCCCCTGGACAAGAGCCCAGAGATTGCATCAGCCTGTGCTCACTTCCCTTTCATGTATTGTCCTGTTGGGATACCCACACTGGGGAGGGCCCTGGGATCCCACCATTTGCAGCCACTTCAGCTTCAGCTGTCTCACCAGAGTACCCTCTGTGTGGGGAGCCTCAGGGCTGTCCCAATCCACTCCCACTGTAGCTCTGGCCATCCCACAGGGCAGCCTCCCCAAAACCCCCAGCCTCTACCAGCCACAGCTCTGTCTAGCCAGCCCTCATCACCAGGCACACATTCTACATGGGGGCAACCGTACACAGTTCCTCTCCCTCAAATTTAGGGCAAGTAGCTATTGTGCCTAATTGATAAAACCAAACACAGAAAGTCAAGCAGGATGGGTAGATACGGGAATATGCTCCAAAAGAACAAGAGAAAATCTCAGTGACAGAACTACATAAAAACAGAGGAAAGCAGTGTGCCTGACGAAGAACTAACGAACAGTCCTACAGATGTCTGCTCGGCTGGAGAGAAGGTAGGTGAACTCGGTGAGGCCTTCAGCAGAGGTAGGAAGTGTACACAGGAGCCAGTCAGAGCTGAAGAATACGGTCACAGAAAAGAAAACTGCAGTGGACAAGAGGGTGCAGAAGAACGGGTCAAGATCTGGGGGATGGGGGATGGAAAGCGCCCAAGCTGAATAGCATGAAGAGAAAATGACTTTGAAAATGGAGGGCAGGGTGAGAGATCCTGAGCAAGGACTGTGCTGGAGCCCTCTTGCTGGACATATCCAGCAAACATTCCCATTAAAGGAAGGAGAAGAGGTAGAGAAAGGGGCACAAAACCTGTTTGAGGAAGGACAGGGTTACATGCACAGGAACTGGGGTGAGCATATAGACTCGTTCTCAGGGGCCGCTGATCAGCATATACGCCTCATTCTCAGGGGCCGCTGTGTGCCTGGTTTCACAGTTTGTAGGGTTCTGACATCACGCAGTTGGGAAGATGCTGCATCTCCCCCTCCTAAGGAAAACCCTATGAATGAGAAAACATATGGATTATCTTGAATGTTCTAAATCTGTATCATACTCAGAAAAAAACGGGGGTGATTGGGAAGGGGTGGGGAGTCGGTGAGACGCAGGTACAGCTCCAGATTGACGGGCTCCCTGGTCGGAGTGTGTGGCCTTGCCCACGTGGTGGGAGCAATGGGGGGCTTCCTCCAGAAGCAGTATGCACACTGCAGGGCGTCAGGGACATTCTGCATCCTGCCTGAGGGGAGCCTGTCTGGGAAGAGATACTAGCCGCACCAATCACAGTGGGATCATCCTGAGGTGTTTGCCCTTGAAATGACGTCCCATCTGGGACTTGCCTGAGAATAACCGGAGGTGGTAAGGGAGCCAGGAAGTGAGTGGAGATAGGGATGACGTGAGGTAGCTACACATTGGGAATGTGGTAAAGCACACCTGACATAGACCATTTTACAGTGGGAGGTACCCAGCTCCGGAGTATTGAGTGCTGGACGTCCCCACGCCCTCCTCACTGCTCAGCCTGCAGGACTGATTCTCCAGCCTCCTTAACTGACTCTGCACCCTCCACCTCTGTTTTCTGATGCCTCGCCTTGAGCTCCACGACCCCAGGTCCCTCAGATACTCAGAATCACATGCAGTTTGTCCTCTTATGACTGCTTGCTTCCCTTGGAATGATGTCCTCAAGGTTCTCCTGTGTTCCAGTGTGTGCCCGGATTTCCTTCTGTTTTAAGCTGAGTAATGCCCCATAAGCATAATACCAGCTTTGTTCTACTTGTCCAGCTGTGTGCACAGACAGGAGGTGGCTTCCCCTGTCAGCTGTATGAGCATGGAGTCCAGACGTCTTGTGGAGACTCTGCTCTCACTTCTTTTAGGTGTATACCTGGCAGTGGGATTGCTGGGTCAGATGGTGGTTCTGTGCTCAGTTTCTGTAGGAATCGCTGCAAATCTGTGTTTTCTAAACAGGCTGCCCTCCTTCATTCCCACCAGCACAGGGGTTCCTGTGTCCTTGTTATTTTCTGGAGCTTACGGTAGCTGTCCTACGAGGTGGGAGCTGACAGCTCACGGTGGTTTGCATTTGCATATCCCTCTTGACAAGTGATGTTGAGCATCTTTTCACGTGCTTGTTGGCCCCTTGTGTGTCGTTTTTGGAGAAATGTCTTCATTATACACATTTTTAATCCAGTTGTTTGGTTTTTGTTTTTGAAGTTTCTGCTGGCTTTTAAATCCTGGTTGGTGATGTTTATGTCACTCATGAAACCACAGGTGATAAGAGCATTTCCTATGCATGTGATTGGTCAGTGGCTTATGTACATGTGAAATCAAGCACTGTTGAATTTACAGTATTAAATGTTGAATTTTAATTTTGGAAGCATTTATCTTTCTTACCGACTTTTATATATATGTTTTTCACCTGTGAGTATGAAAACCACTGAAGATACACTTTGTGAAAATGGCATCTAAGTTTCTGTAGAGAGCCTTTTCTCTTGATTATCCATGTGGACCCAGGTGGGCCATGGTGACTGGTTTAGGCCTGGGGCCTGACCCAGTCCAATGAGCGCCTTTACTGCCTGCACAGCCCAGCAGGGATGGGGAGCCCCAGGTGCCATGGTCACACCGCCGGTTATATACCTGCTGGAGGGACGAGCATCTGCAGCCACACCTGCTGTGTGTGTGCGGGGTAGAACGGGCGGGATCTGCCGGGCTCCCTCCAGGGCAGGGGCAGGGGGCCACCTCCTTTGTCCCCTCGTCCGGCATCCAGTGTGGTTTACACGGCACAGTTTGTAGACAACAGTCTGCGCTTCTGGGTGTGCTCGTGACTCTAGTTAGGAGAGCTGCGCTCTTCAGATTTGAAAGCTGCTGTGTTCGGGATCTGAATCCATGACAGCCTACTTGTGTGAGACAGAATGTGACACCCAAGGACCAGCCACTTTCCACGAGTTCCCACCGCTGCATGTGAAGCTTTTGCATGTTTTTGTAAACATACTTGTACTTGTCATGATTTACAAACGGTTGTCAGTGTGGTAGGAGTCTGTTCTGAGTGTGATAAATGGGTTCCCCTGGCATGTGCAGCTGTGTTCATTAAATGTGAACACTAGTGAGTGGAGGAGCCATCATCGCTTTCTCGGTGAGTGTGCTGGGAATCAGCAGCATTAGCCTGTGGCCCTGGCATCAGACTTGGACCTCCACCAGCCGGCTTGTTGCCTCCAGCATTAGCCTGTGGCCTGAACATCAGACCCGGACCTCCACCAGCCAGCTTGTCAGCTGTCCACAGGGCCTCCCCCTGATTCCAGACCAAAAACCAGCCAGTGTCAATGTGTTGAAAATAAAAATTGTGTGCATCTTTACTTTCGAGGGGGTGGACTGCTGTGTACAGTTTTTTTTTTTTTAACTATAAATTGCCTTTTGAGAAAATGTGTTCCAGTTGTTTGATTACTGCCTTAAATTGTTTCCTTATTTTAGCCAAAAAAAAAAAAAAAGGGGGGGAAAGCTTTTAATTAGATGCACTTATGGGAAAATGAACAATTTCCTTCACCTGGCTTCAGTTAAGTGTCATAACAGTTGGCACTGTTTGGTTGACGCTTTCTAGGAAAGCGTTGCTGTGCAGTGGTGGTGCTGGTAAGGCCTGTGAGCCTGCAGGAGATGAAGGGAACGCTGGATCAGGAATATGGCGCATCATGACTCAGTGTTGGGCATCCTGTTCTCCCACTGATCTCTCCCCAAAGCGTTTCTGGTGGTGTTTATCATGTCTGTGTTGTTGTGAAGTCTCCGTTGATGGCCGTATAGAACCTCTGGGAGAGTCTGAAACGTGTTCTACCCTTCCTGGTATGACATTCTCAAAAGAACCAGGATAGATCTCAGACTTGTCAAAGCAAACAGCAGATGAGACGTTAACCTCATAGCTTCAGACCTGTGATATGCTGCTTGCAGAGTTACTGGTTTCTTTCAGAATTCAACATGATTTTTGTTTTGGTCTTCTGAATTGCAAACCGATATTATCTTTTTTTTTTTTTTAATAAAAGCCAAATGAATAATATCTCTCTGTAAAAGTATTTAATAAAATGTATCTTTATTTCAGTATCTTAAATAGTGACGATGAAGAAATATTCAGTAATGAAGAACAGGAATACACATCCAAAAAGAGGAAAAAGGATCATTTTAGAAATGATACAAATACTCAGTGTAAGATCATTTTTATTAATGATTTTATGATGTTTTTACTTGTTTTATATGTTGATATACTACATTGTTCTGATAATGCTGTCTCAAGAAATAAAAGACAATGTGTGAATGATAGCTCTGTATCCAGTGTTGCCCGCTGACTTGGTTATCAGACCATTTGCAGCGAAACTAGTAAGATTTGCAAAAACAAAAGGTAGCAAAACCTACAAAGCAGCTCGTGCATCTGAATGACCGAAATGGTCATGAGTTCAGTGACTAGTTCACTCCCAAGCAAAGAGACCAGACTGCAAGGTGTCTTGCTTTTGGACTCCTCTGTAGGAGACCCGGCCAGAGCTGGCCAGGAAGGGCTGGACACGTGTAGGCCGGGCGGGGATAGGGAGCCTCCTGGCGGTAGCTTGCCTCCATGACAGGCTGCATTCCTCCTGAGGCGCAGCCTGGAGTTTCTGGGAACCGTCTTAGGGCATTCAGGCTACTCAATAAGAACAGGTTCTGTGGAGACTAGAGTGTCACAGTCCTTGGGTGTGGGTCTGAATTACATGAAAAAGGCAACAAGAGAAGAATTTTAAGGACACACAGAATTAATTCCTAATCACAGGTTTGTAGTTAACTATAGTTTTATAGTTTGGTATTACCACAGTTGTTAGTAGTGCTAGTTTTCTTTTAAGTTACAAAGACTTGGGGCTGCCTTAAATAATTTTTCATGTAAAGATATTTCAACATCTCTTAAAATGATGTCAGGAAATAGAGCAGTTCTGTTGACATTTAACCAAGTGAAAGCATCTCTTATTTATATGTCAGATAATTTTGTTAGCATGTACAACTGTTGAAGTTCCATAAAAATCTTCATTTTAAATGATTTGCCAGATTTTAAAAACAAAGTTAATTTTTATTCTAGGTTTTTATCGTGAGAAATGGATCTATGTTCATAAAGAAAGCACAAGAGAAGTAAGTATTCTCTTCTAATTAAGAGTGTATTTGGTGCTTCTGTTGAATATGTAATGTCATATTAAATAAATTATTTCTTTTGCAGTATGAAATCTATGATTCACATTCTAGCAGATGAAAATATAGGACCTTTGAAGCGGTGATTTGTGTGTGCATGTGTGTGCATGCATGCGTGTGTGTACATGTGCATGCGCATGTGCAGTGTGTGGTTAGCGTCCCCAGTGCAAATCTGAATCCACCAAAGGCCTGTGTTGGAACAAGTATGGACCCTTAGATGGTTTGACATTTTTTCCCTACCTCTCCCCAAAAGCCACTGGTGTGAGCCTCTGGTGCTGCTGCAATGTGTGTCCTTGCTCCCATGCGCTTTGGGTAGTGAGAACATTGGTGGCCCCCATTTAGAACCAATGCAACATTGTAGATAAGTCTGAACCTGTCAAGAGCTGTGTGAGCCCTTCCCGCTCCTGTCTTTGCCAATTTGGCTGCAGCTTTTTTTATGAGCCATGGATAGTTCACTTCCACTCTGCTTTTTTCTCTGCTCAGTATCCAGGGAGGCTTCCTTCATTTTGCAGTATGAGAAACTCATTTGCTGTATTTTGCAGCAATTGGGGAGCATAATTTAGGGAGTAGTTGTTTAGCATAGATATAACATTCCAGAAGTGTTAATAATGGATGTTCTGCTATGGCTCTGCTCCCTAGAAGCTTAGGCCTGTTGGTGATGGGTAGGACTGCTGCGTGGGTTCGAGACTGCTCTCGGCTCACACACCCTCTGAGTGAGGCGTGTCAGAAGCGCTTGGTAGAATCTGATGGCTGGGGCTTATGAAAGACTGTCTAGTACTTCATCTGCTGTGTTACTGCACCAAGTACAGAGTAGACACCCATTCGGGGGAGCATACGCAGCAGTGTGAGTCTGCAGAGGTATTGTGTGGGCCCTGGGACAGGGACACAGCCAGGCTTGGGGGACTCTGGGCTTCCTGTACTCAGCTGCATCTCTGGCTTAGCACCTGCTGCAGACCAGGCACCTGTCCTGCTGGTCTGCACAGCCCGCTGTGGCTGCCCCACAGCCTCTGAGGTTCCATGTGTCGTTCTGGGCCCACCAGACTCAGGTGGGCTCATGTGGCCCAAACATGTGTTTTACAGTCTGTGAATCAGATTTAATTCTCCAAAAAAGAAGAGGCCGCTGTGACACGAGTAGCTGCCTGGGAAGGAGTCTGTGTCTGTACCAGCATTTAGAGCTCTGTTCATTGCGAAGAAAAGGGAATTAAAGTAGAGATGTCAGCAGTGATTGACTTCAGATTATAATCTATAATTAACCTTTGCTTCCTGCACAGCTCCCAGGAAAACAGTTTGCATATAGTAGATATTCATTAATAATGTATTTTGCTTTAAAAACATGTGTTTTGTTGATTTGTGCACATATTAGGATTGTTCTTGGGATTTGGGCACAAATCCAAATAAACCTTCATGGGACATCCTAGGTCTGAGACTCAGGTGTGCGCTTCAGCTGCTTTGCTAACCCCTGTCCTGGTATCGGTTAGAGATGCGAGGGGTAATCTGTCACCTCCTGTGTCTAGGATTATCACCAGCTCCTCTAACCCCACAACTATGACTTGAAAGTCTCTATATACTCTCAGGATTTCAAATACAGAAGATGGAGTTTGAAATGAGTCCTGACACCTAGGATACAACCCTGTGCAAACTGTGTAGAATGTAGGATATATTGTGAGGGATGCACAGCTGAAGTAGATGGCAGTGTTTTCAGTACTGAGAACACATCCCTTGTGTTCCATGTCTTCCCTTGGACTCTGGGACCTGTCTTGTCTGATGACCAGCTCCGGGGTTTCCCCAGCTGGAAACCGTACATAGTCACCCCCTGACTCCAGGCCTTGGTCTTGTGCACGGGGCACCTTCCAGACCCACAGAGGAATTGGGTGTTCCAACGTGTGTGTCTGCGGCAGACACATCTTCACAGCAGCTGGGCAGATGATTTGTGTTTCTGTAGGTGCTTAGCTCAGAACACATCCCATTGTGATTTCAGTTCCCAAGCTCATCCTGACCAGAGAAATCAACAAGATATTTAATACATATTTGGCTTTATCTCAGTAGTGATGTAAGAATAGCAGAGTATAATGTCCTGATTATAAATGACTTATATTTAGCATTGTGGTTTTACACCATGCTAATCTAAATGTAGAATAAATCATAAAAACAAATGCCCTTTGCTGAAATTAAAAAAAAATTGCACAGACTAATTCGCATTAACTGTCACTTTATTTTGACTAATTGACTGATGATGGATTTCAACTGTTTTGTGTCTGTTTTTCCAGAGGCATGGCTATTGTACTTTGGGAGAGGCTTTCAATCGCTTAGACTTCTCAAGTGCAATTCAGGATATTCGAAGGTTCACTTACGTGGTCAAAGTAAGTCTTCTGTTTCAAAAGCCATTTGATGACACTTGATGGACTGGGTTTTGAAGGTGACAAGTGTAAATATTTAAGACGCTTCTGGCATTGGCGCAAAGTTGTGCTTGTTTGGTAGCATAACAGAACATGAAGAGTGAGCTCGGGGTGACAGAAATAGTGGGGTTCTCTCCTGCCCTGGTGTCCCACACGCTTTCTCCCAGGGGCATATCATGTTGCAGGTTTCGCCCAGCCACACACATAGGTGCATTGCTGTGGGAGACCCAGAAGGGCGCACACAGGCTCTTCCTGAGGTTCCGGCCTCATGATTTCACGTGCATTTTCTCCTCTGTGTTCCTCACAAGCATGAGCTCTGCTTCATAGACAAGCAGCAAGCTGGTAGGAAAAAGGGAATTGATATATAGTGGATCTCCACAGAAGCCTTGATTGTGTTGATGATCTATTTGGAGGAAATTTTTATCTTGGCTCAAAAAGAATATATATCATGTGTTACATGCATTGTAAACAAAATGTAAGCAATGGGTTGTGATGATGTTAATTTTGGGTTTTTAATAGGGCTGAGACATTAGAAATATTTTCCTTGTAACGATTTTTAGGAAATGAAAAGTATTGGGATACCTTGGTGGCTCAATGGTTGAGCATTTGCCTTTGGTTCAGGTTGTGATCCTGGGGTCCTGGGATCTAGTCCCACATCAGGCTCCCCCGCAGGGAGCCTGCTTCTCCCTCTGCCTGTGTCTCTGCCTCTTTCTCTGTCTCTCATGAATAAATAAAATCTTTAAAAAAATTAAAAAAGTAGTATTAGTGGCAGGACAGATATATTGGGGGTTAAATCACTTTATACCTGAGGTAATAGTACGTGTTTGGTTTGGCCCCAGAGTTTGCCAGGGTGTCCTATGTGACCAGCATGTGGGGCACCTGTGTGCCACGTGCTTCCTGGGAGTCCCGTGCACTGGGGCCCGATGGGTGTGTTCTGATGCATGCACTGGCCAATGGGGCACATCTGTCATTCACCTTCTCCGGGTGAGGCACTGCATTTGGACTCATCCAGTTCAGAGTGTCCAGAATCCAGGGGCCAGGAAACGGTGTGTTAGCACAGAGGTCTCTGTTCTAGTAAATATTTCTCCGTGGCACCATCTTCAAGTTCGGGACACCCTGAGTTGTTGTGTCCTAGTAGCCACTTTTGAGCACCCCACGCAGAAGTAGAGAGACTTCATTGCAGGGGTGGACTAGGAGTTGTGCAGGGGTGTGACCACTCTGTGCTCAGATGAGGCACATCTGTGGGCCAGTGTTCTTCCTTCCTATTGCCTGATCCTCCTCATTATTTGTTCATTCTGTCTGCGTGCCACACTCTTGCCTGCTGAAGAGCCTTTCCTCATGTGTCTTTCGTGTTTTTGAAAATGAAAATAAATGAAATACGTTAGCCTCACCCTAACCGTAATAGCTGTAAAATTGTATGTTTCCTCTACTGATTGTTTTCTGATACGTACAAAATGCATAAGTATAAAGTTAAAATGTGTCACATGCATTGTCAATTGAAATGGTCTTGTACCCTTCTAGAAGTACCGCCAGTCTCTGAGTTGTCCTGTGGAGATGGTGTGCGCGGGACCTGGTGACCTGAGAAGGTGCTGAGGCTGTGTGTGTGAGGCTTGACAGGCTTAGTCACTGCCCAGCAGGAACCTCACCTCTCATCCCCACCCCTGCCCACGTGCACCCCTCCATAGACCAGCAGGGTTGCCTTCCAAAGAGCCCATTTGCTCATGTCCGCCTTCTGCTAACAGCAAAGACAGACACCAGCCGTCAGTGATGCTGTGCATCAGTGCACGTGCCACTGCAGACACCTGCTGTGGGGCCTTAGCTCCCTGCCCTCCCTCTGGCACCTCCCCTGCCCATGCTGGCTTTCCTGCTCTCTCCCAATGCATTATGTTTCACCTCCAGAGTAGCTTGGGACTCCCCTCCCCGACTCTGCTCTGCTCACTGCCACCCTCTCACGGAGATGCAGCGTCTCCATGTGCTTGGGCGTGAGGTACTCCTTTTTTTTTTTTTTTTTTTTGTGAGGTGCTCTTGTTGCCCAGCAGGGCATGTGCTCCTTGACCTGTGCTGATGGCAGATGACCTTGACTTCAGGAGCCACTGCGTGGAGTTTTGTGATACTTTCAATGTGTGTAGCAGCGCTTCCTACATCAGCAGCTAGGAGGATTCCTGTGTTCTTCTCAGGAAGGTGATTTCCCGTAATTAATGCTGAGCTGTCTGCACTCATTAATGTTGGAACACATGTAAGCAAGATGTGAGGCAGCAGTGGGTTTGAAACCTTTGATAAAGAGTTTCCTTATGTTTGTAAAGGTGTTCAGGGATGGTTTTCCTGAGGATGTGTATGAAAGAAAGGAAGAATATTCTATATGAGATCCTTTTGTTCTCCTAAAGTCAGCAATTTTAAACTGAGACTAGTCAATAATTATTACATTTCCTGAATAAAAATTATTAGTTATCGTCCAGTTATACATTGTGTTGCTGAGGTAAAGATAAGTAGTTTTGAGTGGAGGTGTGACCATTCCTGGCATTATCTGTTAATACCTGAAACATTTTCTTATCTAGGTTACTTTAATAGTTTTTCCATAATTTTTCTCTGATTTTGCAGAATTAATGTTGCTTTTCCAAGCTGTACTCAACTTTTTATAGAAGAGAAAATAATTTTAGGTGCCATGTACTCCAGATTCCCATAGCTGTCCTAGGATTAGGGCTGAACCATGAGTAACCGCCGCACCTGCATGCTGGCAGGAGCCCCAGGGATGCCTCCAAGTGGCAGTGAGTAGTGCCTTGGAGAGCTCTGGGAGGTTGATAGGAGCTTGTCCCACTCTCCTGCACCAGGGCAGGTTCCTGAATTCATGCATGTGGGCAGGTGCATGTGCCTGCACCCACGCAGCTGGGGAGCATGAGTTCAAACACCACTTGTTGCTCTAGGCTAGCACACACACACACCAGCACTCATAGCACCGGCAGCCCCAGACCTTGTGCACGTACTTGTAAGGTCAGTGTCCTTCATCATCCGTGTTCAGACTTCATGAGCGTGCTGCCCCGTACTAGCTTCAGGCTAATCAGTCATCATGATGTCAGACTGCTCTTCAAACCTACCTCCTATTCAAAATTAGCTTCTTCCTGTTATAATAGTTTGTGACAATTGTCTTGGCTAGTTACTAAATAGCCTTAGCATAATGTATTGAGCTGTTAGGGGCATCCGGGGGGCTCAGATGGTTGAGCATCTGCCTTTGGCTCAGGTCATAATCTCAGGGTTCTCTGGTCGAGCCCCACCTGGGGCTCCCTGCTCAGTGAGGAGTTTGCTTCTCCCTCTCCCTCTGCCTTGCCACTTCCCCTGCTTATTCTCTCTCTGTGTGTCAAATAAATAAAAATTAAAAAAATATTGAGCTATTAAATTTACTTCCAGAAAGTCAATGCAAACTGAAATATTTTCACTAAGTAATAATTTTTCTCTTAACTGTCTGCAATTATTATTTCATAATATGCCCTGAGAAATTCCCTTATTAATAAAAAAAGACAAGTCAAGTTGCAGCTTGGATTTGACCCTTGGTGAGTGAACAGTTCTTAATATCTGAACCATGATTCTGCTGACTTTCACTTACCCATTTCTAAGTCACGTATAAGTAAATTAAATGCATTTTTGGTCAATTTTATGAGCTTAC
Source organism: Vulpes lagopus (assembly GCF_018345385.1). Lineage (NCBI taxonomy): Eukaryota > Metazoa > Chordata > Mammalia > Carnivora > Canidae > Vulpes > Vulpes lagopus. The sequence continues at coordinate 13,954,843 of NC_054831.1, read as the reverse complement.
TTTCATTAAAATAAAGACAGATTTGGTGGAATTTTGAAAAGTTTATTTAAGAAAATCAGCCACACACTTGGAAATGTAGCAAGCCAGCACTTTCAGAGAATCTTCTACACCAGATTCCAGCCACACTCTGCCATCAACACTTGTCCTTTCTGTGAGCGAAGCCACATTGAAGGAGATGGGCCTTTGCAGATCCAGCCATGCCCAGGCTCCACCTCCCCAGTCAGGGCGGCCCATGGGTGTGGGTTTGGTCATTTGTCCAGTGCATTGGTCATCACTGCCAGACTCCCCTGAGCCACAGGAGCATAGGGACTCCACCAGCTTTGCTCACTGCAGAGCCCCCAGTGCCCAGTGTGATGCCACCTCCATCCAGGTAGAATGAAGGTGCGCTGGCAGGTAGCTGGCAGCCAGGACAGCAGTAGGTAAAGATGTAGGGATTAGTAACACAAAGCAGGTTCATCCTGTAGGCGTCTGGGTTACCCCCTGTGTCCTGTTTCCTGCAGAGTCCCAGGAGAACCAGACTGCTGGGTCCCTCAGGACAGGTGGTGGCTTCTGGGGACCAGGCATACGTGGACAGTGGGGCAGCATCTGGGGACAGTGGGTTGAAGGGCTATATGCATGTTTCAGGAAATTTGTGAAAGCAACACAGGGTGACAGTTGAAACTTGCAAATGTTGGATATGCTGTATTTCCTAAAGTAGGGACTCCGTGGGGAAAATCTGCTCAGGAGCATAAAGTGTTTCTGCCTTAATTTGTGTTACATGGAAAGTGTACCTGAAGTCCGTCCTTCTGGCCTTGCCACTATCTCTGGTGTGTTATTTACCTTCTTCTGCTTCCACGTGGTGATTCTCTAATTGGATAGGCTTTGTAGTTAGAAGACGGTATATGCTCATGAGGGAATGTGGCCCCAGGCCATTGTACCGCCAACACCCTCCCATGGGTGGCTGTACCTCCCCTCCATGGCCCCAAGTGGCTGTACATTTCCTTCCTCCCCCCAGGAATGTGCCTCCCTCTCCCCCACAGGTGGCCACTGTCCATTTCTCGGCTATTCTCCAGGAAGTGTTCTCTTTCCTAAACAATTGTGCTTGCCTATTTATATTTTTGTGGCAACGCACAGAATTTTAGGTCCCAGGTATTGTTCTGTGATACTGAGAATGCAGCTTAAGCTCCTTTCCAGACAGGTGTGTTCCTTGCTATGTCCTACATTTTCCTAGACAAACAGTGTTTATCTTCTAATGGTGTCAGAGTTGGTTCTTCATTTTAATTCTTTGTGCACTTGTAATCGGAACCTGTCTTATATATGGACAGTTTGGTTGAAACTTAAACTTTATTTAAAACCTTTCACGGGAACATCTGTTTTTCTCTGCGGTGGTAAATTTAATATATAGCTTCTTCCAACTTGAGTTGGTCTGTCATTCCCAGCATAATAAGGCTGAGTCACCTGTGGGATTTCCATGCAGCACTTCTGTGATGTTGAGGACAGGTCCTGTACTGTATTCTTCCTAGGTTTATGAAACTTGAGTGCACCCTCTGCAATTTAATCACAGACATACGTGGTGAGTGGTATTGCTAACAAACATTCCACGTTCCCCAAGGCTCGTCACCTGCTCAGGGACAGGTGTGGTCAAGGACAGGATGTCTGCAGACCTAGCGTCTGTGGTCTTTAGGCTCCGACTCATCCTGCAGTCATGTGAGAGGAGTTTGTTAATCCCTCATCACACTAGGAGAGGAGAAAATATCAATTAAATGGCTATGTTTCTATGTGGCTAACAAAGGAATCCATCAGGTTAGTCACTGAGAAGTGGGTCATGGGAGATTCCAGTTCAGGTAAGATGGTGTCTCACAGGACAGCGTGTCCTGGGGCAATGGTGTTTCCCTGTAGAGGTGGTATGTTCTAAAAGCACATATAGTGTTCTGAAAGAGAATTTCAGCAGCTTCCTGACTCATTAAAGGGCGGAAACCAGATTTCTGTAAGGGGTTGTCCAGGAATTGGACCAGGAGGAGAAAACAAGTTGGGATCGCATGGCTCTAGCCCCCAAGTAAAGATGTGGTGTGGATGGCCAAGGATGCTCATACCCAGGACACCTCCAAAGGCCTACAGCTAGCCCATGGTGCCCACATGAAAAGTTCAGAGTTTTGGAGTTTCACTTATGTCCTTTACTGGTGGGTACTTCCCTTCTGACCATTCCACATTCCTGCTGCATTTGAATCATCAGAATTATCACTTTTTCTGGGAAATATATCCAAGTAGTGACTCTGCAGGGTGGAATAACAATCCCTAAAAGTCTGTGTCTACATGGAGCCTTAAAATGAGAAGCCAGAGCAAGGCGGGAAGGACACTCCTCTGTGGCCCCTGGGAACTGAGGTGCAATGGGAAGGGCCCTTCCCTTTAAAGAGCAGTGAGGATAAGTCAAAAGCCCTCTCTGGCTAGAATATTTTGTGATGTGGATGTTTCTGAGCTTTCTCCTAATCTCTGCGGAGGACTGTAGCATCCCCAGTTTATACTGATGCACAGAGGGAGGGGCAGAGGTGGGTAGTGGGCTAGGAGCCTCACTGCCCCTCTGGGTTCAGTCTCTCTCATTTCCTTATCGGGGGTCCTGGGCACATTTCTGAACCTCGCATGTTGGGCCTCTGATGGGTTTAGTATCTACCTCCAAGGGCTGCCATGGGGAGTGCGCTAGTTAAATCATATCCTGCTCTGTGTCAGCTGTGTTTACACCATCTCTCAGGGTGATTTGGACAAAGGGGCCACAGCTGTGGACAGGGCCATTTATGCCCCAAGATGTAAGGATGGGAGACAGGCGGGGACAAGGAGCCAGGGGGACACCACATGCGCCGCTGCCCCAGTACCGACAGAGAAGACTTGACTGTGTAAGACCTCAGTGTTCTTAATTTTAGGAACTTTCCCTCTCAAAGAAAACAAGGGACTTTCCTAAATGTGCCCTATGACATCTTGAAATAGTGTCCTTTTGAGGTCAGTGAGACTGTTGAAAAGGACTCTAAGGTTTCCAATCCTGTTGCAGCTAGACCTTTGCTGGTCGCAGGTAAGGTAAGTGATCACCATGTTGGAATCCTCTTGCCCCACCCCAAGCACTGCGACCAGCACCTGGAGGTCGGGGGCTGGTGGTGGTGGTGGTGGTGTCCTCCCCAGAGTGGGCGAACAGGGACAAACGAGCCACTGTTGATGGGAATTGTGTGGTGTCTTAGGCCAGTTATTTCCTACCATTGTTAGGTATTTACCATGAGTTCTGCTGAAGGTACAAACTGGCTTGTAGGATACTCTACAGTAATTTAATTTTTGCTGGCTATTTTACCAAACCTATGGTTTCTCCTCCTTTCAAGGAAACTGGGTATTTAGAAATGGAGAAAGTTTGTTTTTTATTATAAAACTAAGATTACTCACAAAAGGATGTCTTCTGTGTTCCTTAGGACGAAACCTTTATTTTCCTTAAATCTTCCTATTGTCGATTCGAGAATTGGCTCCTAACTGCGAGTGTTTGCTAACTCTTCTCCCCACACACCGTGTTGGATTAAAGCATACTAGCAAAATATGTGAGTTCCCCTAAAAGCAAGATTCTTTACAGAGGAAGGACAGAGAGATGACAGTGCAGGCCCCATGGAGATGCCTGCTTTCTGTTTTTTCTTAATTTTTACTTCACTACAGAATATGTTAAGTACAGTATGGTACTACCATGGGCATTTACCCATCTAGTGTGTGACTTGACAAGTAGGACACTCCTGACGGTCCGTCAGTTGGCATGCCACCACCTGTGGACATCTCTGCTGCTGACTTCTGCCTCGGAGGTTAAATCTCCTGACTTTCCTGTTTATCGTTCTGTCACCTTTGGAAAATACTTTTATTTGTGTCTTTGTTTAAAATTGTATATTAGTAGAATAGTATTGTGATTTTGAGAAACGCATATGTTCCATTCAGTATTCTGTGAGATGTCAGTTTACAGTCAAAAGAAGCGCTCTTCAACGGACTTGACACTTTGACCTTAGTAAAATTAAATTCGATGTTGTAGTTCTGACATTTTTAAGTGATGTGGCATAAATTGATGATTGTGGTAGATGGGTATGTCCTGGCATGAGAACACTGGGAGTGTAGACGTTTGTTCTTTAGAGGGCAGGCCAGCAGAAGCATGTCCTCCAGAAACCTGAAATGTCCCTGTCACAGGTCTACAGGGACCAGCGCCAGCTTTAACTGTCCGCCTGCCAGTGTTATCGGTGAGACAACCTGCATGATGAACAGAGCCACCGAGGGGTCCTGTGACAAGAGTAAAATTGTAAATTGTGACACAATATAATTTAAATGAAATAGCAGTCCTTTTGTTGCCACTTCTAGAAGTCTGTGAATAAGACAAAAGGCCTGAGGATGTTAATTCCCAAGGAGAGTGAGAGAAGGGACAAAGCAAGAAGTGGGAACCCTGACTCAAAAACTATCTGCCCAAGCCTATCCTCAAATGGGAGGCTTGTTTCAAACCCAGTCTATGTCATTGTGATGCCTGTTGGCCTCTGAGCAGAGGGACAGGGTCCCAGGACACCAGCCCATACTGCAGGGGCACATCCAGGGTCAGGGTCATGGTTCTCCTCTGGCTCATGATGGCTGCTTAGCATGTTCTGTGTTACAGAGTTTCAATCATGTTCCCTTTTTGTTAAATGTTAAATTGAGAAGATTTTTAAATGATCACATTATGAAGTTTTAAATCACTGAAGGCTGTTTGAAGCTGGCAAGTGGGAGCGACACATGGGTGATAAGATCAGGAGTGGAAGCAGGACTGGGCCTGTCTTAGGCCTGTCTGGTTTGATGTGATGGGACCTGAGGGCTGTGCCCTGCAGTGTGTGTGTCTGTGATCGCTGGTAGCAGAGGACACTTATGGAAGCATATTAGAGATCACAGGATGATTTCCACCAAGATCATCATGTGATCCTCCTATATAAAATATTAGTTTTGGACTGCTGCAGTCTACTTGGGTTTCTTTTCTCCTTCTAGAAACCAGCAAGGTGAACAGGAGGGAGGGTGGAGAATCCCATGTTCAGGCAGGTGTAATTACCAAAAGCAGCTGCGATTGGCAGAAATGGTCCCCATTTCTGAACAGGTGTGTTTCCACTTGGCCGTGGAGTCCTGGCTCTGGGTTCCCTGCAAATCCTATTTGTGGAGGGCAGCTTTCTGGGCAGCATTGTTGGGGTGAGGAGCTTGGGAGGTCCTGTAGAACAGGTACAGGAGAGGGTATGAGCAGAGGCGTGAGTCCACTAGGGAGGTGTGTCAGGGAGTCCGTGACACCACCACCTGGTATTTCCGATTGTCCAGGAATGGAGCTGTGAAGTCGGACCCCATTGGGGGTGTGGGGAGTTAGATGGGGGTCCTTAGGAGCACAGGAGGCACTGGTGGGGCAGGTGAGGGGCCCAAGAGGAGTGGACACTGGGAACCAGGGTAAGTGACAGAGGAGGCAGGGGTGTGACAAATGGGAAGGAGGACACAGAGAGGGTGAGTGTAAGGGGGAGACAGAAGGTCCCCCGGCTGCAGATGCCATGGGAGACAGCAAAGGGAAAGGTGGATCTAAGGAACATTTAAAGACAGTGTTCAGGAGAACTCACAGAGGTATGAATCTGGAGTCTGCCCTTCGAAACCGTGTCCCACCCTCAAAAATAACTGATCGCCAAAGACTGTGACAGGCGTGGGGTCTCTGGAGGGGACAAGCCAGCTTGGTGACAGGTGTGGGGTCTCTGGAGGGGACAAGCCAGCTCGGTGACAGGCGTGGGGTCTCTGGAGGGGACAAGCCAGCTTGGTGGCGGGTTTTTTGCTTCCACATTATGTAACGCACCTCCTCTCCTTTCAGCTCCTGCAGCTAATTGCCAAATCCCAGTTAACTTCGCTGAGTGGTGTGGCACAGAAGAATTACTTCAACATCTTGGACAAAATTGTTCAGAAGGGTAAGATGATGACCACGTGTTTGATAGCAAGTGCAGTGTGAGGAGATGGGGTTCTTCTTCATTCCTCAGTATGTATGTTGTCAACAGCGATGATGTCCAGTGATGCTGTCGTGTTGGGATGGGCTATTACCACAGGACAGTGAAGGATCCCTGGGTTTTAGAGAAGTTTCACCTTGTTGAGGTAGCTGGTCTGTCTACCTTAGCCATGTGACCCCATAACTGTGGCTGTGGCCATGGCGTAGTCACTAAGGTATCAGACGAGCCTGTGGCTTTATTCTTAATTTAAGTCCATCTTGGTCACTTACTGGCCAGTAGTAAAAAGAACTTTCAGTTTCACAGTGAGTTAATGTATGTAGGTGAATTGCTGATTACATGTGTAAGCTCGTCAGGATAAGTATAAAGGGAAACAGACGTTGCCAATTTTATAGCGAAAATTGTAGATGCAGCCAGGAAATATTTAATGTTCTTTTAAATTTCATCATACTTGTGGTATCTCAAAAAAATATGCCAGTTTGGAGTTGCAGTGAAATTAGATCATTGTTATGGTGGTAAAATACACATTTTTGAGTTTACTGTTTTAACCATTTGTAAGCACACAGTTCGGCTGCATTAAGCACATTGTCCACCTGCCACCAGAAGGTCCTGTGGTCCTGCACTGACCCCCTCCCCTTGCACCCTGGCTGCTCCTGGTGCTGGCACCTATCCAATTTCATCTTTGTTAATGGACTCCACTCTGAGCACAAGTGTGTGGGATGTGGGGTCTATCCCTTCATGACGGCTCCCTTCCCTGCACATAGTGCCCCCTGAGTTCGTGTGTATTGGGGGTTAGGACCCTGTTCCACTTCCATGGGTGCCCATGCACTCTATTCATCTGTACTGTGTGTGTTCTTGTGCGTTCCAGTCCTCGACGACCATCAGAACCCCCGTCTCATCAAAGACCTCCTCCAGGACCTGAGTTCCACCCTCTGTATCCTCATCAGGGGGGTTGGGAAGTCTGTGCTGGTGGGAAACATCAACATCTGGATCTGCCGTCTGGAGACCATCCTCCGCTGGCAGCAACAGCTGCAGAATCTGCAGGTCACTAAGGTACAGGGACACACTCATGCGTGAAAGGTGCTGGTGGCTTATTGGAATGTTTGTTTTCAGATGGATTTGGCCCAGAAGGCCCTTGGATAGCTTAGATTGCTTTTGGGTAGACAGTAGAGATGGTTGCCTCTGAGAGGAGAACAGGTAATGAGTTAGTCTGCTGATTTGCCTTCCAGGAAAATGAGATGTTTTGGGCTAAAACAACTGCCCGTGAGTCATGGGTGCCTTGCCCTGCCAGCAACTCCAGGGTTCATGCTTTCCCATGTCCCTGCCGTCCTTGTGTTGTGTGTGGCTCTCCAGCAGACTGCACTGGGGGAGAAGATGGTGCACTTGTGTAGGTCGTTCTGGTCGGGTTTATTCCAAGAGCTAGTTTCAGCAGGAGTGTTAACACCTTTGACTCTAGTCAGCATCTCAGGTGGAATTTGTGCCTCTCTGGGACTCTGTAAGATAAAGAATAAACGGAACGCATTTCTCAGTGCCCAAGAGATCACCCTTCAGTCTCCAGACTGCCCTCCTGGAGGATGTACGGTGCTGGCTCACCCAGGCCTCACCCAAAGCCAAATATTTTCAGAAGTGATCATGGAAAGCCTTAGTTTTCAGCTATTTACCATCTAAACCTGAGATTTACAGAAGAGGAGAGGTTCCTTAATTACGGCCTGAAGTCATGAGTACTCCGACGTTCAATGTCTGTGAACACTATGCAGACTGAACAGAAGTAGGTCTGGAATTGGTCCTGCAGTGCCCTGAGCTGTCACACACCTCCTGTCCCCCCACAGCTGAAGGCTGTGATTGGAAGGTCTGTCTGTGACACGCACGTGGTATGGAAGCCTCATACAAGTGGCCAGGCCACGCACCCAGGTCCCCCTCATCCCTCATGTGGCCAGCTTGTGTGGCAGTGCCACTGCAGCTAGTGAGCTGGGGGCAGGCAGCCAGCAGGGGTCTGTGGTCAGGGTCCTGAGCAAGAGCTTGTGGCTGGGAAGCTGCAGGCGGGGCTGCTGCTGTGTATCATTTAGACAGAAGTGTGTGTTCACTACGGGCAGAAGGGCAGAGAAGCTGCAGAGTTGGGCTGGGATGCGTCACAATGGGGAAGGAGCAGAGGCAGGGTCATTCCTCCTCACCTCTGCAGCTCCTGGATCAAGAAGGCAGTGGCTTCCTTTAGGGTCTTCCTTTCATTCCCACCAGCATGGAGCATGCATGGAGGGAAGGCAGCAGTGGGGACGACCCCCTGACCTGGGCCTGGCTGCACGCTCAGAGCTGGCTTTCCTGTGGCCTTATCCCCTGTGGCCCCAGCTGGGGGTGATGGTCATGCTCACTCCTCACAGTGCAGGAGTTAGCCAGTGTGAGCCAGTGTGGTGGCTCCAGTAGCAGCTGCAAAACCAGGGACATAAGGCCTTGTGGGGAAGACAACTGTGGCCAAATTGGTGGGAACCTGAGTTTGGGGTCACTGTATGTTGGGAGCCGAGCAGCCTGACTGGGATGGCAAGGGCTGCGTGTGTTTGAGGGTAAGGCCAGCCCATGTGCGTGAGGGGCCTTGGTGCATGAGTCCTGGGCACCTGAGTCGGGTGCACCCCTGGCCACCACTGTCTGCTGGAAAGTGGTGAGAACTCCCTGAGGCAGCGATGAACAGGAAGTGGAACAGCTCTCAGTGGCCCCTTATGTGCCAGGTCCTCTGTCCTCAGTCCCCTATGCACTACAGTAGCGTGAGGCCCTGGCATGAGGACAGAGGAGCTTCCATGAGAATGGGGATCGCTGTGGTTGGTGTGCTAGCAAGACCTCCCAAAGCCGTGTTCCTTCACACATGGTGACATGATTACAGGGTTCCTGATGAGAAATGGCTTAGCTAGGCAGTGGGGGGCTGAGCTGAAGGCCCTATGGCCCCCGACAGACTGTCCAGCCAGACGGCTTGTGCCCCTTCACATCGAGTCATAGCTGTTCTGAAGGAAACTGCTGGTATTTCTGCTGTGCTGTCTTGCAGGCGGCCACCACAGGGCTGGGTGTTGCAGCACCAGGCTCTCACGCCTCGTGCATCCAGGGTTTTTCCTACCACCTCATGTACCCTGATGAGCCTTGTGACGTTAGCAGCAGGATGTTTATGAGCTCCTATGTGACGCGGAAGCTCCTCTTCCAAGAAGAAGCACAAAGCAGCAAGTCTGAGTTGTTCCTGTAACCGTGTGGAGACCTGGCCAGGGAACACGCACACATGTGTGCTCTTCAGTGTGCGCTCTGCTGTGCACCAGCCCGCGAGACCCTGTAACGACACATGCTCCGTGTGAGCCCCTTGTCCTTGCTCACACCATGTAGCCTATCGGGGGTGCAGGCGCATGTGCCAGTGGGATGGCAGGATCTGAAATGACTCATGATCACATAGCAAGTGACATCCCGGGCACTGGGCTGTTCCATAGACTGGCAGCCGGTGCCGAGGCCCACATGTCAGCAGTACCTGAGGGGCTACGTCCTCCCCACACACACAGTGCCAGGAGAGCACTTCTCTGTCAGGGCGGCCACATGGCAGCGATGAGGACACAGAGATGGCACAGCCAGTCTTTCATCACCTCATCGCACCCCACCCCAGAGATTTCTCCATGGAAGTGCACTGTATGTGGGGATGCCAGGACTGCTAAAGAGAACAGAAATCAGGAAGAAGCCAGTCGTCCTCAGGGCTGACCACTGAGGGCAAGGACACTCAGCCATGTTGGAAGCGTTCAGGTGTGGCCAGGTGTGCAGGTGTCTCCGAGTCCTCAGGACGAGCAGGCTTATCTAACCTTGGCCATGCTCCATCAGAGACCTTGCCCCATCTGTTGCTGGGAGATTTCCCTGGTGAGAGGTGGGGGGCAGGGTGTGTGCCCAGCCTGGGGCTGAGACATTGTAGTCTGCATCCTCCCCCTCTGTCCCATCCTGCCCCCTCCCATCCCTGCCCTCGCCCTCTCATTCTCTCCCTCCTCTCTCTCCCCTCCTGTCCCTCTTGTCCCCTCCCTCCCAATAGGATGATGCACAGGTCCTTTCTCAGGGACACACCTGGAGGCTTGTGGGAGGGAGGGTGTGGCTTCTCCATATGACATCAGATGCTTACAGCTGGATGGAGCCTTGGTGGCAGGTCAGTGGCTTCATCTCCTCTGTCCACAGACCCTCCATCTCTCTTTCTGGTCTTGGTGTCGTGTCTGACGAGTGAATCCTGCACTTGGGGGGTCTGGAGGAGCCGAGGGTACAGACTAGCTTCTGTTCCCCTCACCCTATCCTCCAGGGTCCCCATGTGGCCAGCTGTTTCCGGATACAGGTGTGGGGCACAGGACTCATGCTGCCAAGTGTGAGGGATGGTGACACTTTGGTCATAACTCTTCAGCGGTGTTACGTTGTGAAGCACCTGTTCTCACTTGGCCATTAGGCCCTCTTGTAGCCATGCTCCCAGGCATCATGTGCAATGAGATGCTGTCCACTTCCTTTCCAGCAGGTGAATGATGGCCTCACGCTCAGTGACCTCCCTTTGCACATGCTCAACAACATCTTGTACAGATTCTCCGACGGCTGGGACATTGTCACGCTCGGCCAGGTGACCCCAACGCTATCCGTGCTCAGCGAGGATAGGCAGCTGTGGAAGAGACTGTGTCAGTACCACTTTGCCGAGCAGCAGGTGAGTGTGGTGGCCTCGGGGCCACAACAGAGCGTCAGGTAGAGGGGGGCTGGCATGCGCCCCTTGCCCATCTCTAGTGACCACACTTGGCTCTCCCAGCCTCCCTGGCCGCACCACACTCCTGTAGACCCAGCTTTGGGGACTAGCTCGAAGCATGTTTGTGTGCGGCCCGCTGGGCGTTCCAGGATGCTTACTTCTCCTGCGGGGCTCTGTGAGAGTCACACGCACGTGTGGGGCATCTGCTCTACGCAGGGCAGCAGGGCACAGGTGGAGGAGCCTGATGCAGCACATCCCGTCAGAGACGGGTTTGGGTGCAGCTGGGACAGAAGGGCAGGAGGACAGAACTGTGGATGCATGGCCCAGGGGAGGCTGTCACTCTTGGGGGAATGGGGGTGGGTTCGGGGTGTCTGAGTAAACAGAGGTTGCCTTGGTACAGGAGCAGAGCAAACTGTCTGTAGCCCTCAGAGTCTGTGGATAGGGGTGCAGTGGCCATACCAGGTCCTGGGGTTTTCCCAGCAGGCTTAGAAGAGCCACAGAAGAGCTGGGAGCAGAGTGTGGAATCCAAGACATCATCACCCTCCAGGAGGAGGGGGGTGGCCAGAGGAGAAGCCAGGGCACTGGGGCTGGCTGGTGCAGCAAGTCTCAGTAGCTCTCGCCCGGGGGACCAGACGAGGAGGTGCGTGAGCTGTTGTGAGGTGTCCAGAGGGCAGCGGGCAGGGATCGCTCTTCAGCTGGATGAGGAAGGTGGCTCCAGCAGCTGAGTTCAGGAGTGGAAGGGGCACAGGCCCCTGAGAGCCCAGAAAATGCTGCCAGGGGTCCTGAACCATCAGCTCAGCAAAAGTCCGTGGGGTTTAGCTATCGGGAGCCTGCGGGGACCCTGGAGAAAACTGAGGTAAATTTGTTGGAGTAGAAACAAGTCAGGATAAACTTGAGCTGGGAAGAAGTATTAACTTGTAACCTCTGCATAGGAGATGGTGGTGGTGAAATGTTTGGAGGGGAGGATGGGAGAAGCCAGGAGAAGAAGGTTCTCCAGGATGGAGGAGGCAGGTCAGGCTTGCCTTGGGTGCTGGCTTCACGGTGCTGGTGGGGATGCTGGAGGATGCGGGTCTGCTGGGCTGGGATACGTCTGAGTGGCTGCTCCAAGTCACGCCTCGCTGTTTTTCCAGGGTGGGAACTGGAGAAGGTCCACCGGCCATTTTTGAGTCCATGCATGTCCTTAAATAACCCGGGTACCCTGCACCAGGTTTTCCTGTCGATGCTTATTGTGAGCTGTCGGTGCCCACAGGTGACCCTGGCCTGCACATGCTCTGTATAAAAACAGTGTCCAAAAAGGTTGTGTGTCAGGGCTCAGTGAGTGACAGGGAGATGCCGAAGGAAGACAAGTACGTTGGGAACGTCTTGACAGCAGGGTGGGAGGGAGCACACCTGCCCACGGAGTGGCCAAGGGGCATGAGGTCACACTGGGAACAGTGACTGCCGGGCATCCTCACAGGAGCTGTGGCACGATGTGGGGCTGGCGGGGGACAGGCTGGGAAGCGAGCCCACAGATGGGAGTCTTCTCTTCACGGTACTTGAGGACAGGCATGTCCACGGAGCTGGGCCTGAAGCTGTGTTTGCTCCTTTGTCAACCTGTCCTCTTTTCTGGTTCTGTTAGAGACAGGAGCCTGTGCCTCTGCTCCGTGGGAAGGGCATAACTGGCCCTGAGAGCCCACGTGAGGTGCATGTAGGTGTGCAGGTGACGGTCTTTAGTTGTAAACGGGGGCCTGCTCCTCAGGGCTGCCATCAGGAGGAGCTGGGTGATGTTTGAACCCCTGGGACCCTCCTTCCTCAGTACGGCTCCAGGAGCCCCTTCGGGCTTCTCCACAGACACACAACGCGCCTCTGGCCGTGGGTGCACTTCCCAAGGCTGAAATCCTTCCCCCATGTTCTGCCCTCTTCATATGGTGCCCCATCTCCTCAGGAACAAACGGCCGCCCTACATGGCCCCTCACCTGCCCCCAGCCTGGCACAGTTCCCTGGTCTGGAGAACCGTCCCTCTAAGTGCTACCATGCTGCCAGCCGTCTGTCGCCCCCCGGCCATGGCCTGCAGTGCCACCCTCCGCTCCACAGCTGCTCAGCATCTGCTCTGTGCACGGACCCCATTTCCGCTGGGCATTGCCCTGCTGGTGGACGTCTGTGTTCTTTCCACCTTGTGGCTTTGGTGGATCCTACAACTGTGAGGACATACACGTTTTTGTGTGGATGTTTGTGTTCATTTCTCTTGGGTGGACAGCTAGGAGTGGAAATGCTGGCAGGTGTCAAAGTTTGGAGGAGCTGCTATGCTGTTGCCCCTAGCAGCTGCACCACTGCACCTTGCTGGCCGCTGTGCATGAGGCTTCAGGCGTCTCCGCACCCTCACCAGTCAGGGCTCATGGTTACTGGGTTTTCTATTGTAGCTAGCCTAGCGGGCGTGCACCTCATTCTGCATTCTTGGTGATGGAGTGTGGCACCCTGGCCACCTCTGCACCAGGTCCCCTGCCCTGTTTTCAGTCGTGTTGTCTCCTTTTTACAGAGATGCGAGTGTTCCTCCTGTGTTCTAGGTACAGGCTCTTAGATACCTTGCGTGTGTGATGTAATTTTACCTTACTAGAGATTGTGGGCAAGTCCAGACCAGAGTGCTCACAGCTGCCACGTGCTGTCCCACCGTACACATGCCGTGGTTCACGTGGTTACTTCCTCACTGATTTGGTCCGCGGGCGTTTGAGTTCACAGAACTGGATGTTCCACGCACCACGTCGTGTTGTCCCTGACATGTTGTGAAACCATCTGCTGGTTCTCAACGGAATTTTGTCTGTTAGTTTTGTAGACATCTGATCCTTTCAGAGAAGGGCCACGTGGAGTGGAAGCTGATGTACTTTGCCCTACAGAAGCACTACCCGCCGAGAGAGCAGTACGGGGACACCCTGCATTTCTGCCGGCACTGCAGCATCCTCTTCTGGAAGGTAACCATCTCGGACGGTTCAGTGTTGGGGAGGCAGATTCTTTGCATCTATTTTAGGTATCATGGTAGAAAAAAATGGGAAATTGTAATGAGAAAATGGGATTTAGGACACCAAATATTGGGGCTGGGCAATAGATTGACAGAAGTAAAACACAGCTTGTGGTTTGAGTCGGAAACATTGGGAAGCGAAGTGTGTGTTTCTGCCTCTGGTAGATGTTTGCTGGTAAGATGTGTGTCCCCAGGGGCAGTGGGGTACCTGGCACCTGGTCCTGGGTCAGTGCCGGGTTCCTTTCAGTGGTTCTGGGCACCATGCCAGCCCTGAACCTGAGAAAAACGGGCTGATGTGTTCCTGTGCTTTACAAACCTAACACTCCTTAGCGGGTGCCCCAGGCTTGGCGTCCAGTCCGGGGCCCTGTGCCCCCAGTGACCCTTCTGCTGGCATCTCCTTGTGACTCCCCTCCATGCCAAGCCCCTGCCACATGGAGGTGACAGCCTTTCAGAGAGACACGGGGTTTCCTTGTTTGATCAAAGCTGAACCAGAGTCTCCTGACTCACACTTGTAGTCGGAGTACCCGGGGCACTGGACACCCTTCACCCTGCGACCTCCCCTTAACACAGACCCGGGCTCGGTCTGTTCACGGTCGGGAGGAGAGCTCATGTCACAGTCTCCTTGACCGTGAGCACGTTTATGTTGTGAGATGACCTAGCTTATTCGGAGGCGAGTGTGATCCGTGTGCACATCCTGCATGGGTGTGCCCTCCCCCCCCCCCCCCCCCCCGTGCTCCTGGGGGATGGCCATTGACTTCTGGTCACACCATCCCTGCTTATTTTTTGCTCTACGTTTACCTGTAACTTGTTACATGGATTGCATGGCAAGCTCTAGATTGTTGGAACAGAGACGAGCACTTGAGATTTTCTCACCTCAGAGCACATGTAGATAGAGCGTGCAGTGGTGTGGAGCATGATTCCTGCACTACTTCAGTGGAGGCTTACTGACTACAGGGAAGGGAAGCAGCAGCACCTCTCCTACGCCCTGTGCGCGAGTGCCATGAGGGTTCATTTCTCAGTCCCTGATATCTGTTTTAGTATGACTCTCATCTCGGAATTAAAAAGACAGTACGTGTTCCATGTTTTACAGTCGTAGTTGTTTTGTAGAACACGGTTCCTTGAGGGCAGAGCATTGGGGAGCAGGCCTGTTCTTGACTGGGTCTGACGAGTGAGTCCTCGAGTCCATCAGTCGGGGAGTGGGGCTACTGGCTGGTGCGAGGGGGCCCGTGTCACCAGTCCCAGGGTGCGGGCCCCACCATGGGAGGGGGTGGTGTGCACATCACACACAGCAGGTGCTTGTGGACATAGAGGAGTGGGGGGTGGGGGTGTCACCTGATGGGACCAGGCTGACCCACTCAATGTGGTTCCTCCTCCGGGAGTATCACTGGCACCAATGCACACCCACATGAGGACCTCACCGTGCTGTTGGAGTCCCTGCCCGAGTGGGATCTGGTCTGGGCCTCACAGGTCCCTGGGAAGGCACCCTTCCTCTGTGGTTCCACGGCGGCTCTGTTCCTTCTCCTGCCTGCTCTGCAGCTGGATTTCTGTTCTTCTCAACTACCTGAAACTCCAGTGGGGTGGGCTGGGGACTGGACAGAAGGAAGCCAGTTAGAGGCCAGGACTCGGGGTCAAGATTGTGTTGTGTCTCTTTGTCTTGGTGCATTTGCCACCAAAGTACGTGCAGCAGCCGGTATTGAGGCTGCTGGTCTGGGGTTCCCAGTAGGATCAGGATCTGTTTCAGCAGATCTGCGATGAGCAGCAGAGCCCACTTGGTGGAGCGGGTTCCTGCACCTGCTTGAGTGCTGTGCCCACAGGATATGCCAATGGCCCGCCCTGGTCTCTGTAGTGAGGCCAGCTCGCACGCAGCAGGCGGGCGGGGTCCCACTCATCTTGACCCCAGTGGGTGGCGGGCAGGGGTGGCAGAGGGGGCAGGCTGGCGCAGACACAGCGTTGACAAAGCACAAATAAGCAGAAAGGAGAGTAAGGTAGAGAGTGGCTGTGTGACTCCTGGGCACGTGGCAGGGCAGATGCTGGGATGTGAGGGAGAGAATAAATGACTTTCCAAGATGTGTTAGAAATGTTTTCCGTACAAACTGTGGGGACATCAGCCTCACTTTGCTTGTGTTGTGTGAAGTTCTGAGGAGTCCGCTCAGTACTCCTCCCTGTCTCAGGGCCGTCTTCAGGATGGATGGGCGGGGGCCGGGGGGGGGGGCATGCCATCTTCTGCGTGTGCTCACGGCCCAGCTCCATTACCAGCCGGTTTCACCCACACGTGGATCGTCGTCATCACGCCGGATGCTGTGAGCAGCCTGCTCTCTCTAACATTGGTTTTCCTTTCTCTCCCCTCCCTGCACTCCTCCCGGTTCTTTCTCCACGACCTCAAAGGACTGCCGCCTTGCTTTGTTGTTCAAGGTACCTCCTAGACCAGGCCTCGAGTCGCGTCCCCTGCATGCTCCCCCGCCGGCCGGGGCTCTCGGCACGTGTGCAGCCTGCCGCGGGAACCACCCACCCGAGCAGCTCACGGGATGTCCCGTGGGCCAGGGCTTGAAAGGCAGGCCCGGCCTTAGGGGGCGCGGTAGATGTGTCTGTGAGATTTCAGCCACGGTGCACATGTCAGCGCCTCGTGGGCCCATGCGGCGTGGCCCCCAGCTCCCTCCGGCCTGTGTGCTTTGTCAGTCTTGCAGAACGCCTATTCCGTTAGTCATTTCTCCTGATAAATAGGACCCTGGTTTCCAGCTGAGTGCGAGCTCCCTGGGGGCGCCCAGCTGTTGGGGCGGGCGTCCAAGGACCAGGCGGGAACCAGAGGGACAGCGCAGAAAGGGAGCTTTGGGGCCACCTGTCTGCGGACAACCCCCATGGCTGCCTTTGTCTTTGTAACACTGCTGCTGTGTGTCCTCCATGCGTCGTCGTGGTGGGACCTGGGTGCGTCAGGACCGCCCGCTGGCAGCTGCCCTGTGGTGACACCTCTCCCTCCTCCTGCAGGACTCAGGGCACCCCTGCACCGCCGCCGACCCTGACAGCTGCTTCATGCCCGTGTCTCCGCAGCACTTCATTGACCTGTTCAAGTTCTGAAGGCGCCCCGCCTGCTGCCATCTCACCATTGCTGCGCTACAGCCAGTGAGCCAGGGGGACGCCAACACGGAGAACGCTGCTTCCCTCCCCATGTGGACGTAGCAGGGCTGTGGTGTGGGGTTTTTTGAAAGGCAGTTGGGGAACCCAAGCAGAATTATTTCTACTTTCTAAAAATCCTCTTCATTTAAGTTCACTAAGGTTTGCAACATTGTGTATTTATAAATATAGTTCAGTAAGATTCTGGATTCTTAGCACCACATTCTGTGCGGGACTGACACTAACAGCTAATACTGTGCTTCTTAATGTCACATCATAGTTTCCTGATTTTGTAGTAATGAGGGGCAGGGGACGGAACAGTTGATCCTTGTAAATATGGGGTGCAGAATATTTATTTTTCTTAATATGTATTTTAAGTGCATTGGTTTTGTCCAAGTGAGTCCTGTTCGGATGTGGAGTGGACCTGGACAGCAGGTGGAGCCTTGCGCTCAGTGGTCAGGCTGTGAACTGTGTACGTGGGCTGTGGCCAACAGGTGTGGATGGCACGGCAGCCGGTGCAACCTCCATGTCACTATCATGGACAAAGTAATAAATCCTGTTTATCTGCTCATCTGACTTCATCCATTTTGCATCTTACTGAAAAAGTAGTGTCAGTGGTTTTGATATCATTGATTTAAACCTATTTTTAAAATAATGCATGTCTATTTTAGATAATTTTGAAAATAAAGGTGTATGAGAGAATATATACAGACACCCATCATCACTGTTCTGCCACAAAGCACCGTTCCCCTCCTGGCGGCCGTGGAAGAGCAGTGTGAACCCATCCTCCTTCAGTTTTTTTCTAAGTGTATTAAAATGGTTTGCAGTTTTGCGTATCTGTAAATAAAAATTCTGGATTTTCACTATCACGTCTGTGTTGAACTGGTGCCGAGGGCCAGCGAAGTGCTTCCTGCCTGATGACCACTTCCCTCTGGACGCGGCGTGGAGCCCAGGGCCTCTGTGGGGCCAGGCGGAGCTTGTCCTGATGCCTTTGGCGTCCTGTTCATCTCTTTTCCTTTTACAACCAGCCATTTTTTCAAAAGCATTTTTGAAAACGTGGGTTTTATTGGCTACTTACCCTCATGGCCAGGAGGATGCTGCTGATCGTTAACCAGAGTAACTGATGAGCAGCCTGTCAAGAGCCTGTCTGCAGCTGCCTGTGTCCTTGAGACGGACGAGGAGTAGAACCTGATGTGCCACACAGTCTGAGGGGGAGTCCTCTCTCCTGCGCTGTTATCCTAAGTGAAGGATAAGGTGTGTTACCAACTTTTTTTTTTTGTTAAGTTACCTAATATGTGTTCTTTGCCTGTTTTCGGTTTGTTGTATTAATTTTTTCTTAAGAGGACATTGAAGCTTGAGCTCTCATGAGCACTGCCATTGTGCCCTGGTATCTCGGCGCCGCAGGCAGCGGATGTGGCAGGACATCCTGCAGTGCACGGGAGGCCCAGGTGTGCGAGGCCCAGATGTGCGTGTGAGGCTGGGCTGAGGGCGGTGGTGGCTTTTCAGCATCACAGCGGCTGGCTGTCAGGCACCTACAGACAGGGTGAGGTGCAGAATTGTAATGAAATCACACACTGGAATGGTGTTTGTGAATACGGGTCTGTTGGGGGACCTCCCAGAGGTCAGAACGGGGAGAGTCAAGGACCCTGTCTCATGTGCCTTCAGCCCCTAAAAGGACCCAGCCAAGGTGTCAGGTTATCCTCAACATGGACACTCACCCCTTTAGCCCCAGTAGGCACTGCCAGCCAGGAAGTCCATCCAGACACAGCCTCCCCTTGCCCCTTTCCGGGCACAAAAAGATGTTTCTTACCTGGACCATGGACACAAGGACTGAGGTGGCCTTTGTGACAGCTCACCACATACTACAGTTGACTGCTCAGGTCTCTGTACTGAGAACCAGGTCTGCTTTAGGACAACGTTTAAGGATCTGACCGCATACAATTTGTGCCATAAATACCGCCCTTAGAATCCTATACAAACACCCACATAAAATGCTTCTGTGTTTTGTGCTTGTGAGCTTGCTGGGCTCCTTGACAGACTCAATCTAGTGGTAGTTGTGTCAATTCCTCATGAGTGGTTACCAGCAGCTTGTGTGTGGTGCCCTGATTGCCCGGGCTGGAACCTGCAGTGCCGAGCTTGCAGCAGAAGCAGATGTCAGGGAAGGCTTTGTCTTTTCTCTCTGTGAGGTTGGCTGTGTGATTTTTGTAGATGCCTTTATCTGGTCGGGGCTAAACCTTCCAGTCCTACTTTTTTGAGGATTTTTTTAATCATGAAAGAGTATTTGATTTCATCAAGTGTTTTTTTTTTTTTTTTTTTGCATCTATTGAGATTGTGTGGTTTCATTCTTTTTTATTTTTTTTAATTTTTTTTAATTTTTTTTTATTTATTTTTTTAAATTTATGATAGTCACAGAAAGAGAGAGAAAGAGAGAGAGAGAGAGAGGCAGAGACATAGGCAGAGGGAGAAGCAGGCTCCATGCACCGGGAGCCCGATGTGGGACTCGATCCCCAGTCTCCAGGATCGCGCCCTGGGCCAAAGGCAGGCGCTAAACCACTGTGCCACCCAGGGAATCCCTGTGTGGTTTCATTCTTTGTCTTGCTTCTGTGGTGAATCACATCGGTTGATTGTTGTTTCTTTAAGATTTTATTTTTAAGTCATCTCCACACCCAACATGGGGCTCAAACTCACAGCCCTGACATGAAGAGTCACACACTTTGCTGAGCTAGCCCAGTGCCCCACGGTTGATTTTTGTACATTGAACCATCCTTGCATTCTGGGCTCAAATGCCACTTTGTACAGTTGTTGGTTTTGATTTGCTGTTGTCATCCTGAGGCTGTCTTTAAGGAGACATTAGTCTGTGCTTTCTGGTGCTGCCTTCATCTTGTTTTGGTGTCAGGGTGAAGACGTCTTGGCAGACTTAGATGAGCTTGCCTTGGAGGTGGTCCTTCTGCTGTTTTGGGGGAAGAGTTTGTGAAGGATTGGTGTTAATTCTGATTTAAACATTTGGTAGAACTCCACATGAGTCATGGTTACTAAGGAGTGGTCTCGTTCTTGGAAAATCCTTTCTCTTTCAGAGGCTAAGGCCACCCTAAGATAAATGGTCATGACATGGACTCTGATGCTTGGCTCCCTAACTGCCAGCAGGAAGGGGTGTTGCCCTCTGAAAACCAGTCTCAAGAGGCAGAAGCTCTCGTGTTTATGAGATGTAACGTTACTTCCTTCAAGAACTGTGTGCAGATGCATGCATGACCCCACCCTCCACCCTTCATTCCTACCTTGTGCAGCACCAGACGCTGCCCAGTGAAATGCCCAAGGGCTGGGCACAGGCACCAGGAAGGCCATTAGGACCTGCCTGCCCTGGGTGCCTATCCAGTCCCCTTACCATCTACTGTCTCAATGGATTGGATTACCCTGGATGCAGAATATACCTGGAATCATATGATACTTGTCCTTTTGTGACCAGCTTGTTTCACTTAAAATAATGTTCTCAGGGTCCATCCATGCTGTGGCCTGTCTCAGGATTTCATGACTCTTTAGGGCTGAATAATGTTCTGTTGCATGGATAGACCATGTTTTGATTTGTTCAGCTGTGGATAGACATTGGGTGGGCTTCCAGCTGTTGACTGCTATGAACTTGGGTGCGCACGTATCTCTTCAAGACTCTACTTTCACTTCTTCATTGCAATATGCATAAGCAGAATTGGTGGACCAGATGGTAATTCCACGCTAATCGAATTTTGAGGAACTAGTATACTATGTTCCACAGACGCACCATTTTATATCCCACCAACAGTGCACAAGTGCTTGTTTCTCCACATTCTTGCCAACACTTATTTTCTGGAGTTGGTTGTTTTATACAGTGACCAGCCTAACAGGTGTGAAGTGGTGTCTCCTGGTGTTTGGATTTGCATCTCCTTGGTGATTAGTGGTCTGGAGCACCTTCTCACATGGCCATCTCTGTTGTATTTGGAGAGATGTCTGTTCACATCCTCTGCCCATTTTTTAGTCAAGTTGTGTGTTTTTATTGTTGAGGTGCGTGAGTTCTCTGTATAGTCTAGAGATTAACTCCTTACGAGTATGAGACTGGAAGATATTTCCCCCCCATTCTGAAAGTGACCTTTTCACTGTTGTGTCCTTCATGCATTCAAGTGTTAATTTGATAGAATCCATTTCCCTTTTTCCTGTTGGTGGCTGAACTTTTCGTCTCCTATCTAAGAGATCATTGACAAATACAAGGTCATGAAACTTTCTCCCTGTTTTTTTTTTTTTCCCCCCAGGACTTTTACAGTTTTATTTAGCTTATATGTTTAGGTCTTTGGTCCATGGAGTTAATTTTTGTGTATGGTGTAAGTTAAGGCCCAGCTTCATTCTATGATATCCAGTTATCCCAGCACCATTTGTTGAAAACACTGTTTCCCCCACTGAATGGTGTTGGCACCTTTGTTGAAAATCATAACTGTGTATGTGATGGTTTATTTCCAGCCTCTGTTCTCCCATTGGTCTGTGTGTCTATCTGTGTGTTCTTATGCTAGGTAGGACCAAACTCTTTTCATTCTTGTAGCTTCATAGTGAGTTTGGAAATGAGGATATGTGAATCCTCCAACTTTGCTCTTTTTCAGGATTGTTTTGGCTATTTGGGGATTCCTTGAGAGTCCATGTAAATTTTAGGATTTTTTTCTATTTCTGCAAAAACCACTATGGGCTTTTGATGAGTGCATTTAATCTACAGATCGCCTCGAGTGGTGTTGCCATCTTAATGATACAAAGTCATACAGCCCATAGGCACAGGCTGTCTTTCCGTTCATCTGTGTCTACTTGCTTTTAGGCCACATGCTATAGTTTTTAGTGTACAATACTTTAATGTCTGTGACTGAGTTTATTCCTACATATTTTATTCTTTGTTGCTGTTATAAATGGGATTTTCTTCATTTTCTTTTGGAATTTCTCATTGTTCACGTAAAGAAATGCAACTGTTTTTATATTGATTTTTGTATCCTGCAACTTGCCTGAGCTTGTCTGTTCCATTTGTGATGGTGGTTTTTGGTTTTCTTGGAATTTTTTTGGTAGAATCTTTAGGGTTTCCTACAAATAAGATCATACCATCTATAAACAGATAATATGACTTCTTTACTGTTGAGATGCCTTTTCTTTTTCTTGTCTAACTGCTGTGGCAAAGACTGAGTATGATGCGTAATAGGAGTGGTGAGAGTGGACAGACTGAATGAGAGTCTCATTCAGTAAGTGTAGGGTCTTTTTATCTGTTCCTTAATAAGTCAAGGCAAATTTCTTCTATTCTGGATCAGTTATTTTTTTTTTTTTAACCAAATGCTTTTTCTGCATCAGTGGAAATGGCCATGTTCTTCCCCTCATTCTATTAATGTGTGTAATAAATTTTCGCTCAGTGGGTTTTATCCTCTCCAGTAGAGGATTGACATCTCTACTGTTATCCTACAGCTGCCTGCTTCCTCCCACAATTCTGTCACTGTTGGCTGCAGGTATTTTTGTAATTAGTTATATCTTCTTGATGGATTCTCAACTGGTTTTTATTTAAACAACATGAAGATGATGAAATTATAGGATGTCTGGGATTGACTTTTTTTTTTTAAGATTTTATTTATTTATTCATGAGCGACACACACACAGAGGCAGAGGGAGACACAGGCAGAGAGAGAAGCAGACTCTCTGCAAGAAGACCAATGTGGGACTCGATCCCAGGACTCCAGGATCGTGCTCTGAGCCAAAGGCAGACGCTTAACCACTGAACCACCCATGCATCCCTGGGATTGACTTTAACATCATTGCTCAGTCAGGAGTACCGAGATAAAACAAAATTGGATCATCACTCAGGCCAGAAGGATGAGTACACACAGGAGTTTATACCAAGGGCTCAGCAAACTTGTTCTGTAAATATATTGGGCTTTGTGGGCCACATGCTCCCTCTTACACTTGCTCAGTTACAACACCGTAATGCAAGCAGCCTGTCCACGAGTTAGTGTGCCGTGTTCCTGTCAAACTTTATGGACACAGAGATGTGGATTTCATATACTTCCCATGTGTCATGAGATACGAGTCTTTTAAGTTTTTTCAACATTTAAAACTGTAAAAATAATTCTTGTGGGCCATGCAAAAACATGTGGTGGCCCAAATTTGGCTAGCAGGCTGTAGTTTTGCCAACTCATTTAATTTTCTTTTCTATGTTTGAGATTTTACTTTATAAAATACCTATTACCTGTTTTAAGTGCAAAAGTAATATATGTTAATTGCAAAAAATCTTTCTTAAAAAGCCAACATAGAAAATTTAAAATGCCGCCCATGATTCTACTCGAGGGAATTATTCATATTTAGATAAATTTTCCCAGTATTTTATATTATTTTTGAAGACCCCTAAACTCCCAAACGTAACAGAACTGTGAGGACATGATGCCCTCCTCAAGTGCCTGGAGTCGTGTGCCTCCTACCAGACAAGCTCTCCTCACGGATTCCTCAGGAAAGCTGGCTTTCTCGAGCACTGCTTCTCCGTGTTGAGCTTTTAAGAAACTTGTGGGGTGTCTCCAGCTTGCTCCTGAAACAGTTCTGAAGTCTCCAGGGAGGAGACTTTTGAAATTCAAGTCTCCAAAGTAAAAAAAGAAACCTCATTCTCAAAACTCCAGTGAGTGAATGGTGTTTCCCATCATGCCATTTGCTTCCAGACTTGTTCAGCTTTATCTAAACTTTGCACTTTTTAAAATCCCATATTTTCCTAAAACCCCAACACTCATTTTGATTTAGTAAAGGAAATTACAGTCAATAAAAGTAATCCCAAAGAGATCAATAATAATCATTTGTTTGGAAAGCCACCACTCTACCCAACCTTTATACTCAAATGACAGTAACTCACCTGCAATTCTGGAAAACCATGCAAAGACATTAATTTCTAACTACGTACATTTTTCCACTCAAAGTGACAGTGAAGCTGCTGCCAGAGCACACAGGAGAGATTGTGAACCAGGAGGCAGAGGCTGTAAGGGTCTTGCAGTGTGACCGGAACCTCGGGGGGCAGGCTGGCTGGCACCAGGCAGCGAGCTGGGGTGTGCGGTCCCTGTAGGAAGCCACGGGCCGTAGAGAAACGTATGGCGTGCGGCCCCACGCTGGCGACCCCCCCGGGAGCTCTGACGGCGAGCAGCACGCCTCCCAAGGCACCGGCGGGGCCGACGGCCTTCAGCCCCTCCTCCACTGCTGTGGGGACACCCAACCCGTCACTTGCCGTATTTAACATTTATGCCGTGTGGATGGCACCAGACTCAATTCATGCACCACACCCTGGTTTTGAGGAAGAAGTTAAAGGAGCTAAAGAGACATTTTCCAGCCAACTGGAAAAATCTGCGTATATACGGTTATAGGGAAGCAGTAATTCTGTTGGTTGTGCTGGTGATACAGTAGCGATTCAGGGGAATATCCTCATTTTTCGAAGTGCACGCTGGTAGCATTCAGGGTTGGAGCGTCCTGACGCTTCTAGTCTACTTTTAAATGCTTAAATAAATGTACCTACATCTTGAAATAGCCCGGCCGGCTACTGAGTTAGTCACAATCAGGTTGCTCGTCAGAATGTGCTTCCTTCGTTCGTGAAGAGGGAAGGAGAAGAGCCATGGGTGGAAGTTGCCGAGATTGACCGACGAGCAGCCTTGCGTCCGTGAGGCAGTGGAGGAGGAGCGGGGACGCGGCCTGGCTCTGCTGCCTGCCTGACTGCGGGACGGCGGGGGCCGTCACGGGAGGCCCCGAGCACCCGACTGTGGCTGGGGCGCAGATGCCCTGCCAGGCCAGCCCTCCGCTGAGAGGCTCCAGGGCCACCGTCCAGGAACGAAGCCAGAGACCACGTGCCACCATCTCCGCGATATGGAGAGGCGCCACCAATCTTCACCTCAAAAATAAAGACATTTGGAAGAGGAAGGGTTTGACTTTCGAGTCCTGTTAACAGAAGAAGCCCCTGGCCAGCCTGCATTTTGGCCTCCAAATGCAGCCTCTTTGCTTCGAGCCCTCGACGGGGGGAGCTACCTTCGTCACGGCCACCAGTGTTCTGTGACGTGCTCCATCAGCCCACGGGGCAGGCCTTCATCTGCACCTGCTGCCAGAAGGCCTTGTTGCCACCACCGCTGCCCCCCGTGCGCATCTGAGCCACAGCGGGAACGAACCAGACTGTGTGCCCCAGGGGACTCGGAGTGAAGTGGGATTGGTCGTCAGGGCTCCCCGGCCAACCCGAGCGATGGAGAGGGAGCCGCCAGTGCCGGATGACCAAGTGGGGGACGCCCCGAGGGACTGCAAGGCCTGCCGGAGCCCCTGCAGAGGAAGAGTCGGATGCCCAGCACGCAGCGTGGGTGCTCCTGAAATCTGCTGCTGCGCGGCCGCCTGAGGAGTTACTCAGGGGAGCCTTGCTGGGCGTCCACGTTAAAGCTGGCCCAGGGTCACCCGAGGCTCGCGGCCTCTGCGGCAACACTTCCAGCCCTGACACCATTGGGGCGCCTCCTCCTGCCATGGCACCAGAGGGCCACTAGCGGCCTGAGGCCTGTCACCCCTCCTTTTGTCTCTCACAGCACCGTGTCCTCCTGTCCTCACAGAACGAAGGCTGAGCTCAGGACGGTGGGGTATCTGAGGAGGACGCGTTCCCAGGACGTCCACTGCGGCCTGGCTGTTCATCTACCACTGTGTGTAGATCCTACACAGGTGCGTGCAAGGAGCGAGCAGTGTCTGCAGGGCTCGGCTGGGGTCTGGGAGTGTGTGTTCATGAGGGGCGACTGTCCACCACTGTGTGGGAGGCACCCACGCACAACAAATCACAAGCACCCCAAGAACTGACGTTGGGGAGCACAGATCCTGTGACCCTCCAGAGCTTGCGGTGGTAAATGGGAGCCTGAGTGGGAAGGCTTGCTGGAAGATGCTACCGGGACACAGACCACCCTCGGCCCTGTTTCTGTGAATCCCCTTGTTCTTGGGATACTATGGCAAGGCTGAGCGGATCCTCTGGGATCCTCCAGGAGGGCGCAGCTCCAGCGAACCAGTGTCCACTGGACCCAACAGGTGGGGTGTAGGGGCGAGTTTCCTGAACAGAGCCCTGCCTGCTGCTCTTTGGTTCTGGCAAAGAACTACCCACTGAGGAATCAGCTTAAGAACCAGAATATGGGTAAGTGGCTGGAAGTAACTTGGGAGAAAGCTCCCTGGCCACCCACAGCCCCCGCCCTATGGTGCAGGGCCACATGGGGTCCCCCCAGGCCTCCTCGCCGACAGTACATGGACTAGCTCTCCTCCAGACAAGGCAGGCAGGCCCTGGGGGAAGACATGAGGGACACAGTGCCCCCCACACCTCCTTCCCGCAGAGCCCCACTGGCCCTGCATCCCTGGTTCTTGGGGTCCCTGCCTGTCTCCTCGGAGCAGGTCACTGTTCCTCAAAGACTATTTCCTAAGACATGGTGATCTTCTCGAAAGAGAAAGTACTCCCGTTGCCGGGATGCTCGCGGTTTCTTAGCCGGGGCTGAAGGGAAAGCTCCCCTGTGCCCCTGAGTCTAAGTCCCCAACTGTAAAACCGCCCTTAGCGCAGGCATCCCCTGGTTCCTCATGGACGGACGGGCGGACGAAGCAGGCAGGTCAAACATGCAAAAGATACGTCTTGAAAACTTATGTTGAAATTGGCCATTTATTTATGAAAAAGTCTACATGTGTTGTTTGCATTTTAAAATGAGGTTTGAGGGATCAAGAAAAGTGCCATCAGCGTTGAGTGACAAAAGTCCCCGGAAGCATTCACCCCAAAGTGGATGCCAATAACCATGCAAACTAATAACAAAAGAGGAAATGAACAATACTTTTATTTTTTTTTTAAGACCTCAGCACTGAGAATGAATTCTACCTCCTTCGAAGCCAGTCACTGTCCTTTACGAAGTGAGCACAGTAGGAGGCACACGGACCACTTGCCCTTTGCACAGTGAAGTCGTGTGTTCACAGAATCAGACAAAAACCCCGTTCTCATTGACCTGTGAACAGCACAGCGTTGCTTTGGTAAATTCTATCAAGGAAAAATACTTTTCTCCCAAAGCACATCAATAAATACATTAAAAACCACAAACATACTTATATTCATTTAATCAGATTCAACAGAAGAAAAAGCTTATTTTGACATTAATCTTGGTAGATAAGAAAAATGTGATTTACAGTGCATATTCCAACTCCGATCTGGCTTTGTCTTCAGATTTTGAGAAACGATATTCGGAAGGAGTGTCGCCAGCCTTGCGTCACAGATTCGCACGGAGGTGAGTTACAGGCACTTAGCGTCCCCACACGCGAGTGCGGCAACGTGCGGCGGGTCTCGGGGTCCAGACTCCGCTCGGCCCGCGCCCCAGAGTCCCGGACCTGGGGTTTCCTCCCCTGCGCCTCCAGCGGCAGCGGGGCCACAGGCTACCTACTGAACCCCTTCCCTGAGGAGACAAGGCTTTCCAGCTTGTTCACCACCACCAGCATCACAAAACACAGCCTCCGGCATCTCAAGGTTCTAACAAAACGGATTAATTTAATGCCACTTAAAACATGCCCCCCATTAAAAACTCAGTCAAGTAAGCTACTTGTTCTATTAAAAAAAGATGTATGGACAGATGGACGGAGGACAGACTGACGCCATTACCACTGGGAGGTCCCGCCAAGGGCCCGCGCTGGCTGAGCAGCACAGATGTGCCCGCGGAGCAACTGGAGGACCGCGTTAGCCCACCAGAGGCGTGCACGGTGTCACTGGAGGCTTCTGTGTTTAACCCAAACCCCTACAGCTTCTCTTTCAAACCACCACTGCCTGAGACTGACGTGGGCGCCGCCTGCGGCCGTCCTGCCAAGGAGATCCGAGCCCAGAGCGTGGCCTGCGCTTCCTTGGCGTCCAGCAGGAGCCGCGGCAGCTTGCTCGCTTTGGAAACCAAACACCTGGACGTTATAGAAAAGAGGCACTTGCAGTATTTTATATACAGTTTTAACTCCATCAGCAAGTTAGTATTTTCCAAAAACAACTTCAGTATTAAGTAAAACTGACCCACACTTCATGGTTTTCCTTAACCTGCAATCAAAGAACATGTTTTCAGAAGAACATAAAGGTCAGGACAGGTAGGATTAAACCCTAGAAGAACCACCGTCCCGTCCACCGTGCGCCCTGGAGACGACTCCTCCCAGGGCCAGAGATGAAGATGCTCTGCCGAGGTGGCGTTTCGTGCTTGATCAGATGTAACCCCGGCTTCCCTGGTATTTAACATGAAAAGAAGTTTAATCTGCCAGGTGAACACAATGTAACATAACCTTTGGAAGGTCGGGTTGACAGCTGGAGGTCAAGCTTCTGGCAACGCAGGAGCGCCCCGCACAGCAGCTACGGGCGAGTGTCACAGGCGCACACGGACACCACATGCAGGAGACAGGGATCCCGGTGGGGGACGGGGAGCCCGGGGAAGGACGGCACGCACAGACGCGCACACCCGCGTCCGCAGACTTCCCAGCGAGGCCGCTACCTGCTGAGGCTCTCCCGTCGGCCCACAGAGGTGAACAGACATGGGCACACGGGGAAGACCAGGGGACTGGCAGACACACAGACATACACGGCACGACGCAGCAACCTCAGACCCTGCACAGAGACAGACAGAAAGTAGACACGGGGGTGATGCCGGGGGTCTGGGGACACGGGGTCTGTGCGCGTCACTCCAGCTCCTCCCAGTTGTCCGTCAGGTGGCCTCTGCTGTGCCGTCTGATGCCCACCAGCTTCCCCGCCGACCGCAGGCTCCAGCGGGAGCTGTTCCCTGAGCTCGCCAGGCTGCTGTACTTGCTACAGCTCTTGCTGTCCTCCTCCCAGCCTGGCCGAGGAGGACGGCTGCTCGCTGCATCCCCTGGGGGATCGGCCGTCACATCTTCAAGAGCGAGTTTTGGAGGCTCCCAACCTTCAATCTCATCTGGTTTCTTAGACTGTATGTTCTGTTTTAAAACCAAATTGTCCCAAAATCCAGGCTTCTTCTCTGTCTTCAGCTCTTCTCTTAACCGTAAGTTAGTTCTGTAGGAGACAAGACAGCTGGTATTGGTGACCCAGTGACCTCAGAGCCACAATCAGTGTCTACTTTATACACTGAACACTTTTTAAAAGTTTAAGTCACTTAGAAAGTGAACACAGATCTATAATGTAAAACTTTAATTAAAATTAGTAAAGAAGAGTTACCCGCTACATTAGTGAAACCATGAAAACCGTATTTTAAGGCACCATTCTTCGCTATACGCAAGCAACTCTCACTGAATTTATCGTCTCATGTTTAAATACGCTTTAAAAAATTCCATTTATAAAAACAGCAATAGGTCAGTTTAAATATACTCAATTTTCTAAAGTCTTTTATAGCTCAGTAATCCTTTGCATTTTTAACTTTTTCCCCTTAATTTTCTCAAGTTAGCAAACATCTCAAGCATGGCTAGAGGCTGCTTCAAGGCCAAGTTCAGTTTCCAGTTCTTTCTTTCTTTTTTTTTTTTAATATTTTATTTATTCATGAGAGACACACAGAGAGAGAAAGGCAGAGACACAAGCAGAGGGAGAAGCAGGCTCAGCAGGCTCCATGCAGGGAACCCGATGCAGGACTTGATCCCGGGTCTCCAGGATCACGCCCTGGGCTGAAGGCAGGCGCCAAACCGCTGAGCCACCTGGGCTGCCCCAGTTTCCAGTTCTGAGTTCGAGAGCTCATCTAGGAAACTTTCACTTGTCCCACGACCTCTCGAGGTGCTGTGGCTGCCCCTGTGACCTTCTCCAGGGGTACACCTCACTCTCTCATCTCCAGAGCATCAGAATCAGTGCAGGGCATTTCTGTCCACTCCCCAGGATGGAAGCCCCAACACAAGTCATGCTGTGATGACGTGCCTGCCGCCTCTGAGACCTCCCACCTGAACCCACGGACACTTACCCTTTGGACTTGGGGGATTTACATCTTTCCAGCAGGTGCTGTTCATCATCTTTGTTAAACAGAGAAGTCACTTCTTTCCAACCTCGGAAACTTGCTCCTTGAACCTAACAGAAGATTAGAAAAAGATCAACTCTGATGTAGGAAAGAAACAGGTGACCAGCCCCGTGCATCCGGCACCACACCCCCGCAGGACTCCAGGTTCCGACAGGGACTGCCCTGCACGCCGTCTTGCTCCACTGCCTGCTGAGCTGTCTTCCCACATCTCTGCTGCGGACCCAGTCCCCGCAGCTCCCAGCAGATCCTGCTGGCCCTAGGGGACCAACTTGTGCCAGGGGCCACCCTCGGCAGCATGGCTGCTGGGCCCAGGGCCCTCTTGCCTCCCCGCATCCTTACGGAGGCACATCGGCTTGCTGGGTGTTGACAGAATCGGTCTCTGTCCCACAGTCAGGCCCTCCCCTGAGGACAAGTGCTCACAGGCTCCTTCCCTGAATTTCAAATACTTGGCAGAGACTTTTGCTGGGTGCAGGCAGCAAGGGCAGTGGGTCTTCGGGGGCTGATGTTTTTCCCCACCAAATCCTGCCCCCTCAGCTGCCCCAAGGACATGCACCACATGGGCTGAGACACTGTTCATATGGACCATTCACGGGGCAGTGGACCATGAGACCACAAGCCCCAGCCATCCTCTGAGCACTCCTGACAAATGAAGGCAGCTCGGCGGGAAACAGGACAGCACGCGCTGGTCAAGGGCGCAGGGACCTGCCCAGTGGGACTCGGTGTGTGGGACAGGAGCCTTCATGGCCAAGGACGCAGGGCTGTACTCATCAGTGCAGTGCAGACCCAAGAGCAGCAGAAGGGTCCCTGGCACACATGACAGACTCCTGGCCATGAAAACCCAGGAAGTCCTACATCTGAGACAGATGGACAGAGACCACTGTGCTGTCAGAGAAAGAGCAGTACCATCTGACCGCACCTACACGTGGAATCAAAACAGAGCCCCAATCACCAAACTCCTCCCCAGAGAACTTATGGTGGTCGCAGGGGGTGTGTGGTGGGGGTACGGAAGGTGGGTGGTCTGAAGACCAGACTGCAGCTCACAGAGGAACCAGCATTGGCAGCATAGCAGAGAGTGCTTCCAAGTGACCCCAGGAAGGCTGATCACAGGGACAAACGTTTCCTTGTTTTATAGTGTGTCTGAGAAGATACAGGTTAGCTGAGCGGCTTGTGGGGTCTTTTCACAGCAGACGTAAATCTGGGGCAAGTGAGTACTTAGAAGAGGCGGAAGTCCCACCAAACTACCTGGAGAAGAAGCCAAATGGCAGCACAGACACAGACAAAGCAGAGGAGCCCCACAGTGAGTGCCCATGACACTGAGGGCAGATGGAATCGTGCACAGCCGGGAAGGGGGCCCTCTTGGCACCTGACTCTGTGGTCCTGAACACCCCTCCCAAACTGAGCTCTACTGCTGCCTCCCACGCTGGTATCTTCTGTATCTGGTGCCAAGAGGGACCTGAGGGGATGTCACTTGGCCTATGACTGCAATCACCCCCACAGGTCCCAGTGGGCCCAGCCTGACCTCAAGGGAGCCTCCATCCCAAATGTCATTCTCAAGGACACTAGCAACCGGGGCTGTTTATGAGGACCTGAGTTCCTCCTGGGCCGGGGCCCAAGTGTAGGCTGTGTTAGGGGCATGGTGGGGGCATGTTCATCCTGTCTGGGGGCAGGACACTGTAGCAAAGGCCAGACAGGCCCAGCGCCTCCTGGAGACACTGGATTGGGGCTACAGAGTTCTTTACAGCTAAGGTTGCGTTCAGGAAGAAGGGACAGCCGAAAAAATGAGAACAAAACAATGTGTTCACTAAGAAGCTGAGCTGCAGAAATGAGGAAGTGCATCTCAGCATAGAACAAGGCATCCCTTTAGTGCACACCTCAGCTGCACCCCACTTCACACTCCGTGAGGAAAAAGCTATGAAATCATCCATAATTGACCAAAATTCTTTCTGCTGAGGTGGCTTAGCAGAAGTACCTGTCACCAAACATATTCAGAGAGCCTAGATGACCTTTGGAGGCAGCATGAAATCTAAAACACGCCCTCGAGCACATGTTGCACTGGCCCCACAAGATTCCAAGCTCCAAGTACAATATATTGGATATCTTTGAACTATCACACAGAAAATTCAGAATAATACCTTTAACAATGCACAAGCAAAATGAAAAGAAACCAGGAAATAGCCCAGAACTGAATAATATAATCCCTGAAGAGAAAAATTCAAGGGCTTCAACAAGTGACCTGACAATTCAGAAAAAGAAATGACCCAATCCAACTAGAAGATCAAAAAGAAAAAACGCATGAAGAAAGCCTATGGGAATTAACAGGGCACAGACAAAGAAATACTATCTGCATTACAGGAATTCCAGAAGAGAAAGAGAATGTATATTTAAAGCAATAATGATTCAAAGCTTCCAAACCTGGGGACAGAAATGGACGGGCAGATTCATGAGTGCAGGGGACCTCGCACTCGTTGAACCTGAGTAGGGCTGCAGTGAGATACATTGTAGTTACACTGCCAAAGACAAAGAGAGGACTTTGGGAGCAACAAGAGAAAACAGACAAGTTACATATAAGGAACCAACCTCATATGGAATGATTTCTCACCAGAAACTTTTGGGCCAGGAGAGAATGGGATGGTGTATTCAAATTATTTACAAAGAAAACCCTGTTAACCAGGAATTCTATACCTGGCACAGCTGTCCTTGAGAAATGAGGGAGATAAATCCTTGCCTTACCAAACAAAAGTGGACAGAGCTCACCGCCACTAGGCCTGCTTTCCATGAAACACTAAAAAGGAATCTTCTAGGCAGAAATGCCAATTAACATTATAAAAACATGAGAAGGGAACATAAAACTCACTGGTAAAGGTCAATTTACCTTTGCTCGATTAGTTGCTGGATTCTATAATATGGTCACGGTACATCATTCACTTATAACTTTAAGGTTAAAAAAACAGTAAAAATGACCATAACTATAACATTCTGTATTAGATACACTATGTAAGAAATATGTAAATGGTAGCCTCAATAACCTACAATGTGAAGGAGAGGGGAAGTAAAAGTGTGAGTTTAGGAACGCTACTGAAGTTGTCATTATTTGGTTTAAAACAAGATGATGTAACTTTAAGATATTTTACTAAGTCCTCACAATAACCACGGGGAAAAGCCTGTAGTAATTACACTAAAGAACATTATAAAAAATTAAAGCATACTGATACCAAAAGACCTCAAAATATAGAAATGGGAGGCAGGATAAAAAGCAAGGAACAATGTATCTACAAAACAGCCAGAGAACAATCAACAAAATGACAATAGTAAGTCCTTATCTACCAACAGTTAAATATTAAAAAATAAAATTCTCCGATCAAAAGACATAATAACTGAATAAATAAAAACACAAGATCCAAAGATATACTGCCTACAAGAGACTCACTTTGGTCACAAAGACACATGTAGACTGAGATTGAAGGTATGGGAAAAGATACTTGAAGCAAATTGTAACCAAAAAAAGTAGGAGTAGCTATCTTTAGATCAGACAAAATAAATCTTAAACATGATAAAAAGAGACAGGAAAGGTCATTATATAATAAAGGGGACAATCCATCAAGAAGACATGACAATTGTGAATATGCATCCAACATAAGAGTACTTATGTGTATATGTATGTATATTTTTTACTGGAAAGCTAGGTGTATTTGTCATAAATTAGGTCACGATAGAGTACCTATATATATTATGCAAAAACTAACAGCTAAAAGGAAAAAGTAATATAATAATAGCTGGGGAATTTAATGCCTTATCCTCAATGAGGAATCATCTAGACAGAGACTCAATAAGGAGACGGGATCTGAACACTACAGACTAATGGACCTAGCAGACATACACAGAACATTCTGACAACAGAACACACATTCTTCAAGCACATGTGGAGTGTCTTCTCTGATCACAATAGTATATAAAAAAAAAGGTATAAAACTGGGTGGCTCAGTCAGTTGGGTGTCTGCCTTCAGTTCAGGTCATGATCCTAGGGGACTGAGCCCCACAATGGGCTCCCTGCTTAGTGGGGAGTTGACTGCTCCCTCTCTTCCCCCTTGTGTCCTCTCTGTCTCTGTCACTCTCTCTGTATCTCTCAAATAAATAAAATCTTTAAAAAAAATTAAAAATAGGGGCAACTGGGTGGCTCAGTGGTTGAGTGTCTGCCTTTGGTTCAGGTCATGATCCCGTGGTCCTGGGATTGAGTCCCGCATCAGGCTCCCCGCATGGAGCCTGCTTCTCCCTCTGCTTTTATCTCTGCCTCTTCTCTGTGTCTCTTATGAATAAATAAAATCTTAAAAAAATTAAAAATAAAAGTCACCCAGGTGTTCCCCTTCCTCAGTCGGTTGGGCATCTGCCTTTGGTAGCTCAGGTCATAATCCCAGGGATCAAGCCCCATGTCATTTCTCCCTCTCCCTGCCACTCCCTCTGCTTGAACGCTGTCAAATAAATAAATAAAAAATTTAAAAAGTCTCCCAGCGACACCTGGATGGCTCAGGTGAATGTCTGACTCTTGACTTCAGCTTGGGTCATGATCTCAGGGTTATGGGATTGAGTCCTAATAAGTTGGGTTCTGTGCTGGGTATGGAGTCTGCCTCTCTCTAAAATAAATAATATCTTTTGTAAAAAAAAGTCTCTGAAAAACGCCCATGAATAGCTGGCTTCACCAGTGAATTTTACCGAACATTTTAAAAGAATGAACACCAATCCTTCTCAAACTGTTCCAAAAACTCAAAGGAGGAGGAGATGCTCCCAAATTAATTTTACAAGGCCAGCATTATCCTGACAGCAAAGCCAGAAAAGGACACTTCAAGAAAAGATTATGGGCCAATACCCCTGATGAATACCAATGCAAAAATTCTCAGTAACCACTAGGAAACCAAATTCAGCACATTGTAAGAATCATTCACCAGTGGGATATATCTCTGGGATGTTAGGATGGTTCAAATACATAAGCTAATAAACACAGTCCTTCATAAATGAAAGAATGCAAGAAAAAAATCATATCGTCATCTCATACATGCAAAAAAAAAAGCATTTAACAAAATGCTACACCCATTAATGACTAAAGAAAAATTGGTATAGAAAGAATGTAGCAACATAATAAAAGTCAAAAATGATAAGCCCATAGCTAACATCCTACTCAATGGTGAAAGACTGGAAGTTTTTCCTCTGAGACCAAGAACAAGAAAAGGATGCCCAGTGTCACCACTCCTAATCAACCTGGTCCTGGACAAGAAAAAGAATGGACATCAGAACTGGAAAGAAATGTATAAAACTATTTGCAGAATATCTGATTTTATACAGAGAAGATCCTAAAGACTCCAAAAAAAACCAAAACAAAACAAAACAAAAAAAACCCAACCCCGTTAGATCTCATCAATGAATTCAGTAAATTTGCATGGTACAAAATTAACATTCAAAATTTAGTAGCCTTTCTCTACGCTAACAATGAATTTTCCAAAAAAGAAATAAAATGTTCCCATTTACAACAGCATCAAAAACAATAAAATGCTTAGGAATAAATTTAACCAAGAGGTGAAAGAGCTCTACATTGAAAACTACAAGACACTGGAGAAAGTGAAGAGGACAGAAATAAATGAAAAAGTATCCTGTGTTCATGGACTGTACCAATTAATATTGTCAAAATATCTATGCTACCCAAAGTCAACTATACTTCAGTGCAATCCCTAAAAGACCTCAATGCCATTTTTTTTTTTTTTTACAAGAGAAGGAAAAATAATCCTAAAATTTTGTATGGAACCACAAAGGACCCCAAACAGCCAAAATCATATTGCTAAAGAAAAACAAATGTGGAAGTATCACACTCCCTGACTTCAAGCTATATTACAAAGCTTTATTAATCCCAACACCATGGTACTGGCATAACAGCAAACACACAAACAGAATCAAGAGCCCAGAAATAAACCTATCCATATACAGTCACCTACTACTTGACAAGAGAGCCAAAAATAATCAATGTAGACAAGACAGTTTCCTCAGTAACTGGTGTTGAGAAAACTGGACTACCGTCTTAAGGCATTCACAAAAATTAACTAGAAATGGATTAAAGACTCAAATTTAAGAGTGGAAACCATAAAGCCCCTAGAAGAAATCAAGACAAAAGCTTCTTGATGTGGGTCTTGACAATGATTTTTGGAGTGTCAACACCTAAAACACAAGCAGCAAAATTAAAAATAAACAAGTGAAACTATAAAGTTTCCACACAGCGAAACAAATGACGAATAAAATGATCCCAGCCTACAGGATGGGAAAAAAGTATGTGCAAACCATATATCTGAAAATGTGGTAATATCCAAAATATTCAAAGAACTCTTCATTACTCAGAAACAAAAAAACAACAATCCTATTTAAAAATGGGCAAAAGATCTGAATAGGTATTTTTCCAAAGTAGATACAGGTACATGCCAACGTGCTCCACATCCCTCATCATCAGGGAGATGCAAATCAGAACCACACTGAGTCACCACCTCACACCTGTTAGAATGGCTAGAGTCAAATAGGAAACCACAGGTGAGGCTGTGGAGAAAGGGGAACCCAATTAACACTGTCGGTGGGAATGCAAGCCACTCTGGAGAACAGAGTGGAGGCTCCTCAAGGAGTTAAAAATGGAGCTACCATGTGATCCAGCAACCCCACTCCTGGGAATGATTCCAGGGACACAAACCCTAAGTCAAAGAGGTACCTGCACCCCCACTTTCAGGGAAGCATTATTCACAAGATTCAAGATAAGGGAACTACCTCAGTGTCCACTGACCAGAAAGGAAATGTGCTACACACACACAATGGAATATTATTTGGCCATAAACAAGAGGGGAATCCTGCCATTTGTGACATGGATGGATCTTGAAGGGATTATCTAAGTGAAATAAGTTAGAGAAAGACGAATACTCTATGATCGCACTTGTTAGTGGTACCTGAGAAGAGACTTGTAGATATTGGAGGCGAGGTGGTGAGGGCAGTGAAATTGGATGGAGGGTGTCAAAAGGTACAGGCTTCCGGCGAGAAGAGAAACCAGTGCTGGGACAGAAGGCGTGGCACAAGGAGCCACAGCCAGCTTTGCTGCCGACACATCTGAAATGGTCAGTAGATCCTAAAAGTTCTTGTCATGAGCAGAAAAACCACGTTTCTCTACATGAGATAATGATGTTAACCGAACGTCGTGTGGCTATTTCAAAGCACGTGTGATCAGGCCCTTCCACTGACGCCCACTGCTGCCTACCAGCTGTGTCTCCGTTGCACAAAACACAGAGCCCATGAGCCTGCAAACTCCAGGTCTTTGCTCCAGGAAACAGGCCCTCATGCAACCAAATGAAACTTCTTGAAGCACCATCCTCAGACTTCAATCTTACAACTCATCATCTAAAAATTTTAAACAAAATGTCCCAAAGTTACTTGAAAACCAAACAGTGTCACTTGCATTTTCTTCTGTTTTTCCTCAAATATAAAATTCTGGCTTTAAGTGTTTCAATTATCTAAATGCAGCCCATGCAAATTTCTCATCTCAGCTTCACCAGCATCATGGGTAACCCAGAAGCTTCTGTTGACAGAACTGACAAAGCCATGGCTTCTGAGGCCCAGGCTGCCGTGCTGCAACTCTAGGTCCAAAGCGTAATCAAAACACACATTATAGGGGTACCTGGGGGGCTCAGTCGGTTAAGTGTCTGCCTTCAGCTCAGGTCATGATCCCAGGGTCCTGGGATCCAGCCCCATGTTGGGCTCCCTGCTCAGCAGGATGTCTGCTCCTCCCTCTCCCTCTGCCCCTCCCCCTGCTCAGTCTCTCTCTCTCTCTCACTCTCTCAAATAAATAAATAAATAAAATCTTTAAATAAAAAAACCCCACAAATTTTACCACAGCAAGAAAAACCACATCAAAGCTGAGTGGTGGTGAAGGAGCCACAGCATTTCAATGGTACCCGTGAAAAACAGAAAGGAACGCAGGGCCCCTGGAGACGACGGCCACAGCCCGGCGTTCTGGTTGGTTCCATTGATGCCACGTAACTACAAGCACGGGTCTAGTCCAGATGTGGTGTAATGTCAATGCTTAATAAAAGTAATTTAATGTGTGTACTTTTGAAAGGTATTTAAATTCATATGTCAGGGGAGAAAACTGAAAATCTTTGTTAGTCCAGGTATCCCCATGTTGTGTTAGGAAAACACTGTTCTAATTATGTGGTGACGGCGTTCAAGGCCGGTGTCACGGTTTATCTCACGAGGTGTGAGGTGTGCGGGCCAGCGTGTGACTTGGTGCGAGTGATTCGTGCGCGTGAATTAGGGAGCGCGCCCGTCCCCTTCGTTGCCTGTGCGCTGCACACACGGGTCCAGTTCCCCTGCCGAAGGGCCCGGCCCCGCACAGCACCAGCCGCAGGTACCCCGCAGCCTTCTTTCCAAGCCCGAGCGCCCCACGTGGGAGCAGACCCCGCCGAGGCTTCCGGTTACGGTGTAATCTAAAAAGCCTAATCATTCTTCACGCCGCTCTAAGTTAGAGAGCTCACGACAGTCTTATATTTAGACACTGAAGTTCTTGAGAAATGGGCAATCCTGGAGAAAACTGGTTGCATCGCGCCGTCCAGGCCTCTCATGGAACCGGCAGGTGCCAGCCCCTTGTACGGGACGGAGCCCCAGAGCAGGTGTCGCGGGAGGGCCGTGGAGGGACAGGCCCAGGAAGTGAAGGACGGGCTGGGCCCTCCATGCGGCCGGGCCTCCTGGTCCTGGGGGGACAGGACAGCAGGGAAGACAGGGAAGAGGCCACAGTGAAGGGACCAGGTGTTACTGAAGAGATGCCAAGTCAGGTGGGAGAGCGAAGTGCGAGAGAGAAACGCTCCGAACAGGAAAAATGAAAACATAAACTGAGAGACAGGGTCAAGATACTACCTACCGCATCTGATACAAGTTTCGCAGAATGGTGGAGAATGTTCCCGGATTGAAAGCAGACGTGGAGCAGCACCCCTGGTTCAGACAAAACCTCTTTCCAAGCCCACGCGTACATGGTGACAACAGGACAGCAGGCTAACGGGAAGCACAGAGGCACACGTGGGGCGGCTGCTGAGCAAGACGGTTCCAGGAGCTCGGCAAGAGCTGGCACAGCCAGCATGCCTCTGGGCAGCAGCGGAGGCCAGAACGGGACAGGCTAAGGAAAACAACTGCATCTAGAATGTCGTGTCACAGCTAACATTATCAAAGCAAGAAACCACAACAAGAGAAGAGAGCCACTTTCCAGCCGTGAAAGACGTCTCTGCTGCTACAGGAGCTCGTCCTCCGAGTGCTCAGCTTTAAAATGCCAGAGCAGGGAGGAATCTGTTTATACACAAAAGTGTGCCAGTCTCTACAGAACTGACTCCACAAAATGTAGATTGAACACTGACCTTGGAAACATGGGAGTCACAGATCTTGAGAAATAGCTTAAAATATTAAAAGTGATAAATTCTGGAGAACAGAAATCATGGTGGGGAGGGAACAAGTGGGGAACTGCTTGATTCAATTTTAACTTGAGTTCTTTTTGAATCTGAAAAACAAAAAATAAGCAAAATACTGGGACACCTGTCATATATAATGATAAAAAAAATCCACTGAGCTCTCCTAGCCACAGCAATTAGACAACAGGAAAAAATAAGAGGCATCCAAATTGAAGCCAAAGGAAGAAGTAAAACTCAGTATTGGCAGATGACATGATACTACATATACAAAACCTGTTTTGTATATGCAAGACTCCAACAAAAAAAATTGCTGGAACTAATAAAATGAATTCAGTTAAGTTGCAGGATACAAAATCAACATCTAGAAATCTGTTGCATTTCTATATACCAATAATGAAGCAGCAGAAAGAGAAATTAAGAAAATAGTCCTATTTACAATTGCACCAAAAATAATAAGATGCCTAGGAATAAACCTAACCAAAGAGGGGAAAGACTTTTACTCTGAAAACTATAAAACACTGATGAAAGAAAAAAAATGACACAAAGAAATGCAAAGACATTCTGTGCTCACAAATTAGAAGAACAAATACTGTTAAAATGTCTATACTACCCAAAGCAATCTATGGAATTAATGCAATCCCTATCAAATAATCCTAAAACTTGTATGGAACCAGAAAAGGCCTCAAACAGCCAAAGCAATCCTGGAAAAGAAAACCAAAGTTGGAAACATCACAGTTCTGGACTTCAAGCTGTATTACAAAGCTGTAATCATCAAGACAGTACAGTACTGGCACAAAAACACACAGATCAATGAAACAGGATAGAAAACCAGAAATGAACACTCAACTATATGGTCAACTAATCTTCAACAAAGCAGGAAAGAATATCCAACAGGAAAAAGATAGTCTCTTCAACAAGTGATGCTGGGAAAATTGAACAGCCACATGCAGAAGAATGGAACTGGACCATGTGCTTTCCCCATACACAAAAATAAACTCAAAATGGATTAAAGACCTAAATGTTAGACCCCAAACCATAAAAGTCCTTGTAGAAAGCACAGGCAATAATTTCTCTGAATCAGCCATAGCAATTTTTTTCTAGCTATGTCTCCTGAGGCAAGAGAAACA
Source organism: Vulpes lagopus (assembly GCF_018345385.1). Lineage (NCBI taxonomy): Eukaryota > Metazoa > Chordata > Mammalia > Carnivora > Canidae > Vulpes > Vulpes lagopus. Next base: position 13,914,495 of record NC_054831.1, on the reverse strand, counting down.
AAAGCAAAAATAAACTATCGGGACTACACCAAAATAAAAAGCTTCTGCACAGTGAAGGCAACAGTCAACAAAACTAAAAGGCAACCTACAGAATGGGAGAGGATATTTGCAAATAACAGATAAAGGGTTAGTATTCAACAATATGAAGAACTTCTACAAGTCAACACTCCAACAATCTGATTAAAAAATGGACAGAAGAGGGCAGCCTGGGTGGCTCAGTGGTTTGGTGCCGCCTTCAGCCCGGGGCGTGGTCCTGGGGTCCTGGGATCGAGTCCCGCATCGGGCTCCCTTCATGGAGCCTGCTTCTCCCTCTGCCCATGTCTCTGCCTCTCTGTGTCTCTCATAAATAAATAAATGGGGTCCTTAAAAAAATGGACAGAAGACGTGAATAAACATTTCTACATAGTCTGCTGGAGATTCCCTCTGGCCCTCCCGCCACATGCACAGGTGCTTGTTCTCTAAAATAAATAAATCTTTTTTTTTTTTTTAATGGGCAGAAGACATGAACAGACATTTTTACAAAGAAAATATACAGATGGCCAACAAACACGAGATGTTCCACATCACTCATCATCAGGGAAACCACAATGAGATACTACCTCACATCTGTGAGAATGGCTAAAATTAACAACACAGGAAACAACAGATGTGGGCAAGGATGTGGAGAAAGGGGAACCCTCTTACACCGTTGGTAGGAATGCAAGCTGGTGTAGCTACCACAGAAAATAATATGGAGGTTCCTCAAAAAGTTAAAAAGAGAGCTACCCTTTGACCCAGCAATTGCACTGCTGGGTATTTACCTAAAGGTTACAGAAACACTAATTCAAAGGGATACATGGGATGCCTGCGTGGCTCAGTCAGTTAAGCGCCTGCCTTTGGCTCAGGTCATGATCCCAGGGTCCTGGGATGGAGCTGCATATTGGGGCCCCTGCTCAGTGGGGCGTCTGCTTCTCTCTCTCTCCCTCTGCTCCTCCCCTGCTGCCGCTCATGCTCTCTCCTTCTCTCAAATAAATAAATATTTTAAAAATGTAAAAATCAGAAAGGATACATGCACCCCTATGTTTATTACAGCATTAGTTACAATAGCCAAGCTGTGGAAGCTGCACAAGTGTCCATGGACAGATGAATGGATAAAGAAGATGTGTTCTGTATACCCAAAGGAAGATTATCCTACAATAAAAAAGAATGAAATCTTGCCATTTATAACAACATGGATGGAGCTAAAGAGTATTATGTTAAGTAAAATAAGTCAGTCAGAGAAAGACAAATACCATATGATTTCATTCATATGTGGAGTATAAGAAACAAATGAGGAAAGGGGAAAAAAGAGAGAGGGGGGAGCAAAGCAAGAAACAGACTCTTAACTACAGAGAACACACTGATGGTTTCCAGAGGGGAGCAGAATGGGGGGATGCGGGAAACAGGGAGATTAAGCAGAGTGACTGTTGTGTGTGATGAGCACTGGCTGTTGTGTGGAAGTCTTGAGTCACTCTATTGTACACCCGAAATGGATATTATACTGCATGTTAAGTATGCTAGAATTAAAATTAAAACTTATACAAAATTCCAAAGACTTCAACTTAAAAAAAATAAAATAAAAAATAAATAAAATAAAATAAAATAAAATAAAATAAAACAGCCAAGTAGAAAAATGGGTAAAACAATGGGAAAAGCAAGAGTCTTCTGAATACAGAAAGTATCTTCTTGTTTACAGGAGACGACGGTGACCTGAGACAGGGACTAGGTCTCAGCCCAGCCATATCAGGTTATCTGTGCAAGTTTCATGTATCTGGTAGAGATAAAAACAAAGGCTCCTAAGAGACACCGTGTGGCCTTCAGAGCTCAAAGGCATCTTTGTTGTCTGCTGACCTTCTGGTCATTTAAACAGCTTTCCTATTCTGCCCTGGGCCCTGCCCCTCAGCTGCCAGAAGACGTTCTCCCTGCGATCTCCAATCTCCATAAAACACCCAGGGCCTAGGTTGCGAGCATGCACAGTGGGGCTCCTCACACTCCCTTTGACAGGCTGAGACGCTGCACTAGGGGCAACATGGTCCCTGTTTTCTTAGTTCTCTTTCTCTCATTTAACCTTGGGATACAGCAATGACGTGTTTACTGAGTCCTGAAGCCAGAAAAGTGTGTTTTACTGAGTCCTGAAGCCAGAAAAATGTGAGAGAAAACAGAGTCCCTAATATATATATTTACAAGTGAGCTGAGAGCTCTTCAGTAAGCTGAGGGCATCTAGTTTACGTCGTGCTCAGAGAAGTGCATCGGGGGCCCTGCAGAGAGTCCCAAACCAACCCACACACTGTGTTTAATACCCACATGCTGTCAGGAGGAAGAGGTCACCTCTTTAGCCACAGGTGACCTGTCAATCCCTTCAGTGTAGCCAGTCTACACTCTGAGCTAACCCACTTTGTATACTACCATTCACATTTTAGAACAATCAACATAAAGATCTTGGTACCGTTTAAGCTCTAACACACAAAAACTGGTGCTCGAAGACAGTGACAAGACAATCATTAAGACAAATGAACTTGTCTTCTGTGTTAATGCACATTTTGGAACCTAAATTTAGTAATAATTCATTCAGAGCTTTGAAGCAGCATTTTTAAATCACTTCCCATCCCTAGGAACTTCTCCCTTATGTCCTGTATAATACCCACTTCACTGACAGTGGTAATTACCTCCTGAGAGCAAGGAGAATCTGGAGAGTGCGGAAGAGGGGATTTTTATTTCCCACGTCTAATTGTTTAGCAAAGTGTTTCGTGGAAATGAAAATTAACCTTCTTAAATGAAGAGTAATAGTCAATTTATGTACAATATAAATCCTAACGTGATGTAACTGCGTATGCCAGACACAGGAACTAATGCACGTGGAGCGCCTGCCCACCGAGCAAATGGGCCCACAGCTGTAAAGTAGCCTGGCTGTGGCCTTCCCTGGAACAAATATTCTTTTGTTCAACAGGTGCTGAGAGCCACGAATTCAGCAAGGGCACAAGATGTTCTGCACAAACCCACGCACACCTGTTGCTGGGCACTCACTGGCCCAGGGTCCTTATGCCCGTCCTCCTATAAAGCCCAGGGGTGGAGGGCCTCTCAGGAGGAGGAACGCGGTTGTTCACAGCGACGAACGGTGCTATGGTCTGCAACTTCAGGTGTTGGGCCCCTGACCCCCATGGGGGTGGTGTTCAGATGTGGAGCCCTCGGGAGGCAGGAGTTCATGAGGGTGGAGCTGCCACCACGGGGCTGCTGCCCTAAGAATAGAGACGTACTGCCACGTGAGGACACAGCCACAGCAAGAGGTCTGCAGCCTGGAAGAGACCGTCGCCACAACCGGGAGACACGAATTTAACTGTGAGAATTAATTTCTGTGGTTTAAGCCACCCAGCCCTTGGTATTTTGTTACAGGAGGCAGAACAGACGAAAACAAAGATGCTTAAAACTTCTCTTCCGCTTGTAAGGAACTAGGAAAAGCAATACCAATGAAGAAAAGTGATCCATTATTTTGTCAACCAAAATCCAAAATATGGAGATTTCTTTTTACTAGAAATATTTCAGACAGATGGAATTTAACTGCTATGTTGCCTGAAACCAGTGGAAAAATCCCAACCACTTCCAATAAAATCTCTGAATTCCCCCTTGATCGCAGCAGTGAGAATATATAAAAGCAGATAAAACCCAACGTGATCAGATCATGAATACTTCAAGGAGGCTTAGGCTGAGAATAAAAGAAAAAAAAGATTATTCTCAAAGGCCAGACTTGTGCACAACAGCACACAAATCAAGAAACAAAGTGTAAACACCCTCCAACAAACAGCCCTCAAAGGCTTGGGCCTCACCAGGTGAGCCTGTAGCAGTGCTGGCAGCTTCGCCCAGAACGGGAAGCCGCGGCCAAGGTCCACACAAACCTAGCAGCCCGGACGGGTGGGTGCGGGCTCCTCTCTTCCTCCTGCCCTTCCCCTTCCGGGGCTCTTCTCCACTGTCGCGTGGGGCAGGGCAGAGGGATACTGCCAATATAAGAACCCAAGATTCCAGGAGTCCCCTGTGCTCAGCCTGGCACGTGGCACCCACGGACACATCTCACCGACGTCTACCTTCTACAGCAGGCAGGGCACTGGTTCTCCTTCCTCCCTGCCTCTGACAGTGCCACCCCTGCCGTTCTCTGCACATCCCTGGACTGCATGGAGTATTGTGGGCAGCACAGCACCCCCAGGCACCCTACCCACCACAGGCCTTCACCCCACTCCTGGAGGCAGTACAACTCTCAGAGCAGCAAGAGGGGCAGCGTGACCCACAGCAGCATCTAGATCTACTGAAGGAGGAATGCTCAGAAAAAGCAAAATGGTCAAACGAAATACTATCGTCCTTTTGCTCCCTGGGCTTTCTTATTTTCTTATCTATTATGTAGGTCAGTTTATGGATGCAAGTAAAAGGAGGGTCCATAATCCTGCCAAAACTTTTAAATTCTAGTCCCCCGTTCCACAGCTGGATGAGAAGCTAATCATATAATCATATAATCACTAATGATACTAAAATTTACATTTGCAATCGTACTACCAAAATAATAGTAAGAACCTAACTATACTAAATGTCAAATTAGAAGAATTCCAAATAGAATAAAGATGCCAAAAGAAACATGTGTGAAACTCAAACCAAAGCTGTAATTATGGTTTATAAATCACAGCAGTGTTCTACGTTACTGCTATAAAAATGAACTTAAAAGGTAGTTGCACACACAGGGAGAAGCAAACTGAGAGGACCCCAGGTATCTGCGCAGCTCACCAAGCACTAGGCTCCTAGGATAAGGGAACCACTAGGAGAGAAGCCTGCCATGGTCTCCACCTCCATCTCCAGAGCCCTGGCTCAGAGATTTCACCTGGGGGAGAAGCAGGACATAAGACAGAGCTATAAGCAGCAACAGCAGCAGCATTTGTAGCTATGGAAGAAAAAGACTCACTTCCCAAAGGGATTGACTTCATTTGCAACAGAGCACGGAGGAGAAATTTATACGTAAGGGTGCTCTCAAGAGCCAGGGAGGTTGATACAGGCTAGACTGACCTAGCTAGCTTGCCGAAAAGAACTAAGAATAAGCTCAGAAGGGGCCCCTTAGACTCAGAGCCATTATCAAATAGAAGCCTCAGAAATTATTTCCTCTAAGGAGCCAATGTGACTGGTTTGTAGAGAAATTCATACCCAGCATATTTTGAAAATAACAAGAGCAATCAGCTGGCAATTAGTGGAGTTTAACAGCCAGATGTTGTCAGAAAGAGAGGGAATGGTCCCTCCCCATCCCAGGTGATGTGGGCATGCCCACAGCTGGACTCCCTGAGACATTTAACACTGGGGGGGGGGGGCATGACACTCATCCCTAAACAATCCAGCTACTCCTCAAACAAAGAAGCAAAAATAGTAACAGTAACCAGAGTAGAAGGGAAGGATAGTAGCCAGAGTTGCTACCACATAGTATTTTAAATGTCCAGTATCTTCACAAAAATAGAACAATCCCAAAATCTGCATGGAACCACAAAAGACTCCAAATTGCCAAAGCAATCCTGACCTGAGCAAACATCAACAAGCAGGACTATATCAAGTTAAAAAGCTTCTGCACAGCAAAGGGAACTAACAGCAAAATGGAAAGGCAGCTTCCCAAATGGGAGAAAATGTTTGCAGATCTGCTACCTGATAAAGGGCAATATCTAAAAGATATGAAAGAACTCATACAACCCAACAGCCACAAATCAAACAATCCAAATAAAAAATGGGCAGAGGATCTGAATAGACATTTCTCCAAAGAGGACATCCAGACGGCCCACAGACCCATGAAAAGATGCTCCACATCACTCATCAGGGAAATGCAAATCAAAACCACCATGAGATCCCACCTCACACTTGTTCAAGGCTGATATCCAAAAGATAAGAGATCACAAGTGATGGGGAGGATGCGGAGGAAAAGGAACCCTCATGCACTGCTGGTGTGAATGCAAGCTGGTGCAGTGGGAAAACAGTATGAAGGGTCCTCAGAAAGTTATAGAGCTGCCATATGATCCAGTAATTCCACTTCTGGGTATTTATACAAAGGAAATGAAAAAAATGCAACTTTTGTAGTATCTCCTGTATCTGTACCCCCATGTTCGCTGCAGCATTATTCACAGCACCTGAGACATGGAAACAACATGTGTCCAACAGAAGATTAATGGTAAAACGAGGTGTGTCTGTGTGTGTAAATAATGGAGTATTACTTAGCCATAAATCCCTCTGCTCCTCCCCTGCTGCCGCTCATGCTCTCTCCTTCTCTCAAATAAATAAATATTTTAAAAATGTAAAAATCAGAAAGGATACATGCACCCCTATGTTTATTACAGCATTAGTTACAATAGCCAAGCTGTGGAAGCTGCACAAGTGTCCATGGACAGATGAATGGATAAAGAAGATGTGTTCTGTATACCCAAAGGAAGATTATCCTACAATAAAAAAGAATGAAATCTTGCCATTTATAACAACATGGATGGAGCTAAAGAGTATTATGTTAAGTAAAATAAGTCAGTCAGAGAAAGACAAATACCATATGATTTCATTCATATGTGGAGTATAAGAAACAAATGAGGAAAGGGGAAAAAAGAGAGAGGGGGGAGCAAAGCAAGAAACAGACTCTTAACTACAGAGAACACACTGATGGTTTCCAGAGGGGAGCAGAATGGGGGGATGCGGGAAACAGGGAGATTAAGCAGAGTGACTGTTGTGTGTGATGAGCACTGGCTGTTGTGTGGAAGTCTTGAGTCACTCTATTGTACACCCGAAATGGATATTATACTGCATGTTAAGTATGCTAGAATTAAAATTAAAACTTATACAAAATTCCAAAGACTTCAACTTAAAAAAAATAAAATAAAAAATAATAAAATAAAATAAAATAAAATAAAATAAAACAGCCAAGTAGAAAAATGGGTAAAACAATGGGAAAAGCAAGAGTCTTCTGAATACAGAAAGTATCTTCTTGTTTACAGGAGACGACGGTGACCTGAGACAGGGACTAGGTCTCAGCCCAGCCATATCAGGTTATCTGTGCAAGTTTCATGTATCTGGTAGAGATAAAAACAAAGGCTCCTAAGAGACACCGTGTGGCCTTCAGAGCTCAAAGGCATCTTTGTTGTCTGCTGACCTTCTGGTCATTTAAACAGCTTTCCTATTCTGCCCTGGGCCCTGCCCCTCAGCTGCCAGAAGACGTTCTCCCTGCGATCTCCAATCTCCATAAAACACCCAGGGCCTAGGTTGCGAGCATGCACAGTGGGGCTCCTCACACTCCCTTTGACAGGCTGAGACGCTGCACTAGGGGCAACATGGTCCCTGTTTTCTTAGTTCTCTTTCTCTCATTTAACCTTGGGATACAGCAATGACGTGTTTACTGAGTCCTGAAGCCAGAAAAGTGTGTTTTACTGAGTCCTGAAGCCAGAAAAATGTGAGAGAAAACAGAGTCCCTAATATATATATTTACAAGTGAGCTGAGAGCTCTTCAGTAAGCTGAGGGCATCTAGTTTACGTTGTGCTCAGAGAAGTGCATCGGGGGCCCTGCAGAGAGTCCCAAACCAACCCACACACTGTGTTTAATACCCACATGCTGTCAGGAGGAAGAGGTCACCTCTTTAGCCACAGGTGACCTGTCAATCCCTTCAGTGTAGCCAGTCTACACTCTGAGCTAACCCACTTTGTATACTACCATTCACATTTTAGAACAATCAACATAAAGATCTTGGTACCGTTTAAGCTCTAACACACAAAAACTGGTGCTCAAAGACAGTGACAAGACAATCATTAAGACAAATGAACTTGTCTTCTGTGTTAATGCACATTTTGGAACCTAAATTTAGTAATAATTCATTCAGAGCTTTGAAGCAGCATTTTTAAATCACTTCCCATCCCTAGGAACTTCTCCCTTATGTCCTGTATAATACCTACTTCACTGACAGTGGTAATTACCTCCTGAGAGCAAGGAGAATCTGGAGAGTGCGGAAGAGGGGATTTTTATTTCCCACGTCTAATTGTTTAGCAAAGTGTTTCGTGGAAATGAAAATTAACCTTCTTAAATGAAGAGTAATAGTCAATTTATGTACAATATAAATCCTAACGTGATGTAACTGCATATGCCAGACACAGGAACTAATGCACGTGGAGCGCCTGCCCACCGAGCAAATGGGCCCACAGCTGTAAAGTAGCCTGGCTGTGGCCTTCCCTGGAACAAATATTCTTTTGTTCAACAGGTGCTGAGAGCCACGAATTCAGCAAGGGCACAAGATGTTCTGCACAAACCCACGCACACCTGTTGCTGGGCACTCACTGGCCCAGGGTCCTTATGCCCGTCCTCCTATAAAGCCCAGGGGTGGAGGGCCTCTCAGGAGGAGGAACGCGGTTGTTCACAGCGACGAACGGTGCTATGGTCTGCAACTTCAGGTGTTGGGCCCCTGACCCCCATGGGGGTGGTGTTCAGATGTGGAGCCCTCGGGAGGCAGGAGTTCATGAGGGTGGAGCTGCCACCACGGGGCTGCTGCCCTAAGAATAGAGACGTACTGCCACGTGAGGACACAGCCACAGCAAGAGGTCTGCAGCCTGGAAGAGACCGTCGCCACAACCGGGAGACACGAATTTAACTGTGAGAATTAATTTCTGTGGTTTAAGCCACCCAGCCCTTGGTATTTTGTTACAGGAGGCAGAACAGACGAAAACAAAGATGCTTAAAACTTCTCTTCCGCTTGTAAGGAACTAGGAAAAGCAATCCCAATGAAGAAAAGTGATCCATTATTTTGTCAACCAAAATCCAAAATATGGAGATTTCTTTTTACTAGAAATATTTCAGACAGATGGAATTTAACTGCTATGTTGCCTGAAACCAGTGGAAAAATCCCAACCACTTCCAATAAAATCTCTGAATTCCCCCTTGATCGCAGCAGTGAGAATATATAAAAGCAGATAAAACCCAACGTGATCAGATCATGAACACTTCAAGGAGGCTTAGGCTGAGAATAAAAGAAAAAAAAGATTATTCTCAAAGGCCAGACTTGTGCACAACAGCACACAAATCAAGAAACAAAGTGTAAACACCCTCCAACAAACAGCCCTCAAAGGCTTGGGCCTCACCAGGTGAGCCTGTAGCAGTGCTGGCAGCTTCGCCCAGAACGGGAAGCCGCGGCCAAGGTCCACACAAACCTAGCAGCCCGGACGGGTGGGTGCGGGCTCCTCTCTTCCTCCTGCCCTTCCCCTTCCGGGGCTCTTCTCCACTGTCGCGTGGGGCAGGGCAGAGGGATACTGCCAATATAAGAACCCAAGATTCCAGGAGTCCCCTGTGCTCAGCCTGGCACGTGGCACCCACGGACACATCTCACCGACGTCTACCTTCTACAGCAGGCAGGGCACTGGTTCTCCTTCCTCCCTGCCTCTGACAGTGCCACCCCTGCCGTTCTCTGCACATCCCTGAACTGCATGGAGTATTGTGGGCAGCACAGCACCCCCAGGCACCCTACCCACCACAGGCCTTCACCCCACTCCTGGAGGCAGTACAACTCTCAGAGCAGCAAGAGGGGCAGCGTGACCCACAGCAGCATCTAGATCTACTGAAGGAGGAACGCTCAGAAAAAGCAAAATGGTCAAACGAAATACTATCGTCCTTTTGCTCCCTGGGCTTTCTTATTTTCTTATCTATTATGTAGGTCAGTTTATGGATGCAAGTAAAAGGAGGGTCCATAATCCTGCCAAAACTTTTAAATTCTAGTCCCCCGTTCCACAGCTGGATGAGAAGCTAATCATATAATCATATAATCACTAATGATACTAAAATTTACATTTGCAATCGTACTACCAAAATAATAGTAAGAACCTAACTATACTAAATGTCAAATTAGAAGAATTCCAAATAGAATAAAGATGCCAAAAGAAACATGTGTGAAACTCAAACCAAAGCTGTAATTATGGTTTATAAATCACAGCAGTGTTCTACGTTACTGCTATAAAAATGAACTTAAAAGGTAGTTGCACACACAGGGAGAAGCAAACTGAGAGGACCCCAGGTATCTGCGCAGCTCACCAAGCACTAGGCTCCTAGGATAAGGGAACCACTAGGAGAGAAGTCTGCCATGGTCTCCACCTCCATCTCCAGAGCCCTGGCTCAGAGATTTCACCTGGGGGAGAAGCAGGACATAAGACAGAGCTATAAGCAGCAACAGCAGCAGCATTTGTAGCTATGGAAGAAAAAGACTCACTTCCCAAAGGGATTGACTTCATTTGCAACAGAGCACGGAGGAGAAATTTATACGTAAGGGTGCTCTCAAGAGCCAGGGAGGTTGATACAGGCTAGACTGACCTAGCTAGCTTGCCGAAAAGAACTAAGAATAAGCTCAGAAGGGGCCCCTTAGACTCAGAGCCATTATCAAATAGAAGCCTCAGAAATTATTTCCTCTAAGGAGCCAATGTGACTGGTTTGTAGAGAAATTCATACCCAGCATATTTTGAAAATAACAAGAGCAATCAGCTGGCAATTAGTGGAGTTTAACAGCCAGATGTTGTCAGAAAGAGAGGGAATGGTCCCTCCCCATCCCAGGTGATGTGGGCATGCCCACAGCTGGACTCCCTGAGACATTTAACACTGGGGGGGGGGGGCATGACACTCATCCCTAAACAATCCAGCTACTCCTCAAACAAAGAAGCAAAAATAGTAACAGTAACCAGAGTAGAAGGGAAGGATAGTAGCCAGAGTTGCTACCACATAGTATTTTAAATGTCCAGTATCTTCACAAAAATAGAACAATCCCAAAATCTGCATGGAACCACAAAAGACTCCAAATTGCCAAAGCAATCCTGACCTGAGCAAACATCAACAAGCAGGACTATATCAAGTTAAAAAGCTTCTGCACAGCAAAGGGAACTAACAGCAAAATGGAAAGGCAGCTTCCCAAATGGGAGAAAATGTTTGCAGATCTGCTACCTGATAAAGGGCAATATCTAAAAGATATGAAAGAACTCATACAACCCAACAGCCACAAATCAAACAATCCAAATAAAAAATGGGCAGAGGATCTGAATAGACATTTCTCCAAAGAGGACATCCAGACGGCCCACAGACACATGAAAAGATGCTCCACATCACTCATCAGGGAAATGCAAATCAAAACCACCATGAGATCCCACCTCACACTTGTTCAAGGCTGATATCCAAAAGATAAGAGATCACAAGTGATGGGGAGGATGCGGAGGAAAAGGAACCCTCATGCACTGCTGGTGTGAATGCAAGCTGGTGCAGTGGGAAAACAGTATGAAGGGTCCTCAGAAAGTTATAGAGCTGCCATATGATCCAGTAATTCCACTTCTGGGTATTTATACAAAGGAAATGAAAAAAATGCAACTTTTGTAGTATCTCCTGTATCTGTACCCCCATGTTCGCTGCAGCATTATTCACAGCACCTGAGACATGGAAACAACATGTGTCCAACAGAAGATTAATGGTAAAACGAGGTGTGTCTGTGTGTGTAAATAATGGAGTATTACTTAGCCATAAAATAGGAAATCTTGTCGTTTACAACAACATGGATGCACCCTGATGGCATTATGCTGAGTGAAAGTGAAATAAGTCAGATAGAAAGACAAACATCTTAGGATCTCCCTTGTATGTGTAATCTTAACAAACACACATACAACAAGCTCCTAGATACAGAGACTAGATGGGTGACTGCCAGGGCTGGGGATGGGGGTGCAAAATGAATGAAGGTGGTCAAAAGATAGACAGGAAAATGTTCAGCTATAAAATAAGTCATGGAGATGTAACGTACAGCACAGTGACAGTAGTTAATAATACTGTTTGGGGATCCCTGGGTGGCGCAGCAGTTTGGCGCCTGCCTTTGGCCCAGGGTGCGATCCTGGAGACCCTGGATTGAATCCCACATCAGGCTCCCGGTGCATGGAGCCTGCTTCTCCCTCTGCCTATGTCTCTATCTCTCTCTCTCTCTCTCTCTCTCTCTCTCTGTGTGACTATCATAGATAAATAAAAATTAAAAAAAAATAATACTGTTTGTTGTATATTCTTTGGTTCTCACCACAAGAAGAAAGCATTTTGTAACTGTGTATATATTGTAGTGATCATTTTGCAATATATACAGATGTCAAATCACACTGTACACCTGAAACCAATATATTATGTTAATTATTCCTCAGTTTTAAAAGATAAAATACAATATCTATTTTCCAACAAAAAATTTTGAAGCAGCCAAAAAAAAAAAAAAAGCATATATGACCCATAAACCAGAAGAAAAGTAGACAACACAAAATGCCTATGAGAGACCCTGATGTTGGATTTAACAACAACAACACAACAAAATAGCCATTATAAATATGTTATAATAGCACTAAAGGAAAACACCACAAGAAGAAAATAAAGGTCTGATGGCAGCATTGCACCACATACAAAACACCACTGAAGAGGCAGACATATCAAAAAGAACCAGATGGAAATTCTGACGTTGAGAAGTTTAATGAATGAAATAAAAATGTACTGGAGGGTCTCAGCAGTAGGTCTCAATTTGGAAAATGAAGAATTATCTATCTTGAGGATGGATCATAATAGATTATGCAAGTCCAAAACCAGAGAGAACAAGAATGAAGAGAAATAAAGAGCCTAAGAGAAATGTGTGATACTAACACATACAGAACAGAAACCTCAGGCAGGAGAAAGAAATTAGTAAGGAGATTCCAAAGAAACAATACAAAATTTCCCAAATTCACCAAACACCAAAAATCTATACATCCAGGAAGCTTAACAAACTACACTAGGATGAACACAGAGATCCACAAACACAACACATAGTAAAACAAAGTCGGAGTGTTCTGTTTCACCACCAGCTGGTTCACCATAATACAGTTCAGGGTTCGTCTCAGACTCCACAGTGAAGGCTCAGTCCTTTTCAGGACTGACCTGACTTCAGGCATCCAGGGCCAGGGATACTTCTGACCCAACAGGGATAAATTCAGGGGTTCTCACAATGCCTTCAGGTTCAATAACTGAAAGAAAAACTCACAGAAGGAAGGAGATCACTACACTTTAAGACTACAGCTGTATAAGACAAACAACTGGGCAATACCATTGCCAGTGAGGTGACGAGACACAGAGGAGGAGGCCCGGGAGGCAATGCTGAGCCTCCTGGGCCTCCTCTAAGGAGTCAGGGCCAGCTCATCACTCCCCAGGAGTCATCAGGGTGCTCAACGTTCTTATCGGAGTTTTATCACATGGGCATAAAAATTAAATCAGTAGCTAGAAGTCAGAACTCAATCTCCAGCCTCTAATCACAAACTTGCCCTTTCTGATAACTAACTCTCATCTTCAGTCACTTTATTAGCATAACAAAAACTCCTAACATTGAGGAAATCCCAAGGATTATACAACCTCCATGCTAGGAATCAGAGGCAAAGACCAGATATATTTTTTTTATTACCCCACACAAAGACAGGAGAAAATCTTGAAAACGCAAGGAAGAAGTGATTAGTCACTTACCAAGGAAACTCTAGTAAGATGACCTCTTAGAAAAAACAATGGAGGCCTTAAGCAGGATAATATATTCAAAGAGTTCCACAAAAAACTGTCAAATAAAAATCTTCTACCCAACAAAGCTATCTTTCAAAAAGAAAGATGAAATAAACCAAACAAGTTTGAAAGACTGTGTTGCCTTACAAGAAACAGTAAAGGAAGTCCTTCGAGCTGAAAGCAAATAACACGTACAGTAAGCAAATCCACATGAAAAAACAGAGCACTGGGGCAGCCCTGGTGGCGCAGCAGTTTGGTGCCGCCTGCAGCCTGGGGTGTGATCCTGGAGACCTGGGATCAAGTCCCACGTTGGGCTCCCTGCATGGAGCCTGCTTCCCCCTCTCCCTGTGTCTCTGCCTCTCTCTCTCTCCCTGAGTCTATGAATAAATAAATAAAATCTTAAAAAAAAAACAACAACAGAGCACTGGTAGGGTAATTATTTAATTATACATAAAACACAGCATAAGTGCCTGTTTTTCTTTCTTCTCACAACTATCATAAAAAAGAATGCATACAATATGTATACAACATAATGTTGGGCCTATAACATACACAGACATAATGCATGTATCATTATTTGCCAATAATAGCATTAATGAGGTTGGTGGGAGAAAAACCACATTGGAGATACAGATAAAAAGAAAACTACAGAGAGTGAATAAGAAGAAATAAAAATGTTCCATGAGAAAATATACACAATGGAATTAGAGAAGCGAAATAGACATGAGACACAGAAAACAAACTGTAAAATGGCAGATGTCAACCGGATATAGCAACAATACTATTACATGTAAATGCATTCAAAAGAATTATGGATCATGGCTCAGTAGGAATTATCCCAGGAATGTAAGGTTGGTTCAACATATGAAAATCAATATAATAAAATCATTACCAAAAAATAAAAAACAAAAATTATATAATTATCTCAATAGATAAGAAAAAGCATCTGATAAAATCCAACACCCTTTCATGATAAAAACATTCAACACACTAGCAAGAGAGGAGAACGTTCCCCTGGTAGAGTGTTATAAATTATTTCTACTTTTTTCCTTATATATGTGTGTAAACATTTTATATAAACCCTATCTTGAGCACATGTAACTTTCCTAACCAGGAATTATTTAAGTGTTTTTAAGACACACTTTTATGTATGGTCATTAGTGCAAAGTCTGTTGTTCTGACCTACTATCTCATGTTATTTAAACATATAAATTGAAAGTAGTCCATTCAAGTTTCAAGTACAATTTGCATATTGAGTTATGATAAAACTGTCACTGTAGGCTCTAAGTATGGTAGCAATAAGTTTTAAGTGTTTGGTTTATGTTTTGTGCTATTTTTTTAAAATCAATGATTTTTTTTTAAAAGATTTTATGTATTTATTCATGAGAGACACAGAGAGTGTGAGAGGCAGAGACACAAGCAGAGGGAGAAGCAGGCTCCATGCAGGGAGCCCAATGTGGGGCTCGATCCCGGGACTCCAGGATCACGCCCTGGGCTGGAGGTGGCACTAAACCACTAAGCCACCCAGGCGTCCCAATGATTTTTTTTTTTTAAAGAACTTCCTCAGTTTGACAATAGTCATCTAAGAAAATCCCATAGCTAATATCATACTAAATGGTTAAATACTGAAAGCTTCTTCCCTGAAATCAAGAACGAGACAAGTATTCCAATCTCACTAGTTCTAAGAAGGAGCCAGCCCAGCAACTGGAAAAAATACAATAAAAAGCAATCATACTTGAAAGGAAAAGGTACAACTATCTGTATTTTAATAACATCATCTTTTACATGGAAAATCTTAAGGAATCCACCAAAGATATATTAGAACTATAATAAATAAGTTCAACAAGTTGAGAGAATACATGGTCAATATACAAAAATCATTTGTGTTCCTATACACCAGCAATGATCAATCAAAAAAGAAATAAAAAAACTTCATTGACAAACACATTAAATGGAATATTTATAAAAGTTGAAAATTTCTTCCTGAAAACTACAAAATATTATTGAAATAAAGTTTTAAAAGATTTGAATAAACAGAAATTCATATCATGTTTAGAAGATATAACACTGTCAGGATAGCAATGTCCCCAAACTGATCTATAGGTTCAAATCACCCCTTATCACAATCCTATCTGACTCCTTTGTAGAAAATGATAAAGCGATTCTAAAATTTGTATGGAATCACAAGAGATTCCAATAGACAAAATAATCTTTTAAAAAAAAGTAGGACTCAACTCACACACAAAAAAAACTTACTACGAAAAGCACATATAAATGCCAGAGGGAAAAGGGGATGGGCAGAATGAGTGAAGGGGAGTGGGAGGTGCAGGCTTTTAGGGATGGGATGAAAAAGTCCCGGGGATGAAAGGCACAGCAGAGGGAATACAGTCTATGCTGTTGTAATAGTGCTGTATTGTGACAGAGGGTAGACACACTTGTGAGCACACTTGAATCACAATGCTGTACACCTGAAATGAATGTAACAATTTGTGTCAACTACACTAAAAAATTTATTTTAAAAAAAGAACTTACTGCAAAGCAATGGCAATCAAGACAAGTGTGGGACTGGCACATGAATAAATAAATAGATGAATGGAAGAGAATTAGAATCCAGAAACAAACCCATATAATATATCTAAGTCCAACTGATTTCCTTGAAGGGGGTGAAGACAATCAAATAGGAAAAGAACAGTCTTTTCAACAAACAATGCTGGGACTGCTAGAGCCACATGCAAAAGAATGAAACTGGACCCTTACCTCACACCACATATACATATTAACTCAAAATGGATCAAAGGTCTTATGTAAGAGCTAAAATTATAAGACACTTAAAAGGAAACATAGGGGGCAAACCTTTAAGACATTGGATTTGGAAAAGGATTCCTAGATAATATACGAAAGCCAGGAGCAACAAAAGAAAAACAGATAACCTGGAGTTCATCATAATTTTTAAAAATTGTGCCTCTAAGGACACCATCAAGAAAGTGAGGACAACCACAAAATGGGAGAAAATATTGGCAAATCATACTATCAGATAAGGAACTCAAATCTAGAACATATGAAGAACTTTAAAATTCAATAATGAAAAGAAAACCCAATTTTTAAAAATGAGCAAAGCACCAAAATAACCACCTGTCCAGAAAGTTGTACAGAGGCAACAAGTACATGAAATGATACTCAATACATCAGGAAAATACAAATCAAAACCAGAATGACGTGCTACTTTGAAGCCACAAGGATGAGAAATCAGACCCTCATTCATTGCTGGTGGGCGTGTGGCACCCATAGATAACAGTCCGGCAGGTTCTTATGACTAAACACAGAGCTACCGTATGACCCAGCTTTGTTCACCAAGCTGCTATAAAAGAATACTAGAGATAGGTGGCTTATAAATAACAGGCATGTGTTCTCTAAGTTTTGGAGTCTCGAAGTCCAAGATCAAGGTAGCAATGGGTTCTGTGTCTGCTGAGGGCTCACTGATGGTGGTCTTAGAACTGTGTCCTCACATGTCAGAAAGAGGCAAGGGAGCTCTTTAGGGTCTCTTCTATAAAGGCACTTAAGCCCATGCAGGAGGGTTCTTATAACCTACCTATGTCCCAAAGGACTCAGCTCCTTACACCATGGCACTGGGGATTAGGATTCAACATACGAATCTAGGGGAGGGGGCAGATGCAAATATCCACTCTCAACGGCACCCAGCAACTGCACTCCTAGATACACACCCACCAAAAATAAAAACATAGGTCCACACAAAATCTTTTACACAAATGTTTACATCATATTATTCAAAATAGCCACAAGTGGAAGCAGCTCAAATATTTGTGGTAGATTGATAGAACAGAATATTATTTAGTGATAAAAAAGAACGAAGTATTGATAAATGCACAATATGATTGAATCTTTAAAAAATTAAGTTAAGTGAAATAGGTCAGGAAAAAAGCCCAGAAAATAGACTAAAATCTTTGTGATACAAAATTAGATTAATGGTTGCTTAGAGCTGCATGGGGAGGGGAAATAGACTGCATAGCTTCAGGATGGGGTTTCTTTTTGAGGTCACAAAAATTCTGTCCTAAAACTGACAGATTGTACACATCTACGAATATATCAAACCATTAGTTGTACACTTTAAGTGGATGAATTGAATACTATGTGAATGATATTTCAAGAAAGCTGTTTAAAAGGGAAAAAAGAGACAGTTCTATTTGCAAAATGCTGTGAGAGGCCGATATCAAACTCAGGTCCAGAGAGATCTCACCTCTACGACCAGCAGTCAAATTCTAGGAGCAGAATGCGTGAAATATCTGCTCATAGCTCAAAAGCAGACTCCTAAGAGCAATCTTACAACAGCAAATAGTTCATAATCATATCACGTATGTATTACTCATTTTAATCATGTATTAATGCCTGAGCAAGAGTGTCAATTACCATTACTGTTATATATGTTCCCATCATGGTCACCAGCACATATAGTGCCTACAAAGCTTCCACACAATCAACATGAAACACTATTTGTTCTAAATACGAGATTTAATACAGAGAACTAGCTGCATACAAAATACTGCAAGAGTGACGGAGAAACGGGAGGC
Source organism: Vulpes lagopus (assembly GCF_018345385.1). NCBI lineage: Eukaryota > Metazoa > Chordata > Mammalia > Carnivora > Canidae > Vulpes > Vulpes lagopus. The sequence goes on along the minus strand of NC_054831.1, from coordinate 13,896,354 downwards.
CCCTAAGGCCTCTTTGGATCCCATACACACTCCCATGACACACGAGGAGCAGGAGGCCCCCAGGGCCTCTCTGGATCCCACACACATTCCCATGACACATGAGGAGCGAGAGGCCCCCAGGTCCTCTCTGGATCCCACACACATTCCCATGACACACGAGGAGTGAGAGGCCACCAAGGCCTCTCTGGATCCCACACACTCCCATGACACACTAGGAGCGGGAAGGCCCCCAAGGCCTCTCTGGATCCCACACACACTCCCATGACATACTAGGAGCGGAAAGGCCCCCAGGGCCTCTCTGGATCCCACATGCACTCTCCCATGACACACCAGGGGTGGGAGGCCCCCCAAGGCCGCTCTGGATCCCACACGCACTCTCCCATGACACACCAGGGGCGGGAGGCCCCCCAAGGCCACTCTGGATCCCATACACACTCTCCCATGACACACGAGGGGTGGGAGGCCCCCCAAGGCTGCTCTGGATCCCACATACATGCCCATGACACACCAGGAGCAGGAGGGCTATGTAGATCACATAAAACTACCACACTGGGGAGCTAGAGGTTGCCATACTCATTGTTGCTCTAGATCAACCTTCTCTGTCCCAATCCAGAGATCAAGACGCCTCTGACAAATGTGTTGACTCCAGGAAAACAGTACGTTAGCCCAAATGTGTGGACATATGAAGAATCCCACTTACCTACAAAGCCACACCATGACTGATGGAATATATCAGTAAAATGGACCCTTAAGCCCTTTCTCCTCCCCTCCCCAATCAACTCCATTCCTTATTCAGCACTCTCCTTGGAGCACCAAGGGTAGGGAGACTGGTAGGCCCCAAAGAGCAGGGGAAGCGTGTTACCTGAGAGCACAGGCTCAGGGAGCCAGACATCGTGGCCCCCCCGCAGCCTGCTCCCACCCTCCCCTTTGTAGCTGACACCAGGGGGCAGGACAGAGTTCATTCCTAAGGGGGAAGAGTGACCTGAAAATGAAGTTTGTCGTTTTGTAAAATGAAAGGACTGAAACTTGATGGAATTTACCCAGAAACAAAAATCTAGAAAAGGGAGAAGTTTACAATTCAGAATTTATTATGTTTTAGCTAATAGGTCTGAGTAAAGACACCATCAATCCTGGGAATGCAGGTCAGGCTTCAGGGCCAAAATTAGCCGCTTGGAAGCATGGTGGGACCTGTCCTCGGCCTGAAGTTCAGGAGCCCAAGGGCAGTGACCTCTGACCAGTGACACACTGCTCCCTCCCCAATTCATCCTCACTCTAAGCATTTTCTCTGACATACACTTTCTAGGGTTTTTAAATACTCACTAACCAATCCCTGGGACAGTAAAAAACAAAAACAAAACCTGTATCTGTAATACTATGAAATCTCTCTCTGAATTGAACTACTAGTGTCACTATTATCAAGGCAGCATATATATTAGCATGTTTAAAGTCCTATCCAAGTAAGTGACATTCTAGCCAGCATAGCCCAGAGTAGTCAGAAGGAACATGTAACAGCCCTCTAGCATTATTTACTCAGTATTATTCTCTAAGTTCTAATCAGTACAAGGCATAAAGCAGAAATGTGTTAAAACTACTGGAAGCGGAATTACAATTATTATTATTGAGACTATATAATGAAAAAATGGAAAAGCATCAAGTGAAGAACCATTAGACCTAAGGAAATGGCTAAATAGAAAAAGTAGCTTTATTACAATTAAAGACAACAGGAAAAAAGCCACTCAAAAAAACATTAAAAAATATTTTTAAAAAGTTGCATATACTCTTAACCAATTATATTAAAAAGAAGACTTGAGTAAATGATGATGATAAAATCACCTTTGGAAATGGCAGATGACAGTGAAAAACATTATTTCTTCCTACACTACTCTGCCGGCCTGGTAGGGTGACTTTGCGGTGGAATGGAGGACGAGATCTGTGGTGGCCCCAGGTCACACAGGCCTCAGAAGACCCAGATCCAGGCCATTGCGCTCCCCCAGGTCTCCTGAGACACAGTCAGCTACTGCCAACACCGGCACCGCGCCATGGCCCCCAGGAGGGCAGGACACAAGAACAAAGATAAAATTCAGGAGAAGGAGAGGAAAATCCACAGACTGAAAGAAAATACTCACAAAAGACATACCTGACAAAGGACTATTGTCCAAAACATACAAAGAACTCTTAAAAGTAAACAAGAAAAAAAATGAAAACCCAATTTAAAAATGGGCAAAAGACTTGAACAAGCATCTCATCAAAGAAGATATACAGAGCAAAACTAAAAAGGTAAATTCCTATTTCTCATACAAAAACAAGACTGGTTCCCACTTCTGTGTGCGAACAGAAGTAATAAAGAAGGCAGCGCTAACTGGCATCCAGTCTTAGCGGGGCCGGTGTGCTCATCAACAGTAGAGGACACATGGCACATTTATTTCAATGAAAATATTACACACTAACTATGGATCTACAGACGGTGGATAAGCATAAGGTGGCCAATATCGTATGTCGGGACGCCTGGGAGGCTCAGCAGTTGGGTGCCTGCCTTCGGCTCTGGTTGTGATCCTGGGATCCGGGATCGAGTCCCACATCGGGCTCCCTGTGAGGAGCCTGCTTTTCCCTCTGCCTGTATCTCTGCCTCTCTCAGTCTGTGTCTCTCATGAATAAATAAATAAATCTTAAAAAAAAATATCCTATTTTTGTCATCAGGGAACTGTAAATTACAATGACATACCACTATACAACAGTTAGACCCGTCAAAACGGAGAACATTTCCAAACACCAAGCGCAGGTGGAGATGTGCACCAACAGCTCGCGCTCACTGCTGGTGGGAATGCAGAATGGTACAGTCGCTTTGGAAGACAGTGTAGCGGCTTCTTACAAAACTAAACAGACTCTCACCCTACAATCCAGCAGCTGCACTCCTTAATATTTACCCAAACAAGTCAAAAGATTATCTCCACTCAAAAACCTGCACATGAGTGTTTATAACAGCTTCATTCATAATTTCTAAAACTTGGAAGCAAATCAAGATGCCCTTCAGTTGCTGAGCTGATAAATAAACTGTGGTCTATCCAGACACTAAAAAGAAAGGAGCCTTCAAGCCATGAAAAGATATGGAGGAGTGTCAATCTGACACTAAGTGAAAGAAATCAATCTGAAAAACGACACACAGCAGGCATGATTCCAACTAGACGGCATTCTGGAAAAGGTAACACTACAGAGGCAGTTGGATGAATGGTTCCCAGAGGCTAGGGATAGGAGAGAAACAGGCAGAGCATAGAGGGTTTAGGGCAGTGAGTCTACTTTATATGGTACCACAGTGGTGGACACACATCATCACACACACATCCAAACCCACAGAGCGTGCACTGCCAGGAGTGACCCTGATGTAGATCGTGGGCTCTGGGTGATGACGACACGTCCACACAGGTTCATCGGATCAGTGGGGATGGTGATGGTGGGGAGGCTGGCAGGGTGCAGCCTGTTGGAAATGCCTGCACCTTCCCCTCAGTTCTGTTCTGAATCTAAAACTGCAACCCCCCCCCCCCATAAATAAAGCCTATTAAAGACAAAAAAGAGAATAGAAACCCGGCTCAATGACACACCAGTTAAAAAGTGAAAAGGACAGACATTTTCAAGTCTAATAGGTACCTCGGAGCCCCAGTTAGTAAACGCAGGAAGAGGCCAAGAACACACAGAACTCCAGAGAACAGGCCCCAACATATAGTGATTTCAGTACACAGTGAAGTGGCATCAAAAAGAGGATAAAATAATAATTTTTTAATGGATTTAAAATAACTGGTAATCTATTTTGAGGGGGAAAAAGTTAAATCCTTATTTATACAGTGGACAGCAAAATAAATACCACCCCGATGAAAGAGTTATTCCTTTTAAATGAAGCCATAAAGGAACTAAAAGAATTTGATCTCAGGGAAGGAAATGCCTTTCTAGGCATAAAAGCAAGAGGGGGAAAAACAAAGAGAAATACAGACATTTTATCATTTTTTAAATTTCTTAAATCATTTACCGATCTTGATAAAATGTCTAATTTGAAGTTCATACATATTTATGTCAAATACTGGGTGTGGCAGAGTAAAAAATATTTGGTCTTTGTCCCGGTTTCCTGGCACAAGCTTTTAAAACCCTTGGAATTTACAGCCTTTTGTATGCTAATGATATGGCTGGGGAGGGGGCTAGATAGGACTGGTCACCAGAAAACCAGCCACCATCCCCTCCCCTGACCGACAGGAGGGAAAGCCCTGGAAACTGGCCAGTGATTTAATCTATCATGCTCGGTAATGGAACCTCCATAAAACCTCCTAAATGACAGTGTCTGGGGAGCTTCCAGGTTGGTGATCATATCCTCCTGCTAGGAAGATGGCATGCCCAGAGAGGGCACGGAAGCCCTGAACCCCTCTCCCTATACCTTGCCCACTCATCTCTTCCCCGTGGGTGTTTCTGAGTTTTATCCTTTATAATGATTAATAATGAATAAATAAGTTTATTTATATAAGTATAACGTACCTCTAAGAAGACACATGTACCTGATGTTCACTGTGGCATTATTTACGATGGCCGAGATACAGAGGCAACCCAAGTCTACACTGATGAATGAATGCGTAAGATGATGTGATGTGGGTGTACTCACACACACACAATGGAGTATCACTCAGCTATAAAAAAGGAATGAAATCTTGTCATTTCCAGCAACATGGATGGACCTACAGCATATTATGCTAAGTGAAATGTCAGAAAAAGACCGTATGATATTACTTCTAATCTGGAATCTTAAAAAAAAAAAAAAAGAAAGGAAAAAAAGAATGAGCAAATAGAAACAGACTCATAGATACAAAGAACAATCTGTCGATTGCCATGGGACAAATGGGGAGGGAAGAAGAGGTATAAACTTCCAATTATAAAATATTAAGACAAGAGGGTGTGATATACAGCACAGTGATCATGCCACAATATACAGAAATGCTGAATCAGTATGCTGTACACCTGAAACTAATATAATATTTTATATCAACTATACATCAATAAAATGAAAATAAAAATAGAGATTAGCAAATAATGGCCTGCAGACTGACCCAGTTGTTTTTGTAAATAAAGTTTTATTGGAACACCCAAGCTCATTCATTTACATACACTCTATAGCTGTTTGTCAGCTACAACTGCAAAGCTGTAGTGACAGATGACAGAGACCATGTGGCCACAGAAAAACTTCAACTATTTACTCTCTGGCCCTTTACAGTAACAAGGTTTAGGATGCAGAATAGCTATTTGCCTCACTTCACAAGCTTGGTGACACAACTGAGACCCGGATCTGACAAGGACTTTGTCAACACGCCTTGCTATGTACTGCTTTTCCCTGGTTCCCGGTGAACTTATCGATCAAATTACGAGTTCTGAAGTGGAGAGCGGGTCCCTGCGGAGTCCTGATCGTGCTATAAATGATGAGCATTTCAGCGTGTCCGCCCTCACCACGTCACCCACTAGGCGCTTCAGTTGGCAATCAGATGTGTCATCCTACTGCTCCTAAAGCCACGTTGCCCTCGGACTTCCCTGTTGCTCTTAGAGGTGACATCTTGGTCCTGATCTCTCCAGCCACCCCTCAGGCCTCGACCTTCACCTCCCAAGGCACAGACTCCCGTGACGCACCTGGGCAAGCTCACTTCTTCCGGCCTGACTACTCTGCTCTCCTTTCACATCCGGGCAGCCACTCTAGAATCCGACCTATTTTACCTGCATTTGCCTCTAGTCCCTCCTCCTTAGACAAGTATTCCCTGTACATCATAAATCTTTAATATGTACCTAAAAGGCAAAATCTGAACTCCTTAATGGGGATTTCCCAGGTCTCCACCATACAAACTTCTCCTGCCAGTTCAACCGCATTTGCTGTGCCTTTGGCGAAATCCTTCCTCAAGAGCCACTTTAAATTCTAGCTGTTCCTCCTCAAATAAGTAAAAAGAAAGTGGTGTACAGAGTCCACATGACAGCACTTTTCTCACCATGGCCTACGCTTCTCACCTGCTAACTCACCAGAGGACGGCTTACCACCCACGGAGGACTTCTATGAACACTCAAGTGGTACAAAACTTAGGTACCACAAAAGCAAGCTGTGCTATATGCAGGGACAGGAGCCAGAGCAGTGTCACCACTGTTTCCCTAAGGCATTCATCACTGAAACCCTAAAGTGTTTCTTTATATAAAGTATCGATATTTGGAAAATGAAAAAAAAAAGTGGTATCACAAGTTTATGATAACCAAATAAGAGACACAGTGTAGTAAAAAACATACACTCTGAGCACCTGGCTGGCTCCATGGGTAGAGTCGTGAGTTCCAGCCCCACTCTGGGTGTGGGGCCTACTTAGAAAAAAGTATGCGTGTGTGTGTGTGTGTATATATACTTATATATATATATAGTATATACATCTGTATACTATATATAGTACATATGTAAGTGTATATATATATATGTGTGTGTGTGTGTATATATATATATATATATATACACTGTGTACACATACACACACACACCCTTCTACACATATATAAATACACCCCAGAGAAACCTGGGTTCAAATTCCTGTTTGTGACTACACAACTTTACACGAGGTTTTAGCCTCCCTGAATTCCCTGAATGTCAAATACTGTCAATTGTCATTGTTGGAGGTAGCGCTGTAGTAAAAGTGGCCTTGAGCACTGAATTACAACTCCTGAATCACTGTTCTTAGGAGAAAGATAGGGTCAGGTTTCTGTGCGCCTCTGGTCACATTTCCATCAATCAACTAACACATAACCTTGTTTGTGGGTGTTCTGCAAACGGACACTTACTTCATGTGTACTGATTCATTAGCACTGAACTCGCACCTGAACAAAGCTTGTTTCATGAGTGTTTTCTCCGTAAGGCCCACGGCAGCCTTCCAGCCCCAAGGAACACTGGGCAGCACTTCCACGCTCTGCTTGGGGGCCGTTCACAAGGGCAAATTCACCAATACCAGGTACAAAACAACTGCAAACAGGCGCCAGCAAGGCTGCAGAGACGGGGCTTGTTGAGCGGTGTGCAAGCTGGGCTGAGACGGCGGGGCCAGGAGCGGCTCACGTGAGGGTCCCCCTACAGGTAAGTCCCGAATCGGCGAGGCACGAGGACTGCGCCCCGTTGCAGGGTTACCGTGGGGATTGGCAATAATGCACGTACAGTGCTCAGCACCACAGTACCCGACACATGGCAGGAGCTGGCATTTATCCCCCAAACTGAGACAGTCACCTATTTCTAAAAACATCTCTATTAAGTATTCCACTTCCTGCATACCACAACAAGCCCACAAGAGGATTCAAAATAGCTTCCAAACACTAGAAGCAATTACTCTCAGCCACTGAGGTTAGACAGTAAGGAATTCATCCAGAGTACCATACTCCCACCTACAAGACTCGAAGCTAACCCAGTTTTCTTCCCTTACAGAACACGCATTAGCATCCTGGGACGTGAAAAGCCCACCTCCGTGTGTGCTTACCTTGCTTCTGCCCCGCCACCTCGGTCCCCCTGTCCTCAGCATCTGGGTAAGCACAGGTGAGAAGACTTTCGGGGGTGAAAACTCAGGTTTCTGACTACCCACACCCCTAAGGCCAAGGAGAGCTCACTCAACGTGTGATGAAACGCAAGCAAAACAATCCGCCTGCCACGGACATATAGGAAATCAGCAAAGGCACCAAGTTCTTGTGGCTGCCCCTAGTCTGGACCTGGATTCATTCTTAAGTAACAGGTGAGAGCCCTCCTGACCTTCAGTCTTTGGTCTTTATTCCTAAAACTGGGGTTGATTAGCCCCTACAACCCACTTTAACCCCAAACCCAGATGTAAGGCAAAGAAGGCCGTGCTCCCCACTGGGTCTTTGTCCCTCGTGACTCAGCTGTGGGGTCCCCTGAGGAAGGCCTGGGCGCAGGGAGATGCAGCCCACGGGCACTCTGCTTGGTCACTCCCAACTCGTCTCATGCTGAAACCCACACAGCCCAATGCCAATGGGACACGAAGTGGGGGTTACTCAAGAATATTCTAAGTCATGCTACCTTAAACTCTAGTAAAAAAAACAGTGAAAGTAAAACTTACCAATTAGGACTTTAAACTCTTAGAGGAGTAACAGTTTTCATCTAAATGCTTAACACTAGCATTTCTAGGTGAACATCATACACAGTAGTAGGCCAGGGCCCAGGGGGCCCGACATCAAGCCCAAATCATTTGTCCTCACATCACTCACTGTGCTAAGGGACAGGGCCTCGGCCTCAGGACCTGCCTGGCTAAGTACTGGGAGGCCCCAGGGGCCAGCAAGCACCAGAACCTGCTGGCCCTGTTGGCCGGGGTCATCTGAATGTGGGCGAATTTGGGAGCCATGCTGTCCACTCACAACCCTAGCTGCACAGGCTAGCACAACTGAGGAACTGCATTTCTAGTGATCTAAATGTCAATCTAAAAACATACTCAACTCAAAATAAAATAAAATAAAATAAAATAAAATAAAATAAAATAAAATATAAAATAAAATAAAATAAAATAAAATAAAAACATACTCAACTCAGCTACTGGAAAAGTTTTAAGTGTGTTTGGATAAGAAAATCTACGTTTTTAACTGCAAATTTTATAAAATCTAAATATTTATCAAGTATTTTTGATGAAATGCTAACATCCAAATTGAGACATGCTAATCAATGTAAAATTTTTTTAAAGATTTATTTATTTGAGAGAGCACACGTGTGAAGAGTGAGCATGTAGGCAAGTGGGGGAGAACCAGAGGGAGAAAGCAGTCCTCAAGCAGATTCCCCACTGAGCACAGAGGGGTACTCGATCCCACGACCCTGAGATCATGCATGACCTGAGCCAAAATCAAGAGCCGGACGCTTCACCAACTGAGCCGCCCAGGTGCCCCACACAAATTTTTATATTGCTTACATATTAATATAATTAATACTTTGGTTTAGAAAACTGCACTGAAACTAATTTCACCTTTAAAAATTTTTTTGACGTGTCTACTAGAAAATTTTTGTTTTGTTGTTGTTGTTAGGTAGCACCAAAGTAAGAGTCCTCAAACTCTGTGATGAGTTAACTGAATCGAGGGGGGAGGACTGATTTACCTTTCCCCAGCTCTGACTCCTCTTCCCCCTCCCTGAGATAACCCTCACTTACTCATATTTGACAGAAGTAGTGCTGCTCACTAAACCTGATTCGGCTCCTGTCGGTGTCCAACAAGACTAGCCCTACAGAGACATGTTTGCTTCCCCCAAATGAATCTGCATCTAGACACGAATCCGATCTCCAGAGGCTGGAGAACTCCTATTCATCCTTCCAGACCCAGTGGAAATGAATCATGTTTGAGGACTCCCCAGGGCCTCACTCACCACAACGCAGCAGTTATCACAGGTGCTGGGGCTCCCTGAAAACCCTGCGACTACCCGGTTCATCTCACAAGTGCGGACCAATGCACACCAGCCAGGTGCCTGGTGCTCTTCTTGCTGGTAGGGATGGTGGGGATGGCAGTGAACATGACATCCTTTCTCTGTGGGGCTGTCTGTGCATCTAGAATCAGAGTGACTCTGAAGAAGATCAATAGTAAGTGTTCTCTAAGGTTTAGTCACCTATCAAGTGACTAAAATCACAGAGCCAGCTGTCCTGACGTATAGAGTCCCCCCTGCACCCCGGTCAATCTGCACCCCACCAGCTGAATTAACACAGACAACAAGTCCATCCTAGCATGCTAACACATATTCTCAGAACCAGAAAGAGTGCTGAGGAGACTGCCTCATGTCTGATCACCACCTACAGCTGTGAGGCCGTTCCAAGTCCCCGTCCTGTTTTGTGGCTGGTTTCCCCATCTGGCAAGTAGTGGCCCTACCTAACCCATGTCTAGGGCTACTAATAGGGCCTTTAACACAGCAGATGACAAGCTGTGTTAAGCTGTGTTCGTGTTAGCTTATCCTTATCCCAAGCCTGCGGTTCAAAAGCAAAACTGAAGCTTCACTAGGCCTAGGGGCTTGCACCGGGTCACCTGGCTAACAAGCGACAGCGGCATGACTCCGTCAAGGTACATCAGAATCTGAAATACCAGGCTGTGTTTTCACGGAAATGCAATTATTCTGGCTATAGTCTAATGTATCTGATGTCATGGTAGCACGACTGGTGAGGATGTTTTCAGAAGTCTTCATTTAGTCTTGTAAACATATGAAAAGCTGTTTAATATTATCCATGAGAAACATAAGTTAAAACCACATTAAGATACCACTTTTCAGGGATCCCTGGGTGGCTCAGCAGGT